>NW_026555326.1:6000000-6387500 GCF_021234165.1 Pteronotus mesoamericanus
TCCACACAACCACTGCATCTTCCCCATCTGAACACAACATTCCTCAGGTTAAACTGCAGCTAGATACTCTTGTGGATGTCTCCCCTTCTAGACTGTGTGAGCTTATTACCTATGAATCCTCCATTTTTGGCACAGTCTGGCACTTCACCTTGTGGGTGCTCAAGAAATGGCTTTTGAATTGACCACTGCACTCTTGGAGACGCAGTGGAGGAGTCCGGCTTTCCTGCCCATATCAAAGCTTCTATAGCCACAAACCCTCCATAGGTTCCTGGGCCTATGTGCAGGTGGGCCCGGGGCTCCCTCTAGTGGAGCTCTCATGCAGGTGCAGCTCCGGTGCGGATTGTTAAGCTCCTGGAAGATGCCAGGACCCAGGAGACAAATCCATTTGCTCTTTGTGAAGCTAGTTTGGCCAGGGGCTGTTTCCCAGCCTCCCCATTTTCTCTGCAGCTGACAACTCACTTGGTTCAGGCTGCAAGGAAGGACTACATGAACTCATGATCCAGGTAAGTAGCTTCAGTCAAGGTTATTTCCCCTCCGTCCTTGGCCCCATGTACTCTTGGGAAAAGGAGTATCCCTAGAGCCCTCAAGGGCACTGTCAATATTCATGCGTCTCTCAACAGGTGAGCACTTTCACTGTTCCTTGGGGTCTATTAACATATTTACTTCCAACACACTTTCCCTCATCTCCCCTTTGCTCAGAACTCATGCTCTCTTCCACATTCCCCCACTAGAACGAAAGATGACCGAGGTTACATAGCTGAGCAAGTCAAGGCAAAGTGGGGACCCAGGTCTGATGGCAAGTCTAAGGAGACCTGAGTTCTGCAGACACGTCGCCAGCACCTACCTGTCAGCATACAAGATGGGCTCTCTGCTTCGAGGGCTGAAGGACCTGTAGCCTCATTTCCTCCCCAGGCCAGGAGGCCGGACAGCCAGAGGCCAGGCCAGAGTGTCTCTCTGGGACCTGTGGTCCCTGCGGCTGGCACAATGCACCTACCTTCATTCGGGGGCGCTGGTGACTCCTCCGTGACTGCTTCCCCAGAGCCCACCTGCGTCCTGGCACTCAGGGTGAAGCGGTAGCGTGACACGGGGTCTGCTCTTTGCATCGTGAACTTGGTCTGATTGGGAGAGAAGTTCTCCACTATCTGCTTTCCTACTTTGGTTCCATTAACTGGGGAGAGATAAGTAAATGAAATCGAACTTCGGCAATGTCGACCATGGTGTGTTATATAGCTTGCGGCTGGGAGAAGCAAACCTTCTCGATTCTGCTGGAAGGGGACACGGTGAAACCTGCCCACGTACTTAAAGCCTAGGGCAGGGGAGACTGGGCTCAAGGGCAGAGCGCAGGGCGAGAACTCCTTTCCAGGGCTTTGGTGACATACCAAGGTTAATACTTTCTCACTGATCTGGCTACCTCCAGCTCTCAGCCAAGTTATGGGGCTGATTCTGAAAGACTCAGTTTATAATCTCCCAAGCCTTTTCAACAAGGACAAAACTTAGGAGTTTCCTTCTTCCTTTCAAACAGAACTAGGGCAAACCCACTAGAGCTTTAGATGGCTAATGCTGCGTTTGTAAAAAGCCAATTCAATGTACTTCAAAGGGGGAAGGTTAGCTTCAGAGATCAGTCTGGAACAGCACACAACACACAGTTGGGCATTAAAGCTGCTGACACAATACCCAGCCCTCTGAGCTCCCAGTGAGGTACAACATCACCTACTTTAGACGGCTTAACATTTTAAAAATGTTATGACACTTCTGTCCCTGCACGGTGACACTGAACTCCTAAGGAGAGGTCTTCTCTGACCCAGGCTCCTGATTGGGTCACTCTAAGTTACGACAGGTCTACGTACAGCTGCCTTACCGTAACTGACATCTTGTTAGGGTGTCCCTGAGCCTTGGCTGGGCTCCTGTGCAGGTACTATCTGCCCCATTGGATGGCGCCATCAGAGGACAAACTCTCCTAGCTGCAGGTGTTAGAGCCTAAGATCCCTGAGGGCTGGCCCTGACCCCTCCTTAGACCGGAAGTCCCCTTCGTCTCCTGGGGCAACTAGAAGCTCCCTGCCGGAGGGGCTGTGTCAGGAAAGCAGGGTCTGGGTCTCACCTGCCTTCCCTAGTCCTATGGGGGAGGCCTTTTCCCTGGCAATGCCCTGCACCACAGGCTCCTCAGTCCCTTAAGAAAAGTGGTGAGAATGGGGTTCCTGATTCCCAGATTATCTAAGAGAAAGCAGAGCAAAACGTACAGGCCACATATCTGAGAGAATATCCAGTGAGGATCCCATTGGGGTGTTCCGGATGGTCCCATTCCAGGTTGATTGTCTGCAGGTTGGGCTGCCGGACTCGGAAACGCCTGGGGGCACTGGGTACTTGGGGAAGGAGAACACAGTGGGGGAGGCGAGGGTGAGAGGAGGGGGTGGGCAGGACGAGGAAAACAAAAACAGAGCACAAGTATGAAAGCAGTGATCTCGGGCAACCCCCGTGCTAGGCAGCTGCTAAGCCGCAGACCGTCGCCCCTCTGGGGTGGTGCTTCCCTTGTTCGGGACCAGGACGCCTCAGGCTCGATTTAAATGGGAGAAGTAAATCGAGGGCTCTGTTAGTAACTACCGTGGATTGTGCACATTAGGCTCTGATTCTGCAAAGATACCTCCCAGGGGGGCAAAGCACGTCTCGGGCAGGGAAACAACCGTCGCTGTTGCCTACAAAGGCTGCAGCTCCTGATCCTCAGACAAGGGTTCTTGCTGCTGGGTCCAAGCAGCAGGCCCAAGCCTCCGAGCTGAGGATGCTGGACTCAGGGGGGAAGAGGAAAGAAGGCCAAGATGGAACACGTGGGCAGGTGAGAAGCAGGGGCGATGCGGAGACGCTGATGGTGAAAACCAAAACAAGGAGGAGGGAAAGACAGGAATAAAGAAAACAAGAGGGAAGACCAACAGAGAGTCAAAAAGAGGAGCAGGAGAAGAAAATGGGGAAAATAACAGTTAAGAAGGGAGGGAGGAGAAATAGGAGAAATAGAAATGGGCAAAGCAAGTGCCACACTCATAAGAGAGGATTGGCGAGGACTGGAGGTGAAGTGGGGACTTCATAGGTGTCTGCCTCCCAGGACCAGGGTGAGTGTGACCCACAGAAGGCAGGTGTCCCTCTGCAGGGCTGCTGCACCTCTGGGCAGACAATCTCAGTGAAAGCTTCTTGCTTGCAGTGGTGAGAACTCTGTAGGTCGTGGGTGCTGGTAAACAGACCAGGTGCCTCTGGTGGTCAGGGCGACTGTGCTTCAGCCTCGGAAGGCAGCAGGCAGCCCAGGCTCCTGCAGGGCCCTGGGCGTAGCCTGTCTGGAATTGTGTCATCGGACCACACAAGTCTTCTCCTGCAGTACAGCCTCATCAGGGCAGGCCACCTAGGTGACATAGTGCTCTGTGGGAGTGGTGGGACCTGCTCAGCTCACAGGTCGTCAGCTCCTTGAGGTCACGCCGAGGTCACCCTGTGCTGTCCATGCCAGGCCGCAGTGGAGCTGCTCCAGGTCCACCTGAATGTGGCACCCTTGTCCTGCCCCACCCTGAAGAGCTGCAGGTCAGACCTACCTCCTTCCGGGGTGGTGAACTCCTTGGTTTCACTGCGAGGCCCATCGCCTCTCCCATTGACCACAACCATCTCCAGCTTGTAGTTACTGTAGGGAAAGAGGCGGGACACCACACCCCGGAGGCGGTCACCAGGGAAGCTGGCTTGCTGTCTCTTCTGAGACACCCACAGGCTCTTCAGTAAGCTGCTCTCCCTCCAGTAGTAGGCCTTCAGGACAGAGGCAGGCCGGTGAGGGGACGGTCAGGCAGAACGGGGTTAGTTGTTAGTGGTGGCAGGAGTGACTGATCTTCCCTTTGCTTGCCACAGGCTCCAGGTTCCAAAGGAACTCATCAGTCCCACACAGGGCTGCGGGAGTGGCCTGATAGTCCCCCTTCATTAGCCAGTAGTGAGCATGAACTGATGTCAAACAAGAAATACAGTTTTGGTTTCAATCACCTCTTTGAGGAACAGGCAAGTCGGCCAGGCTTACAGCTGCACCGCTCCATCGTCAGCCTTATTTCCAAGCTGGGGAGCAGGTTGTTCAGGGAGTTGGTGCCCAAACCACAAATATGAGCCAAAGGTCCAAGCATGGAAAGCTCTGTCCTGTGCTCAAAGACTGCCTGCCCTTGCGTCAGATTAGTATGGTTGAAGACTGGCAGCAGAGAGGAGTTGGCCAGTAGTGGATTACCCCCAGAAGTCTGAATATGAGAAAGGGTTGATTTAATCCTTTGAGGTCAAATGTTTCTTTTAATACTGTGTGAAGACCTTTAGAATGGGACAGACCCATGTCAAGGTCAGAGAGATGCCAGGCTGCCTGGCGGCGAGAGCTTGGATGGAATGGCCTATGGAAGGTGGCAGTGTCACAGGTAAGATTGAGGGAGTTTGTGACAAAGTCTGATTAGCAGTGGGGAAGAAGCTCCAGGTCAGGCTGCCACACCAGTGTCGCCGAGGCCTCCAACGGCGAGATGAGGAGGAAGTGCAGACTTAAGAGGGGGACCCAATGGGACCGTTAGCCAGAAATGTCTCCAGGCAAACAGGTTAAGGGTGCCAGCCAATGGTTAGGGAAGAGCTTGTTCAAGTGTATATATCATCTTGCCTGCCTTCCCCCACTTACCACTTACCAGATTCATTTCCCAAGAAGAGGCTGACCCCCTCTGCTCTGTCCCTAATTATTCATCAGCCAGTGCTCAATGACTTCTGAGGTCACAGAAACGTTAGCCCACGGCTGCAGCCTCCCTCACGTCCCAGGGAACATTTAAATAGAGCTGCCCACAGGAAGAGCCTTGCACACCCTGGGTTTTCTCCCCCTTTTTCCCCCACCTCAGCTCATCCTTTCAAAGAGGGCTGGAGATCGAGCAGCAACTGCTCACAGGCAGGAAGACCAGAAGCCAAGAGCCTGGATAATGCACGTGCTGGACAACCAGGAGTTGGCTGCGACAACAGGGAAGGCTTTTGCACCCTTTTAGTCGTTATACCTGTTAGTTGGGGCTTCATACAATCAGACTGGGTGAGGCAAGCAGCCCAGTGGGGGGCACTGAGGAGCAGGCAGGATGTAGGTCAGCGATGCATCGACAGAGTTTCTGAGGATGCATGTGTGTCCACTCATGCCTTGCCAGCATGGTGTGCTAACAACGTCTTCCCAAACCCACCACCCTTCATGTGATTTTCTGCTGAGCAGAATCGCTCAGCGTATCTGTTGCAGGACACATCTGGATGACTCTAACCCTAGACATCATCTTCTTGAGTCAACTCTGGACTCCTTCCAACATCTCCCAGCCTGCGCCTGCTCCCCATTTGCCCTGGTTATCGAGCTGGGTGGTTAGGGGGGTGGGGGCTGGCTTCCTCACTCGGTATTCTCTGAGCTGGCCCTGGACCGTGTCGGAGTAGACGCGGTTCCACTGAAGGCTGATGGCTGTGCTGTTCAGGACTCGGATTTTAACCTCAGTGGGCGCAGCCCTGGGATCTGCAATGTGTTGGGACAGAGAGCAGGTTACGCTGGCCCCAGGACCTCAGGATCCCCTCAACTTGTTCTCTGCTGCTCATATCTGCACCCCATGCTGGACCCTGGATACACCGCGAGGGCAGGGGCCATGTCCCCTCCATCATACTGTACTTGGGAGGGCGGAGAAAGGCTCGGAACAAAATGAGAGCAGTCCAGGTAGGAGGGCAATTATGTGCTACCCTCACATGCCGCAGGGTCTCTATTTGCACCCCACGCCACTCTCCACCCTTCCCCACCCTGCTCTGTGTCCCGGGAAGCTGCCCTTTAGGGAACTAGGCTCCCTTGTTCTCAGGTTTCCACAGGAGTCTGCCCAGTAAGAAGTGCAAACAGAAGATGCTGGGGCAGAAGGAAAGGTAGCCATTCCCCTGGCTGCCTGTTTGCGGGACTGAGGGTTGACAGCTGTTCAGCTGTTGCATTCTTCTGCCATGGCTTCTGTGGATGGCCCTCAATGGCTGCAGTGACTCACCCACTCCCTGCCCCCTCAAGGCTCAGGGTGGCACCCTGCTGTGACCAGCCCCCCAGCTGGTTCACCATATCTCGCTGCTTTCCCTCTAAGCCTGCCCTCGCATTAGAACTAGTTCCCTTTGAAGGACACTTGTTTCCTGCCAGAAAACATTACCACCAGACTAAAGGAGCCCTATCCACGACTACCTGGAGAGGGAGGGCCACTCCCGCCCCCGTAACAGACCCCTACCCGCCCTTCTCCGTTCTGCTGCTAATGCAGTTACGCCCCATCCCCGCCACTCCATCAGAGCAGAGGCCGCAGGGGTAGACAGATGCGATGGAAACTGTGGGGCGGCCCATGAAGTTCATGACCAGGTGCTGCCCATTCCGTACTTACCCTCCACTTCTCTCCTGTCCAGCAGTGTCTGCCACCATGGAGATGAGAAGTGGAATGGACCGAGGGCCTGCCGACCCCTTCTGCTCATCTCCCAAGTGGGTTCAATCCATAATCACCTCCAGGAAAGTAGGCACAGGGCCCGCCCCTCGCCCCTTCCCATCTCACTGTCGCAAACAGTGCCGGCCTGACCCCGGCCGCGGCCTTGCTCCTGTGGCTCTGCTCCGCCCCCTTCCTTTTGGCTGCTCCATGATCTCTTCTTAGGTCAGACCCAGACCCACTGGGGTTCAGATTATCCTGACCTGGGGGTGGGCTTCACCCACTCTCTTGCTTTGCCCAGCAGCCTACTGGATTGATGCACTGGGGACAAAGAGGCCACTACCGCCTAGGAAACCAGGCACATATCTGTCCGGGCACAGATGTGTCCGAAGGACCACATATATGTCCAGAATCTTATTGATTCATCCAGTGCAAGCTCCAAAGAACTTTTTCTGCTCAATTCCAAGGGCCAAGAGCATCGCTGGGAATGCTGGCAGGAGGCTGGTCTGGGCGCTTCCAGTCCGGGGCTCTGCAGACTATCCCGGAAGGCCTCCCCTGGGGAGCCTGGGGAGGAGTCTGGCCTGTGGCCCTGCTGCCTGGGGAGGAGTCTATTTTGGCTCTTTGGGACACATAGTCCTGAGGTCTTCCTTGCCTCTAGCAAGGACTGGCAATAAGGCAGAACAGAGGGCTTGGTTTCTTTTTCACGCCTGACATTTGCTATTGTGTGATATTGGCAAGGGCTTTCCTTGCGCAGTCTCAGTTTTCACATCCATAAAAATGACAGCATTGGACTAGGTGATGATGCTCAGTAATTTTAAATAGTGTTCAGGTGATAATATTTCTACCCCTGACATTACCAGGGACCCGCCTGTTATTAGACGGGTCACTGTAGGGGATTTCTCTTTCCTGGGAACTGGCTGTCCTCTGGGATGTTCTTGCAAGTCTCGCAACCCACCTCAAGATTCCTAGTCTGTGAGGGTGACTCTTTTGCAGCCCCGTGGGGAGGGTCCTGGGTGGAGGACAAGGGGAAGGTACTCACAATCTTCTCCAGAGTAACCGATGACAGTCTCTGGCTCAGGGCCCTTCCCAAAGTCATTTTCAGCCTGCACTCGGATCTCATAGGGCACGTAGACAGGGGTCGGCCCTACCACGTAGCGGGAGCCCCACACCGTGACATTGTTCCAGGTCTCTCGAGTCTCTCTCCGCCGCCACTTGACGATGTAGCGCAGGTTGGGGCCAAAGGCGGAGGTGGCATTCATGGGCTGAGCAGGAAGAGACAGAGGGCAGGAGTGGAGGCGGCAGGTGGGGAGCCCAGACTCACCCACAGCTCACACTCTCTCTATGCCAGGCACCCCTTCCCAATCTGCCTGACACTGACCAGCCCCCCCGCCCCCGCTGAGTCCTCCAAGAGCCCAGAGTCCTCTGCACCCAGCAGCATGTAGATCTTCTGTGACAAAAGTGTCACCTAGACCTAGTCACTATAACTCCCACATTGGCAAGTGTGTAGAAAGCAAAAGCTTTATTTTTGATGGGACTCTTTCCTATGATGGAGCAACAAGAAAAAATGTGGATGATGATGTAATATTCTCCAAGGTTGGAAAGGCATGACTCCTGGTTTAGCCACTGCCTGCCTCCTGCCAATGAGCTCAAAATTACAGAGCCGACTTTGGCTCCCCCGAAGCTGGGCATGCTGCTCTGTCCTTCCAGCAGGCCAGAGCTCTCTGAGAGGGGGCAGAACTCTGATCTTTGTTCCCTGAGGACCTGCTCCCGTCCCCTGGAGCCCGCAGGATGGAGCACAGAGCGCAAGCTGACCCGTGCATGGTCCTGAAGTTGTGCCCGGCGTCTGGAAGCTGGGCTCGTCCCCTTCGCTAAGGCGGCTGTGAGACCAGGCCCTCACCAGCATGGGCGTGAGCTGCCTTCCCAACACTGAGTGTCCCGTTTCTATGACTCACAGCAAAAGCACAGCTGTGTTAATATTTCAGCAGCCGAATTTACACCTCTCAGACTTGGAAGTGGTTTGAGGAAGAGTCATTTTGAGGAAACATACCTAATTTTGATTTGGAAAGTGTAGTTAGTGAGCCAAAATGAAAATGGCCTGGAGCTACCTAGCCCCCTCCTCAACGGAGAGGAGGGCTACACCGAAAACGCCACGGCTGCTGGTCACTCCTCATTCCCAGCAACCAGTGAAGGGCCCAGGACACACCAGAGCCAGAACTGGTGTTCGTGCCAAATCTTCCCCAGACTCTAACCTCAATCCCTCCTTCTGACGGAGTCCATTGTATTTTGCTGGTTCTCTCTATGATTGTGCCAAACTGCTAGTCTCCTCTGCTCCTCTCTCCTGTCTTAAATCTCGCTCTAGACATGATCCTGCTTGGTTTCTGGATGCCCAACGCAGAGAAGAGTGGCCACCAAACCAGCCAGGTGGCCTGAGCCACCGTGTGGCCTTGAGGTGGCGGGGGTATAAAGGGCAAGGGGGTCACAGGTGCACACCACCACCCTTCAGGGGTTGCGCTGGGAGGGACACTAACCGTCCACGTGATCTCCATGTTGTTCTTTCTGGTCCCCTCTCCTTTCACGTCGCTGGGATTGGACTCAGGGGCTGGAACCCAAATCAACACAAAGTTCAAGCCCAATTTGTGCCTTTCCAGGGCATGGTGAGCAACCTCTGCCCCTCCCACCCCGCCAGCCTCTCCCATGCTTTTCCACAGCCTCTCTCTGCCCTCTGTCGCATGGACAATGAACTTGTGCTGTTGTTTCTCATGTGTGTGATGTGTCTTCCTAGCTAAGATTTAACCCCCTCCCCCCAAAGCAGGGCTAATTTCTTTTCAATGTTGATCCCCTACCAGAATTTATCATGAGGCTTTTCACATTTTAGATGGTCATATAGCCAACTCAGTGTGGATTATCCCCTTTGTGAATTATCCACTAAATGTGTTTAATCTGAGGCTGGTTTATCCTCAGCATTTAACATTTTGGGGGATGTCGACGAGCTGGCATGATTTCAGAAATCTAAATATTACTCAGGAAAAGAAATCCAGTAGAATAGCAGATTACACAGTTCTACTGCAGATCTTTGCTGTAGCTCTTCCTTTTAAAGCATATCATCAAGAATTATTAATGATATTAGCAATAATAAAAATGACAGTTAACATTTAGTAAGTGCTTACTATATGCCAGGCATCATGGTAAGTACTGGTATTGCATTTCAAATGTAATCCTCTATGCCAGCAGGTATTATGTTGTGCTTCACAGGTGAGGAAGCCACGCTTTGGGAGAGGTAAGTGACTTGTCCAGATTCGTGTGGCTGGGGGCTGGGGGAACTCAGTTTGAACTCAGGGTATCTGCTTCTAGCACCTTCTCTGTTAGCCCTCAAGTACTCACGTGCCCCACTGGTTCTGTAGCGCTCGGATGGGAGGCTGGGGTGGCTGCTGCCAACCTCGTTGATGGCAATGACCCGGAACTGGTAGTTGACGTATGGGGACAGCTGGAGGACAGCTGAGTTGACACTGCCTGGGAACTTGGAATGGTCATGCCAGACTCCTGGCTGGAACTGGTCCTCTTCAAACTGGACGACATACTCTGAGCAGGCAAGGAAGACAGAGCTCTTTAGGAGCTGCGTTAGCAGACTTCTTCCTTAAGAGCACTCCCTCACGGTTTTCATTGGTCTCCATAACCCCCCTCAGGTGGACAAAGGCACAGAGAGAATTCCTATCAAGACGCTGAAAGGGAAACCAAGGCTTCCACGTGTTCTGCAAACAGCCCAGGGCACAGGTCAAGTGAGGTGGGTGTGGGGCCAGAAACCAGCGCAAGACCTCCAATCTCCAGGCTGCTCCCACCCCTCTTCTCTGGGCTGGAGCGCAGGCCCTGGCTGACCTGTGATGGGGCTGTTGTTATCGTCCCCTGGGATCCAGGTCAGCCTCACGCTCCTCTCGGCCAGGTCAGTGAGCTCCAGGTCCCGGGGTCGGTCTGGCCGTCCTGGCAGCGGAGAGAGGAGATACCACGTGGGACTCCTGAGTAAGAGCCAGCCCACCCTTGTGCCGGCCCCATCCCAGGACACTGTCCTGTGGGCAGGTCCCTGGTGGGCTGAGGTTGCCACAGCAGGTAATGCCCCCAGCCTGCCCTAGTGGGTCGGCACGGGGTCCACCGCTGCCCTCAGGTATTCAAGGAAGAACAAAGAGGAGACCCCAATTCCACACCCCCTCAAGAGTATCAAAGGATGCAGGGCACAGAGAGAGAATTCGGACCAACCCATCCCATTTCTGCAGGTAGTCTTAGAGCATAAGCATTTGGAAATGCTTTTCACTAGACACAAATGCCTTTGACACATTTAGGAAAGCCAGGGCGGAAGTATGAAGTTTTGTCCATTTCTCATGATAATTACTTTCTACTCCGCACGTCAAGGCTCTGAGGAGCAGGGGCCCAGAAGGGTGTTTGGAGGGCTGAGGGGGGCAGAGAGGTCCAGGGAATGAGAGGGATGAAGGGGACCAGGCCAGGAGCAGATGGGGATTTGGTCAAGAAGTCTCAGCGATGGGCAGAGGATGGAGGAGCCCCAGCAGGCTCCCTAACGGGTGAGACAGCACCTTTTGGCGACTCCAGTCTCA
The DNA here is from genome assembly GCF_021234165.1 of Pteronotus mesoamericanus. Classification (NCBI taxonomy): domain Eukaryota; kingdom Metazoa; phylum Chordata; class Mammalia; order Chiroptera; family Mormoopidae; genus Pteronotus; species Pteronotus mesoamericanus. The sequence goes on from NW_026555326.1 coordinate 6,011,024, forward strand.
CTGGATTGCTTAGTGGAGGTCAGTGCCATCTCGCCTCGGGGGTAAAGCCACCCCCAAAAGACTGGTGGGGGAAGGCACACCTTCCCCTTATATGGCTCCTTGAGCCAGCTATCCACATTCTGGCTGATTCCTGGAAGGATCTGGAAGGTGAGTCACATGAGTCCACATTCGTGTGGGCACAGACTGTACATGGTATACAGTCCTGGCCGTGGAGAGGCTGCGGGAAACGTGGGCCTATAGAAAACTCGAAGTGAGTGGGCTTTCCTGATTAGACCACACACATTCTGACGCCAAGAAAGAGAAGAAGCCACCCCACAGGTGTGGTGAGTGGCCAGAGGTAAGGGATGCCGGTGAAATGGTGGCCAAGGACCTCCGAGCTCAACCTGCAAATGGGGCAGGAAGCCTGGAGCAGGGATGTGGTGCTCAGGAAGGTGGCCAGGCGCACTTGAAGGAGTTGATTTGGCAGAAAGTGGGGAGGGGGGCCTGCTGCCCACACACAGCACATCCTGGCCGGCAGCGCTCTCCTCCTAGACCCCACCCTCCCCGGGGCTCAGGAGGGTCTGGCGAGGGTCCCGATTAGTATGAATTACCTTTGGGCAGGGCAGCCAAACGGTTAGTTGGAGTGGTCTGATCAGCTGCAAAGGGAAGACGGGTTATCCAGGTTAGCAGGTTATCTAGGGTTAGCAGTGTTGCAGGAGGGTGGGGACAGGCAGGAGAGGCTGGAAGAGCTGCCCCTGCGTCGGGTTTCTGGCACAGCTTCCCCCTCCCTTCCAAGGACAGCCCCCGCCCCTCAGAGAGGCCTTCCCGTGCTTCCTCCGGCTCCCTCCTGTCCCAGTGCTGGGACCACGCCTGGGCCCTCCACCTCCTGCAACCGCACGCCTCCGCTGCCGAAGGACCTAGACGCGCCAGAGGACTGGCAGTGGGGTGCCCAGAGAGTGGACAGGGGTGATGAAGGACAATGGGGTTTGCTTCCCTGGGTGGGGGCGGCTCCCTTCCCCAGGTTTGGGATGGTCTAGTATTTACAGTTCAGCCTGGAGGAGGGGGGATCATCCTGCTAAGTGCATAGCACACTGTGAAATCCCATCAAGAAGCAGGAGGAGGAAAGTTAGGCCAACAGAGGTGCTGGAAGGACAAACACAAAATTCGGTCTTACTTCAATGATGGATTGTTTTAATGAACTCAGTGGTTTAGAGTACCTGTAAAGTTGGTAAAAATGACCACAAGAACCCCTGCCCCTCTTCCCTCTCTCATTCAGGGGAGGATGTGGGGAGTTAAAAATTCCACTTAGGAGGTAAGTTGTCCCGTGCAGCTTGTTTTGAAGGAAGCAGCTTCCTTAATAACCCTTAGATCAAAGGCAGATCAGCACCCCTGGCTGGCCCGGAACTGTCCTGGGCCCACGGCTTCTCTGGCTGCAGGAAGGGACGAGAGGTCAGTACTATGGACAGCGGCAGTTACCTAGCACAGTGAGGTAGGCCTTGGCCAGGTCCTGGTCCAGCTCGGTGCTGGCGACACATGTGTAACTGCCCTGGTCCCGCTCGGCCACACCAAAGATGGTCAGGGAGTCATCTTCCTTCTTCATCCTGCAAAGGTACCGGAGGGGTTGGGAGAAGGGCGGGTGGGGAGACAACGGGAGAGGCAGTGGGGTGGGGGGAGTTGCCTGCTGCTTTCTCCCTCCCTGATGAGGGTGGTGAGTCAGATGGGGGAGGGAAGCCTCGCAGGCTGGGAGGCGCGGCCACAGCCCCTCCATCTTGATGCTTTGGGAGAGACAGGGTCTTTATCAGCACTGATGGTGCTTTCAATGGAGGAAAAAGAAACGTAGGTGAGGCCAACGTGGCCCTGAGCCGTGTTCACTCTCCAATTACACACTTCTCTCTGCGCTGTGCTCGCCTCCCAAATTAGAGCGCAGTTAGATCCACCCCCCAAAGGGCAGAGGGAGACCCCTCCCCTTCCCATACTCCAGCTCTATCTTCAGCCCAGACCAGTCTCTACACCAAGGCTCAGGCCAGGTACCCAGGCCCCTCTGCGTTATCTCCCACAGGGCACCGAAGAGCACCTGCCCCGAGGGCAAAACAACCCTGGAAAAAAACAGATGTTTGCTTGAAACAGCTCGAACCTATGGCCAGCTTCAGGACCCCTGAGGTGAAAGAGGGTACAGCAGAGAACCCTGTGGAGGGAGGCTTGGGCCCTGGTTGCACACTTAGACACACCTGTGGGGATGTGTAAACACTATCAGCGCCTGGGCCCTATCCCTACACAGACTGAATTCAATTCTGAGAAGAGAAAGAGGGCAGACTTGGATCTAGTAAAAGTGTCCCAAGTCCAACAAGGGCTGAGAACCACACTAAGGAGAGTGGTCATTGCCGTTTCAGGCCAAGCCTGCCCTCTGCTGGAGAGTAGGGGCGCTGCAGGCAGGGCGGAAGGTGGGGCAGGGTTCTTGGCTCTGATGGGGAAGAGAAGGATGGGAGGGGCTCAAAATAGAGGGAGGAGGAGAAGAGAAGGAGTGAGGGGAGAGAAGTGAAGAGAGAGAGGAGCTGGGAAGAGAGAAGGAAGAGAAGCAGAAGACTGATGGGAAAGAGGGAGAGGAGTGCAGGGTGGGGGTCTCTCCTGAGCTGGAGAGTGTCACTGAGGCCATCCTGCCCTCCTCAGCAGATCCTGGGTGACACACATGATGCAGATCCCTGTCCCTGGGCTCTTCAATGTGTTGAGCAATGGAAAAGAAAAGTAACCCAAATTAGCACCAGGAAGAGACGAGGCAGGAGAGGAGACCTGTTCCCGATGTAGAGTGGCTCGTCGTCCTTCAGCCAGGAGACCGTGAGTTTCAGGGAGGCGTCATGCTTGACCCGGCACTCCAGCTGCACTGTGGTGCCCCTTTTGACAACTTGGTCCTCGGGCATCCGGTAGATCCTGGTGGGGTCTGTGGAGAAACCCCAGTGTTCGTCACTGACACGTTCTTGGCCCACCATCCAACACGGACACAGCATGACATGCATGACCCTCATGGTCAGACGGATCAAGAAAGGTGGCAGGAATAACATCCCCTTATATGAATTGGGGGAGGCCTGGTGAGGATGATCCCAAAGAGTAAACAACCCCCAAATCCTTTCCATCCAGCTCAGGAAGATATGATGCAACTTCTTGGGGAGAGGGGGCGGTGGGAGCTGGTGTGGGTAGCAGGTTTCTCTTCCTAATGCCACCTGGACCAGGCTGCCAATAAGTCAGTGTTCCCAGTGCCTAGGCCAGCTGGAAGCCCTGGGAGGACACACAGAGGGAAGATCCTACTAGGGATTAAACATTAGGTGTGTACATTTCAAAGTGAAAAACACAGGCGGATAACTCGGACAAGACAGCTTCCTTTCCAAGCTCCACCTTGCCCTCCGCCTACCAACCCTCTCCTTTACCTTTGACCTCCAGGCGGACCTGATTTTCAGCTTTGCCCAGGATGTTGGTAGCAACACAGGTGTAGATGCCTTGGTCCTCTTTGCGGATCATCTTGATCTCCAGGCTGCCGTTCTCGTAGACGTGGTAGTTGCCACCATCCAGGTTGCTTCCTTGCCCATTCTTAAACCTCACAACACAGCAGCAGAACACACAGCATACTGAGAAAGGACTGGCCCAAGGGAGTGGGGGTCAACCACTCGAGAGGCAATTTGGGCAGCGGAAGGAGCCTCACGCTAGGACCCCGAAGCCCCCATCCTTGTAGGGCCTGCCTCCAACCACTGAGTAGCCCTGACAAGTTTCTGCCCCTCCCTGGGCTTCGGTTTCCTTCTCTGCATAATAAGGGGGTTGACCCAGCTGATCTGCCAACTTTCTCAAAGCTTTGACCCTTTGAGGTTCCCGGATGTTGCTGAATACGTATTATGGGCCAGATAGGAATGAAAAAGGTGACACAGATGACCCTTGTTGGGGAAGCCTGGTCTCCTGGAACTTACCATCGGAGTGTGGGGATGGGGGACCCAAAGAAGGGACAGTCCAGCCGTGTCCGGTTGTATAGGGTCACCCGAATGAGCTGGTTCCGTGGTGACAGCATCCGAGGCGGCACGTCTGCAATTCCCAGACAACCGATCTTGGGTGGGGGGGGTCTAACTCTTCCACTTCTTTCCCCTTGGTCTTATCTGCATGTGCCTTCTCTGTATAGCAGCTTTCTGAGTGCCAACACACCTTCCCCTATCCACATGCCTCCTTTAAAAACCTCTAAGGGATAGGTGAGAAAGGAGGAAGGTTTTCCATTCTCAACCTATGCTATATCCAGTCCAGCTTCTGCAAAGGGTCTCCTCAAATTATCCAGCAGATTCTGTACCTGCCCCTCCCGCTCCAGGAGCACTGCAAACATCCTCAGAACCATTTCCTACTCTGCGACCCACTGAGAAGCCAGGAGAGTCAGTGTGGACATATCAAGGAGATGAGACAGGCCCACTCTGTCTCATCAGGGGAAGGAGGGACCAAGGCGGACTTTTAGCGGGAATTCACTCTGTCTGCACACCCTGCTCTGTGGGTTTTAAGTCACCCTGCTTTCCACAAATCTCATCTTCAGTCTCCATGCCTCTGCTGCCAGCCTGGCTTATGTCTGGAGAAGAAAGTGCGCCCAGGACATGACAGCCCCGGAGGAGCAGCACTGCAGGGGAGTGGAGGGGACACTCACCCAGCACACTGACGAAGGCGTTGGCCAGCAGGTAGCCATGCTCATTGGAGGTATTGCACTGGTACACAGCCCTGCTGCTGATCTGGGTGTCCCGGAAGATGATGGTGTCCCCGGCCACCTCACGGTTTGGGTTGGGTGGTGCCGCTGCAGAGAGGAAGGATGCTCCTTGTGAGAAACGAGGGAGTGCAGGTAAAGGGAACCGGGCTCTCCCCTGCAGGACTCGGTGCCTGGAAGGAGCAGCGCTGCACGGCCCTCAGAAGACTGGGCTTCCGGCTCCACCACTGCGTGGCTGTGAGACCTTGGGCCCATCACCAAACCTACTGGAGTTTATTTCTTAATCTGTCCAATGGAGATATGAATTTCTGCTCAACCTACAGAGCAGCTCGGTAGGTGTGGCTTGGGTGCATAAGCTGCGGCAACAGAAAGGGATTTGAATTGTAACCACATTCCTGCCAACATCAGTTTCCTTGAATGGCTTGAGCTTTTATGCATGTCTAAAGTTATTGGCAAAGGGCCCGGCCAATGCTGGTTATTACTGTTGTTATTTTAATCCAATGTGCATATACTTTAGTCTGTTTTGAAAAGGACAAAGCCATATGGAATTGGGTGGGCCCTGCCGCTTTCCCATCCTCAGGGCAGGGCCCTCTCAAGACATTCGCAAAGTTCAAGCTGAAGGCTGGTGCCTGCTAAAAGCTGCACGAGTCCCTCTCCTTGCCGACGCGGCCCGATGGTCCCAGCAAAGGTGTCCCACGCTCAGAGAGAACATTCCTCCCTCAGACCTGCCAGTGCACTAGGCTGGGACCTGGGGCAGATCGGCCTGTCTTTCTGGGAATGGGGAAGAATTACTCCCATCATTCCCTTATCTAAGGAGAGTTAAGAGAAAAGAAAGATAATGAGCTGTACAAATAAAGGTTTTCTAGAAACAGGAAACTTCCACTTTTCTCATCTTTCATCACTAAAAGGTGACTTTCCTCCGTAAGATTTCTGGACTGGGCCAGACGACTTGTCTTACGCGGTCCATCCAGGATCACAGACGTACAGCGACAGTCGGCTGAGGAGGACCCCGGTCTGGCCCCGCGGGCGCCACTCTACAGATAGCGCGTCTGGGCCCGGAACCGGGGAATCAGCAGACGGTAAATGAAGACAAGGTCAGCATCCTTATCACCCTTCCCCACTCAGCAAAAAGGCACGAGGCAGGCAGGCAATGCCAGCAGCTTTAACACCTCCTGGCCCAGCGATTCTCATGGATCCACCATTCCTCCCAGTCACTCCCCAAAAGCGATGGGTGGCCTTTCCAGGCCCAGGCTCAGCTACAAGTCCTGGGCGAGGTTTAGGGCCTTTGTTTTCTTGTCCCCAAAGGCTGTCAGGACAGGGAGAACCCATGGCAGAGGACAGGCCATGTCCCTATCTCTGCTGTATCCAGGGGAAAGACAGTTGCTAGAGATAAAGGTGCCCTGTACTAGTTGGTGCAGGCATGTTGCACTCTCTCAGCAACTGGCAGCTCCCCCTCTTACTAGCCACGTGACCTCAGGCAATGACGGCACCATCAGAGCCTCGTTTTCTCATCTGTAATGTTTGAGGTGGAAGAGAGAACAGGGATGCAGCACGTAGTGCATTGGCAGGAACAAAACAAGTATCTAAAAAGGTGCTCTCTCACCCTCTCCTGCACCTGTCTCCCCTGCCTCTCTACCTTGAGTTAGGCTCTGAATTCTCTCCATTCATTTTTTGTCCCATCTGGTGGATATCACCTTTCGCATTTCCTCTGATGCCTTAGAGAAAGTAATGAGAGGAAACTTTAGAAAGTAAATGCACCTGGAGAGAATATGATGTGAAAACTTGACCAAGACCTCTGGCTGGAAGGGGCCTTGGACCCACCTGCTCCAGCCATCCAGGCAGGGCTACATCTCCCCAAAGTCTGTGCACACTGAAGAACTGTGCTGGTGCAACTCTGTTCTCATGAGGAAGTTCTCTCTCATATCCAACCAGGTCGTTCATGCTGTCGCGGAGCCCTGCCTCTTATTTTGCCCTCAGCAGAGAGCGGGACCTGGGCAACCGAATGCAATGGGTCATTGAGCTCTATTCCATCTTCCAGGCTCCAGGCATCACCCAGAGCCCAAATTCTCAGAACATGTGGTCACAGACCTCAGACCTGTTATGCTCTGTAGCTATTAAGTGCACAGAGATTTACGAAGAACTCAAGGGAGCAGAAGAAAATAACCATAGCCTCCTGTTCTCTCACACAGACACAAGGAAGGTTTCCTGCCTCTTGAGGTGTCTGAGAGACGGCTGTTCCCTCACTTCAGGAACAACCAGGGCTGCCCGCAGGGATGGGGACTGGGAGACACTGATGGCAGAGAGAGCAGAATCAGGGGAGATGATGGCTTGTTACTCACATTGCAAAGGTTCCCCATTCACCATCCACTGGACAGTGGGCTTGGGGTTCCCATTGGCTCGACACACCAGCCTCCCATCCTCGCCGGGAGCCAGGATAAGGTTCTTGGGTTCGTCCAGCCAGTAGGGAGCAGCTGGAAGACAAGGGCAGCACAGGCAGGGGAGTTAGATGGCACAGGCAGGCACAAGAAACCAGATGGACTTTCTGCAGGACGACAGGAGCCTCAGAATGCCAGCCCCCACCCCTCACCACCTGCCCAGGGTTCATCCTCACGGGATGACTCAGTCTAGCTTGCCGTTGGCCAGCTTGACACCAGAGATGCTGATCTGCCTATTTCAAGTTCACAGAATAAGAGTTCTAAACCAGGGCTGCTCACGGGAGTTCCCTGAATAGCTTTTAACAAACATGGACGCCAGGGCCATCTCAGACCTACTGAAATGGAACTCTCAGAGGAGGCTCCGGTGGCAAATGCTTTAAGAGGTCATGATGTGCACCCAAGGCCCCAGCGGGGGAAGGTGGTAAGGCGGGCACTGGGATGACCCCTCTGGGTTTCTGCTGTTGCTGCTGCAAGATCAGACCTGTTAGGAAAGGCCTGATACTTATTCTCTTAGTCATTGAGTTTTGGTTAGAGCAGAAGCTCATATGTTTGGAAAATCTCACAAATATGTGGACATGTGAATTTTTCTGAGAAGAGGGTTCTTTGAATCAAAGCTCTTGATACCTGCTAAAAGATTAAGAACCTTTGGTTTGAGTGTAGTGCTGAAAGCAAGGTCACCAGTTCAACTGAGGGTGTGCTAAGGAAGCCCTTACACTATGGGCTCAGACTGCATTATCCCAATCAGCCATTCAGACTGAGAAGTGACAGGAGTACCCACCACCCGTGGCTGGAATTCACAAGGACACGTGTTCTACTGCTTACTATAGCTCAGGTGGGCTAGCTATTTTTGGGAAGGTGGTGATTTTTTATTTTTTAATTCAATTTAAATGTTTATTTATTGATTTTTCAGAGAGACAGGAAGAGTGGGAGGGGGGGAAAAAGAGAAAGGGAGGAAGAGAGGGAGGAAGAGAGGGTGAGAGAAACACTGATTTGTTGTTCCACCCATTGATGCATCCATTGGTTGGTTCCTGTATGTGCCCTGACCAGGGATTGAATCTGCAACCTTGGCATATTGGGATGATGCTCTAACCAACTGAGGTACCTGGCCAGCGGAAGGAAGTAATTTAAAAAAAAAAATTTGGGTCATGATGACTTCCCATTTTTAAAAAGAACCAAGCACAGTACACAGCACAGGGAGAAGACGATACACCGTGAACAGGAATGCAGAATGGATAAAGAGAAGGCCCCGGGTGTGCTTCAAACAGACTGTGAATTCACCTGCTGAGGGAGCCCAAGAGAGCTGGGCAATAGTCAGGGTGGATCTTCTTCCCTTAACACCCACCATACGCACATACACAGACCCAGGGGGTGACACCATCGCTGAGGGGGCACTATTGCCACTAACCAGTGTGTTGAAAGTACCCCTCACTCACCCCGCCCCCAACCATCCTCAGATGGAAGGGTGGTCATGGCGTTTAGGGCTGGCAAAATCATCATAATGAGAAATACACACAACGTACCCTTTACTCTCACCGAGATCGTGTGCCGGATGCTGCCCATCTTGTTGGAGGCCAGGCAGAAATATTCCCCAGAATCTTCCTCAGAGACGTTGGTGATACGCAGAGCCTTGTTAAAGTTCTCAAACTTGGCCTTGTCAGATGGGAGGTCGCCACCTTTCTTGTACCATGCGATGTCCGGCGTTGGGCTAGGAGAGAGGCCAAGCAGGAAACGGGTTTATTACAAACGGTGGCCCTGCTATTCTTCTATGGAGCCCAGGACACCTATGTGTCCTTAACGTGTACTTGGGCCAGAGGATACAGGTCCTCAGACAGCTGATTTCTCCTATACAGAAGAAGGGCTGCTCAGTGCAGAGCATTTGAGTGACTTATCTCACACACAGCCAGGATGCCCACCCATCTCCTTTCCTCATTATCCAAAAGAGGGTATCCATGCCGGGATGGGATGGAGGTGACTGTGATTTACAAAGTCCTCACATAGGGCTTTGTAAGAGGAGCCTGCTTCTCTTTTTGTACCACCAAATGTAGCAAAACAGAACATGCACAAACTCCCTCCCCAGGCTCCTGAAGGCCGGCCGGAAGTAGGGTGAGGCGGTACATACACCCCGGAGGCGATGCACTCCAGCAGGAGGTCCATGCCGCGGAGCACCATCTGACTGCTCGAAGTGCCCTGGGGGTACATGAAGCTGGGGGTTCTCTCTGCAACTCCTCGGGCTGCAACAGGACAGAACAAGCTGGCATGAGTCTCCTGCCTTGGGGGGCTGACCCAGCTAGGCCAAAGCCGTCAGGCTAGAAAGAAATGTCATCACGCCTCTGCTTCCCCCCTTACCTCAGAGGCAAGAAGGCCTGGACCCTCCCAGCTGGAACCACCCCAAGGGCTGGGAATCATTAAGAGAGTGTGTTAGGAAGCTCGGGGCTTCTGGGCCCCACCGGTGTGTGAGCAGCTCTAAGTTCCGAAAGGACCTGCCAAGGGGAGCCCAGCTTCCCACAGTTCCCTGGAGTGGGGGATGGAGCTGCCTGGGCACCGAACACCTTGTGTTGGGTCCCCCGAGGCCAACTGGGTGGCCCCTGCGGAGGCCGTCTCAGCAGTGGTGAAAGAAAGAGAAAAGCATGGTGGCACATATTGGGTCCACAAGACAGAAAACCTGCCCTTGGGAACCCTGGAGAGAGGTTGAGATGAAGCCACAGAGACCCAGATGAACAGTCAGAGATGCAGGGAGCATTATTAATGGTTTAGCAAGGACATGGAGAAAATTAATGAGCAGAGATGACAGGAAATCACTTCTGGGGCCAAGACCACTCTGCTGCTTCACTAATGACTTTGGGAAGAGGCTGGGGAGGAGGGTGTTAATTGGATGTGAGATGCTGGGGGAGGGGTGAGAGGCAAGTAGCAGCCAAGATGCAGGAGGCAATCTACAATTCAACTAGGCTGGAGCAGCCACAGGCTCTGAAGTTAATGACATGCACACAGGTTTTGAAGCAGGTGGCCCACAGAGACTGACACTACCCAAGTGGCTGTTTCCCAGGGGAAGGGGTCCTGCAAGTCTGGGCACCCACGGCGGAGTGGAGCCCACCCGCCTGAGCCTCAAGTTTCCCTCCAAGCTCCTTGTGCAGTTCTGCGGAAATGGATATAATGGATGGAAGAGGAATGAGGAGTTTCCAACCAGCAGCCCAAAACACAGGGAGACTGGAAGAGGCACCCCTGCCCAAAGACATATGATTGTAAGTGAGAGGAGTCAAAAATAAACGTAAGCTGAGCCTACTCATGGGCTTCATGGAGAGGTGAGCGGTGGGAGGAAGGCAGAGCTGCCTGGGGCTGGGAGCCCTCGGAATGCCTGCAGGGAGGACAAAGGCATTTTTCTGGGCAGAGGCTGTTAATAAATGCTGGCAGAGAGAGGATGGAGTCGCAAGGGCACCTCTGTCTCTGTGACATTGGTGTCTCCTACAGGAGCTTCCTGGACTAGCTGGTGCCTGGCTGGATCAGTGGGGTCCTGTCCTAGGGGCATTTACTCCCCTTCTTTCCATCAGCCATAGGGGGTAGGGAGGTTTGCATTTCATAGAGCTTGCATCTGCCTTATCTTTTTGTCAGGGGAAGAAATGATGAAACACATGCAAAGGTAGTCAGGCTGCTGGCACAATACATGGCACATGGCAAGTGTTTAAAAACATTTGCGGGATGAATGAATTCAAGGGAAGAAGAGAGCAAAAAGAAGGTAACAGTTTCCACCCCCCGCCCCCCATGTTATTTCTCCTTCTGTAGATGTCCTCATCTGTCCCACCAGCACACACATATACAACAGTGGCTACTAAAGGGGTTAATCCATTATGTGGTTAATTGGTTACCACCCCTATATCTATAACTCTTGTAGTATCTGGCTCTCAGTACCAAGGAAGCCTGACACCAAAGCTGCAGCTTCCTCCCACCCATTGTCATGGAACACCAAAACAGTCAGACAACACAAGGTCACGGGCATCATGAGGAGACGGAAATTCTGAGCAGGAGGCTCTGGTGTCAGGCTGGTGAATCTGTTGAGAGCCAGGAGCCCTAGGATTACGTAGAAGAGTTCCCAGCTCAGTTGGCATACTCCTCCCCACAGGGACGCAATCTGCAGGAACCAATCTGCGACCTGGGGACATTAATTCACAACATAGCACGCAACACCGCAGGCACACAAGACCAGCAAAGCATTTGGTGTGGAAAGGAGAGGTGAGCGCCATCCCGCTGCGGGTGCCCTGACATGCTACAGCTGTGACTACAAACAGGTATAGCAACACCTCATGTGTAGGATGTGTACTAGTACCATAGAACTATTCTAAAAGGGAAGAATCTCATGGGACACAAACCAAACCTCAAAAATAGAGGGGAGAACATCCTCGAAGTCAGAGGTAATCATCGGGGCCACCATTTGGTAGGCATTCCCTGTGGACCAAGCACTGTGCTAACAATTCCATCTCCAACATCACGTTCAATCCTCACAACAAACCTGGGGGTATTGCCGCCATTTATAGCAGAGAAAACTGAGCCTCAGTGAAGTCAACGGACTTGCCAAGGTCACAAGGAGTTACATTTTAGATTCTGGACCCTTTAGCACCAAAGCTTGTGTTGTGACACCTATTCTATATTGCTTCTCTCTTTAAAGATGGATACCTCACTTATCCCTACAGCTTTGGGAATATGTTTCATTCCCAGACAAACAAACAAAATCCAAGGGCAAAGGAGACAAAGTAGAGATATTTTTGTCTTAGTGAGTTATGGTGGTGAAACTCTTCCAATATCGTTCTGTTTCAGATAAGATTCTATCTCTCCTCAGTGACTATTAAATAAACTCAGGCCCAAGCTGGCAAAAAAGAATCTGGATTGGGAACTAAGAGCTCCAAAGGCATCTCAGCTGGATTCTTAAGGCCACGAAAAGATTGAAGAGGAGTCAGGGTGACATGCATGTGATATCATTAGGGACAGGAAGGCGGGACCCAAAGGGGAGGCTGCGGACAGATGTAGTCACTTGCAGCAGGGGGGAGTCACGGAAACATCTATGAAGGATAATCCAGCTGGTGCCTTTGGTATCCACTTCTCCCAAGGGGAGGGTGGCTGATTCCTTTCCCTGGAGATGTAGACCCAGGAAGAATCTCTGAGACAAAGATGATCACTGTGTGAGACTCCATGAAATTGTATGTGGTGGAAGATGCCAGTTTCCAAGGGTATCATGGGACACTCTCTCTTTGACCACGGAGGCAGGGGTCCCTGGGGAGCCTGTCCAGCCTGATTATGCTCCTCTTACTCTTCCTGATTGGCAGCTCTGGTGTCAACTCAACACCCGATCAAACTCAGAACCCAGATGCCAGGGCCAGCTGCAGTGACTAATGACCCCCAGTCTTGGCACTGACCAATCAGTGGAGACCATGACCCTGAAAGGGTGTGCATGGAAAGCTGATGAATATTCTATTGAGATCCTCCCCTGAGAACTCCCCTAAAATCCAGACCCTGGAAAGCAGATAAAACCCCATCAAGACAAAGAAGTCAGCTTACTCCCTCCTTGGAGCACAGCCGCTCTAATCTCCTTTTTGAGTGAATTATCTTTCTCCTAAACTCTAAGGGTCCCCAAAAGACTTGCAACCAGGAGAGCAATGGGCAGCCCTGACCCTGTCTCCAAGGCCCCCTTTTCCCTGACTTCCCAGGGAGCCGACAGCAGCGCCGCCTTGGCTCACTTCTTTCCTAGAATGTGTCTAGGGAGCCAAAGCAGCCCAGCTTAGGCTTTCTCCTTTGCTTCTTCTACCCAAAGTCCTTCCTTGCTTCACTGTCCCCAGGTTTAATAAATGTACTCTCAAAATCACCTGGACTTGTGTTGTGAAATCTTTCCCGCACAAAGACAAGGACCCATTCACTACAGGTCTTCCCAAGGCAGGCCCACTTCAGCTGGGTTCCCTTCCAGTGGCAATGTGAGTTTTGCTTGGTTTCACTGCCCTTGAAGGTTCTTACAACTCCCAGTCATTCACTTGTAATATCTACCACTGGTCATAAACTGTTTTAAGTGGCTGGAATCACTCAAACTTATTCCATTGATAAAACAATTCTACATGCATGTGCTCTGAATGGTTTACCTTATATAAAGCGAGAAGCTGGGACCAGATGGTCTCTGAGGGACCTTCTGGCTCCGATATACTCCAGCTTTAAGAATACTTCTATAATAGATTACCCGGAATCCAATTTAGAAGAAGGCCCATTCCACATCAGTGTGCCGGGGCTCTTGACACAATTGGCCCCATTATTTTGAAAACAAACAATGCCCAGAATCCAAAAAAGGTCCCCTGCTTCCTCAGGCAGTAAATCTCTTTGGCAGGATCTCAGTGTGGCTCTAGCTGCTTGGTGCCAAGTTAGAGCCTTTGCCTGTCTCCCTGGCTCTCACTCTCTCCCCATCCCCCACTCCAGACACCGAACATTGTTTATATTAGCACATCACAATACAGACACTTCCTATCTAGTTGAGCCCACAATGACCTCCCTGGGGATCTGGAGCCTCAGCTTTGGAGGCATAACTGATCATGGGGGCCAGCTGTCTTGCCAGAGCCAGAAAATGAGGATTCCTCTGGCTGCTGAGGGAAAACAAGACATTCTTGGGCCACGGCGGGAGTAACTCAGGTGTGGAAATAGCCAATTACTCTACTAATCAGCTTGAGCAACCAGTTGTGTGATGAGATAGAAATATGCCTCATGGAAACTGTTCCATGACTTGCCAATGTCTGCGCTGGTGGGCACTGGACCTGGGCCGGGGCCCAGCTGATGGTGCAACTTCATTTAGAATCTTTTAAAAAATTTTTATTGATTGATTTTAGAGAGAGAGAAGAACGGGGGTGGGGGGAGAGACAATTTCATTGATAACTCACCTTGGGAAAAAAACTCAAAGCAGACTCTCACTCCTATTTCCCAGATAGATTTTTAAAGAGACAAGGGACCCGCAACATGGTATCCCCAGCAGCTATGGCTAGACTGCAAAGCAGGCAATTCACATGGGGACACTTAAGGGTTAACAAAACACACACTACAAAGCTGTCTGTGCTCTTTAAACCACTAATAGGGCCAGAATTACAGTTTCCTCCTCACCAATCCTCAGACGTTCTCCATCCACCTACTGCCAATTCCTAAGTTTCTCCTGAACCCTCCAAGAAGCTCTTGTGACGTCCTACACTGGTTTGACCAGCTGGTCCAGAATTCAGCAACTGAAGTCCTGCCTGCAAATATGAGGAGACCACACCACCCTATAATCCATCTCAAACTCCCAAACTAGCCACTGTCTTCCTGGCAAGCAGTGTTCTGGAGGTGGCACCTTGGCACCCTGGCACCCTGGCCTGGCCAGCTGTCAGACCTGCCACTCGGCATGAGTTAATGACACGGTATCAGTCAAGTTAGGCAAACTGGGGTTAGGACAGGCAAGGTTACTCCCAAGGTTACCACAGTGACTCACCACTGTACATGTCAGGGTGGTTTCTTAAGGACGAGTCATTATAGGGGTGGTCTGCAATAAACAAAAGAGGGTGAGCAAACAGGAGGCGCGGAGAGGGCTCAGAGGCACAAACAGGGAGAGAACAAACAGAAATGCAAAGCCACGAAAACAACCGGGGCGAGCACCAGTGGTCTTTTGCAAAGGAAAGACACGGCGTGTTTGGAAAGGAAATGTGCTTGGTGAAGAACAAGCAACACAAAACAGCCCAAAAAAAGGGAGAAAAGGTTAAATCCTGCAAAAGAAGGCAATGATAAGTTTCTTTTTTAATTAAAAAAAAGTAGGCTTGACTCTTAATTGCTCGGTCCCACTATATTTTCAAACAAATGAGATGAGGGTTAGCAGTATGCTGTAGCGGTCTTTCGAATAACTGCTTCTCATCAAAGTCCACAGTTCCAGGTCTCTGGATCAGGCCAGCTCTTGGGGGAGCTAAAGAGAAAGGAGTGTTAGTGAGCTCTGGGGAAAGAGCAGAAGTCCCACCTGAGCAGAGGCTAAGCTGCAAGAGGTGGGAGGGGAAATGAGAGGAGAAGACAGTCCAAGAGAAACGGTTCATCAGAGCGGGAGGGGGGCCCTTGGGAGCACCCAACAAATGTGTGCTGACCAGCAACAAGCGTCCCTAACTTGTCCAGTGGGCACCACCCTGGTCTCCAAGGTGTGTCGCTGGCAGAAAGGTCTCCTTCTGAGGAGGCTAGGAGTGGTCCGGGGAGGTGGGGTGAGCTAGGATGAGGTTCAGATTTTAGGATCAGAAAGAGAGTTTGGGTGAGGGAGAGGGAAAGACGGGGGTGGGGGGCAGAGAAAGGCATGTGTGAGTGCACTGAGGTCTGTCCTGGGAAAGGCCTGCTGACTAAGCTGGAGATGCAGAGCTCTCTAGATGGCCTTGGGGTGAAGATATTCCTTAAGGAGCAAGACCATGGCCTCAGTTCCAACATTCGGTAATTAAAGCCCTTGGGCATTTAGCCCTCAGTGAGAAAGACATTTTGAAACAGGGCACATAATCGTGCCAAGATGCTCCGGTAGCTTTTCACTCTTCTACCACCGTCCCTCTCCAGCTACTGGGTTCAAGTTCTGACAGTACCTCCGAGGGTGGGCGTGGGGCAGCTGACTGGAAGCCCAGCAGACAGCCCTTGGAAGCCGGGCTGGGCCGACTGTCGAGGGAGCAGAGGTGCTGCGCCACCATATCTGAAGACAGCACCAATCCAGTTACAACTGATTGTGGAGACTCCGAGCTCTATTCTGGGACTGCATTGCATTGCATCCCAAATCCGCTAACACCCAGGAAGAAGATCTTCAGTATTTACAACTGTCCCTTAAGATAGGGTTTGTGGTAAAAGATCTAACCTGTGTTGGGGAAGTCAGCTTGGGTTTCTCTGGAACTAAGGACATGACCTGCAGAGAAGGAAGAGGCTGATGGCAAAGGGTGGGCACGGCTGTGGCCGGACTCAGGTAATGTTCCTCTCCTGGGGGAGGACAGGGGCGCACACAGCTGACAGGCCTTGTTTCATGCTTCCATCCAGAGAAGTGCTCCACGCTCGGCCTGCACCTCACAGCCTGTGAACTCTGGAGCACGTCTGAGACATTCACGGAGACCTTCTGGACTCCTCTGAGAGTGTCACTTAGACAACAGACATTAGCAGGAAGCAGGGTTACTGCTTCTTTGCCTCTTTATGGAGAACTCACCTCCTGTACTCTGCTGCCTCTCTGTGGCAGAGGCGCCAGGAGGGACAGGGGCTTGCTCTGGCACAGGCCAAGTGGGATGGGGCGTCTTTGTTAGCCTGACTCCACTGTTTGTCTTTGACTGCATCCCAAAAGAAATTTTATTTTATTTTATTTTTTTTACCCTCACCCGAGGACAGTTTTTTTTCATTGCTTTTAGAGAGAAAGAGGAAGGGAAAAAGGGAAACATCAATGCCAGAGAGATGCATTGATTAGTTGCCTCCTGTATGCACCCAAACTAGGGATCGTATGTATCTGGAACAGGGATCGAACCCATGACCTAGGTATATGCCCTCATCAGGATTTGAACCACAACCTTTTAGTTATGGGATGACGCTCCAACCAATTGAGCCACAACAACCAGGGCTCAAAACAAATTTTAAAAATGCTTTTAGATTGCGCAGTATTGTGTGTTAGATACCCCTGTCCTCATTGCAGGTAATAGAAAATCAACTGATATGAGGTTTATTTTTTTCCCCGTGGACAAACTGGGACAGAAACCCTGGTGAGAACCAAGTCATTGAGGCTGTCCCAGCTGGGCTGTTGTGCCTCCCACCCCCAGACCTGGTTCTGAAGGTGTGAGAAAAACGGGGGGCCTTTCCAGGCAGGGCAGTGGAGAGAGCACAGCTGCGCCCACACGTGGGCCGGCGCAGACGCCCAGGACTTGCTCCCGGCCCAAGCTGCCCCCGGGAGACCCCGGGAGGCTGGCAGGGTTCTGTTCACAGCACTCCAGGGTTCCTCAGCATTTGGAGGAGTTTTCAGTGGCACAAGGCACCCAGAAATGAGACAGAAACAGACATCCCTTGCCTTAGAGAAAAGGGTGTTTCTGGAAAGTCCAACTTCTAAACGTGGCTGAAACCTGTAACTGCTGAGTGCCAGAGGACGGCTCTTCACCTCCTCCATCTCCCTGCCTCTACCTGTGTGGCAGTGGAGGCTCTGCCCCACACCACAGACAGTCACCTGGCTCAGCCGTCAAACAGCAGGCTGACATCAAGCAACCCCCGGGCAGGGAGAAAGGGACCCAGGTGATGGCACTGCAGGCTGCCCAGGGATCAGCTCAGTGAGCATCTTGTTCTTGACACTCCTTCCCCCACACCGCCTACCACTGCCAGCCCTGTCCTGGCTCCGAAGGCCGCTTTGAGGTCCTCGGCAGACCACACTGGCCCCCGAGCTTGGCCAGCTGGCAGGCAGTCACCCTGACGTGCCCTGGGGGGACACCTCAGACAACCCAGCCTTCCTCTGTGGGGCTCCTCGCCGGGCCTAAGTCCGGAATAAGAAAGCCAGGGAGGGGGCAGCGAGCAGACCGAAGCTGGGCCACCCTGCCAGGAACACATGGGGCTTCTCCCTGGGTTCCTGGCCATCCGGATGGCCATCAAATTATGACAGCTTGGAACAGTGTGTGGGGACCCGCAGAGGCAGGAGGGGGAGGACTGGAGGCAGGTGAAATTGGGTCAAAGAGAGAGAAGGTGAGAGAGAGGGAAGGAAGAAAGTAAGACAGAGGGAAGAGAAACAGAGAGGAAGGAAGTGAAAAAGAAAAGGGAAGAAAATGAAGAGAAAGGAAAAAAGAAAAAACCCACGACAGGAAAAGGGGAAGTTGCTTCTTATGGATCCACCGCGGTGCCATGGTGGAGACAGAGCGGGGCTGGGCTGACCCTCAGCACTGACCTCGGCACTGCCCGTCCTGCCTCCTTCGCGGGCAGAGACTGGTGAGGACAGGAGAGCGTGAGGGGGCCGGCCCCCACGCGCCCTGAGTGAGGAGCGAGTTCACCCTAGCCTCTCCCCACCCCCCATGGCCCCGCGGGAGGCACTACCCACCCCCTGCACGTGTGGGCTCCAGGAAGCCAGGGTCAGCTTCTTTCCTCGGGCCTGCGAAAGCTGCCAGGGCCCATGTGGCGACCTCTGACTGGCCTCCCTCTCAATCGCCACTGTCCACAGTACTGGAATCATCACTCACAGCTGAGTTAGACAGATTAAGGTCTTTGGGGAGGGGCTCTTCCATGGGAGGCATGCTATAGATCCATGGAGGACACCACCATAGCCACTTCGAGCATCCTGAGCAGGCCGAGGACTTTGCAGCCCAAGCTCCAGGCCAGCAGGTCTCTGGCAAGAAGTGTGTCCCTGAACTGAGGAGCTTCTGTCTCTCCTCTGGGGAGGGCCGCCAATGCTACAATGGATCAGGAAATATTAGCCTGTTTTGGTACCAGTCAAATAGGATCAGGGAGCAAACATGAAAACCAATAAAACTAAACATAAACCTGCAACCTGCGAACGCAGTGATTCCATACGGTCCGACATATACATATCACAGAATAAATACAATTCAGGCAGGTATCGCTACTAGGCTGGATATCCTGTGCTGTGGCTTTATTCTAGGAATAAAGATAACAAACAATGACTAGAAACTAAAGAAATAATCAAGCTAAGTATGTGAGAGGATGCCGATGACCACCTAAAGCAATGCTTCTCAAATTCTGGTGTGTGTCCACATCCCCTGGGAGCTGATGAAGCACAAAGAGGCGGAATAGGGCTGGGCCTGGACTGGTGCCAAGTGTTCCGGGTGGGCCTGATTCCCACAAAGTCTGAGAAGCACTGACTTAGAGCAGGACCAAACTAACCTCAAGGCTTTGGAAGCAGGAGATGTTTAGGAGAAGCTGAAGTAGCCCAGGCACAGTGAGCTGGCAGGACTTCTAGGTCAGCTTTGGGGACGAGTCTCCCCCCAGCCCCAGGTACCCGGGGCTGCTCAGGCTAAGTGGGCTGCTGCCCCTGGCCCCCAGCCCCAGGCAGGGCCTGTACTTACTGGTGAGGACCTTGAGGGTGAACGGGTTCTTCTGCTGGATGGTGTGGGTAAAGTGGAAGCGGGCGTTGCAGCTGTAGTCGGTCTGCATGTCCTGCACCATCACGTTAGAGAAATACAGGTCCCCGTTATGGCCCTGGGAGACCCGCTTATCTTGGGTGATGGGCTCCATGGCTATAAGGAAGCAGAGGTACAGTAGGAGGTTAGCACAATGGTACAGTAACAAATATCACAATGTCTCTAGCCAGGGAGCACCTGCAGAGGGCCAGGCGGGGCCAGGAGCTCCACGTTATTCAGTCTAACCTCACTCTCAACTCTGAGGTGGGGCTTATTCCCACTTTACAGATAAGAAAGCAGAGGACGGAACTGCTCTGGTTGCAGGAGCAGTGAGGAAGGGTAGGATTTAGATTCACACCTGCTTGCCCACCACACCCGCGCTCTGTGACCATACTTTTCTTCCTCCCTTTCGTGTCACAAAAGATCAGACTGACCCAGAGACCGGAGGGAGGGGACAGGATCCTTCAGATGCTCCCAAATCAGGAGCCAAATTCATTTGCTTTATTTTTTTTACCTGCCACTCCAGCCCTCAAGAAAGAAAAAATGTAATTGTAAGGTGCATACCAACCAATGATGCACACCATTGATTTTCGGATGCCTTTCATTTTTAGAGATAGGACAGTATGAAAATATGTGCTTCTTTGAATTAATGACATCATAGGAGCGGTTGAGAATACTGACTACTTTATCTACATTTTTTTCAAGCACTGCATCGGATGTGAATGTATACGGCCAGGTTTCTAGGCTATTTGGCTTGTCAAAGTATACTTCTAAGGCTGACCACTCACAGCACTCTTTCCTATCCACCATGAGTGTTAAGTCACCATCTCTTAAAGCACAAGGTTAATAATGCCAACTTTCTAACAATGGGCTGGGAAGCTTTGCAAATCATTTAGCAAAGACTTCCTGTACACCTACTATGTGCAGGCACTGTGCTAGGTACTGGACAAAGAGAGATGAGTGAGAAAGACAGCTCCTGCTATCAAAGAACTGCAGTCTAGTAGAAGAGACAGTGAGTAAATAAAAAACTGCAAGTGCGAGAGGTGGGAAGCCCAGATAAGAAAGGGATGAGCTGAGAAAAGGAGCCTCCAGTCCATTCTTGGGTCCTGAGCTATGGCTTGAAGGCTATGTAACATTCACAAGGCAGAAGAGAAAGGAGCTAAGAGGGTTCTCTGCAGCAGGAACAGGGTGTGTTAAAGGTGAGAGCACCTGAGAAGGAGGGTGGCGGGTGCGCATGGGCAGGAGTGAGGGAGAAGGGCTGGAGAGGCAGAAGGGACCAGATCAGAATGCGAGCTGTGTGCCAGGGAAAGGAGTCCAGGCTTTGAGGCGATGGAGGATCCAATGACAGGTTTTGAGCATATGAACAAACTGTCACATTTGTGTTCTTAGAAAGACCAGGAAGGCCACTTATGGATAATTATTGCAACCCAGGGAAATGTTAATGGTGACCTGTGCTGGGGAGATGTCAGTGAGGATGGGAAGAGAAAGAAGGTCATGAGACCTGCTCAGGAGGTATGAGTGTGAGGCAGTGTGACGAGTGCGATGTAGGGGATGAGAGAGGAGGGTCTGAACTGTTAGTTAACAGATCAACCCCCAGCCTGCGGCCAGGCAGCCTTCCCTGCAGATGTGCACTGTGGTGAGGAGAGAGAGGGACAATGATTGGGCACAAAGCCACTCTCACGCTGCAAAACAACTCACATGCTGCCTCACTGACAAGGTAGCCTCTTTTGGAAGCAGGCTGGTAAGAATTCAGAATAGAAGGAATGAGGGATGATAAGCAGGCAGGCAGGAAGGTCTATAGATTGAAAGGGAGATGCATATATAGGGAAGGAAGAAAGGAAGGGAAGGGAGAAATGAAGGGAGGAGGGGAAGCCAAGGAGAGAGGTAGGTAGTCACTTTCATAATGCCCGCCCTTTTTAATCTGATTGAAAACAGAAAGAAACAGGGAAACCGAGGTCCAGAGCGCGTAAATAAGCCTCCCCCCAAAACTGAGCTAGGACAAGCTCTGAAGGGTGGTACTCTGTGCCTCTGCTCCAAGCATCCTATCCTGCTGTCTCTCCTTTACCAGAAACTTCATTCCCACGTACCCGACTCTGTCCTGACAAGAACAGTGACTCCAGACCAAACCAAGAATTAAAAGAAGCTTGGTATCAGCCTGCCTCCAATTGGCCTATTGAAAAACACAGTTTCTACTCTTCCTTCTTCCTTTTTCTCTTTCTCTTCATCATCACAAATATCACTGAGCACTTACTGTGCGTCTGGCACTGTTATAAGTACCTTGGATGTATTAATTTATTTACCCTTACAATAATTCTATTAGATAAGTATCAGCCCCGTTTTTCAAGAAGAGGAAACTGAGGCCCAGAGATATCAAGCAACTTGCTCAAGATCATGCAGCTGATAGCAGCTGGGTTTAGGAAATGAACTCAAGCAGCCCTCTCTCTACAGAGCCTGTTCTTAGCCACATGGCCACCTTACATCTGCTTCTCACAAGTCAAGGTCTTCTAGCCTTGGGCAAACCCTTCCCCATTTAACATGCCCACCCTACTTGCTAGGATTAAAATAGACATAAAACACTAGGTCCCCAAGACTTACAGCTGCTCATCCAGAAGATGACTGGGGATGGAAGTCCGGGTGGTGGGTTGCACTGGAGTGTCAAGGGGGCGCCTTCTTGAACCACCACTGGGTCTAGGTTTTCCTTGGGCCACAGGGGAGACTCTGGGAAGAAACACAGAGGAAGATGAAATGAGGGCAAAGGCTGGGGCCGTGGCAAGGAGCAAGGTTAGAAACAGGCACCGAGGAGGGGGAGGGGAAACAGGAGAACAAGCAGACAGGAGAGAGAGTCAGGGCCCATCAGTCAAAGCAGGTAGAGGACAGAGGCCTTTTGTTTGAATGGACGTATGTCTTCAAAGACTCTTTTCCTTCCCCTCCTCCCGTGCCCAGAGTGGCTGGTGAAGCTGCTTAAGACTCTGGTTTGGAAACATCTTTTTCAAGGAATCTTTTTGAGTAGGGGGAGGTGCGTCGTACTCAAAGGCAGAATAGCAAGCAGGACATGCAGGGCCCCAAAGCACCAACAGGCCAAGGGTAGGGTGGCCTTTCTAGAATGATCCTCCATACCCTCCCTTCCATGTATCCAGGAGCAGGGCATCTCGACCCTGCCCCATGCTACTCACTGGACACCTGAAGGCGGATCCTATTGGACAGGGCTGTGCCGAATTTGTTGCGGGCAAAGCACTGGTATTCCCCCTCATACTCCTCCGGCCGCCCGCCACTGCGGAAGTCAATCACCAGGGTCCCAGACCGCCTCCTCATTGACACCCGGGGGTCCTTGGCGACATTGAAGAACCTGCTGTTGCGAGTCCAGTGGAAGCTGTGGACAATGCGGCGGAGGGCAAGAAATAGTAACATGGTGGATTCTGGGCTTCAGGCAACAATCTTGGGGCCCTACTCCCTGACGCAGTCACAAAACCACATCTTCACACCAATGGGCCCCAGCCTGGACTGAGTGGCAGAACCTCCTGGAATCCTGAATGTAATGTCCCCATTCCCTCAAGGTGAATCTCGGGGGCAGGTCCCTGACAGCACTTTTACCCAACCAAGACTGGGAGTCGTGGTTTCATGTGGTAGATACCCATGTAGCGCCTGGGAATTGTGTTCTTTGGAGGAGTAGATGGTGATTTTGATTTTTTTCAAATCCAGAGTCAGCTGCTGCTTCCACCCAGGGCATTCCCAACCTCCAACTAGGAACACAAACCCAAGTTCATATTTCACCCAGCCCACATGCATCAAGGAGCTGGCTCTGCTCCTCCTGCCCCCTTATTTGATAATCTACTCTAAAGCCAAAGTGAAATGGTACAGATTATCTGTGTCCCTGCTCAGTGGGTGGACATTGTAAGGCAGTGGCCACACATTATATAACCCAGAAGGGGCAACTTTGAAAGAAAAAGCAGCCTTCCTAAACCTGAGGCCCCGGGCAAAGGGACTAGAGTGTTCCTCTGCTTCTCTTGTGGGGATGTGCATCTGTAGCTGCTCAGGATATAACCTTAAAAGAAGCAGGAGCAGTAGTGTCTGCTCAGCTTTGCAGATTCACTGTTCCCACAAAGGAACCATGGGGGAAAGCCCAAACCTGAGAAGCTAGGTCACCCAAGCCCTGCCTGATCCTTTAGGATGACTCCTGCTTCTCCCACTGTGGGCAAGAAAGGCTCTGCTTGTTCCAGGCTCACGGCTCTGAGCTACAAGGTGTCATGCAAACCTTGCGGGGTGGTGGCAGGGGCAGAAGAAGGCTGCCACACCCCTAAGGCGCCACCTTGCCTCCTTTCTCTTGCTGACATGTCCCCCTACATGGGGTCCTGTCACGACTAGGTCTGAATTGGGCATGAGGCTCCGGAAAGGTCCAGTCTGTAGCAGGTGCTTTAAAGATGGGGGAAGAAGGATAGCATACCATCGCCAATGCTTAGTGATCAGTAGAAACAAACCTGGCCTGGGGTGTCCCAGGCCTGGGTTCAAATCCAGCCTCTGCCACTTGCAAGCTGAGTGACCTTGGAAATGACACTAAATGTCTCTGTGCCTCCATTTCACTCCACATCACTAAGACATAGGTCCTTCCCTGAAGGGCAGTGAGGCGGTTGAACAAGACAGTACGAGGAACAACTAGCACAGAGCTTAGTGCACGGCAGGCTTTCAGCTCGTGTCTGCGGACACCCATGTGAGGCTGCAAGACTCAGGCTAGCTGCGGGGAGGGAGTTCCTATAAGCTAAGCATGGAGGATTGACGGGAACAAAATGCAGTGTTACACTAAAAGTTAGAAAACAGCATGTGGTCCTGGCTTTTTGGTGTGACCTTAAGCCTCTTAAGTTTTCTGGTCCCCAGTTTCCTCATTAGCTAAATTTCCTAATTTTCCAAATTATACTTTCTACCTAGCAGGGACTGAATGGAGACATTTAATTTCTCAAGGCCTCAACTACCAGCAGGCCTGTGGCAAGGGAGTAGTTTACATACCCTCCTTGCGGCCCCTTTCCCTCCACCCAGCTTGAATTTTCCTGCCAGTACACTCACCTGGGGGCAGGGTTCCCCTTTGCTTCGCACTCGATCAAGATGTTATCGCGGGGATCCACAATGTGGTCCTTCACCGACTGCTTGGTGATGGTCGGGGGCTGGGACACTGCAGCAGGGCAAACAGTGGGCAGTCAGGGCCGCAGGAATGGGCCTGGGTCCCTGGCTTGAAGAATGGCTGAAATTAAGAGCTTTGGGAGCCACAGAGAAAAGCAGGCAAGCAGGGGGTGGACAGTGCCCCACTTCAGAGACCGCGGGAAAGGGATGTGTGTCACAGATTAAGCATTAAGAGTCAGTATAAAAGGTCACAGTATCCCCGTGAGAGACGGAAGGCCAGGCTTCCGATTGACCCACTCTTATGTCCAATGCTTAGTACAATGTCTAGAGCACAGCAGTTCTTGATAAATGTTTGTTGAATGAATAAAAGAGCAAAAAAACAGCTAGATTTTCAGTACTTAAGGGCTGTGATGGTTCTGAGCCCTGCAGGGTCAACAGATGGTCAAACTGTGGTGAGGATGGGGCTGAAAGAGGCCTTAGTCCGCAGAGAATTTCCCAGGGACTTGTCTGCAGGCCAAAGAGTACCGTTCCCTCCTGGCCCTGAGCTGTGCTCCTCCCTGGTGCTCCTGTGCCAGCCACCGGAGGACAGGCAAGCAGTGGCCCTTCTTACCCACCTGCCTTTCCACAGGCTGAGCCTCTTCCCTTCCCATGTGGTAAGAAACCTCACTACATGGCGCTGGTGTCAAGCAGCCCTAGCAGAGGGGTGGAGGGGCCAAGAATACCCCCTGTGCCCTCACCTGGCTTTCTCCTGCCCCTCCTTCCTGCCCTCTGACCTCCCAGAGGCACAAGTGCAGAGAGGCATGCCCCGCCCCCAGACTTACGCTCATTCTGAATGCTGGCTGTTAGTTCCAATGGGTTAGCATTGTGAAGGGAGAAAAGAAGACATCAGTTATTACACATGACCCACTGCCCAAGTGTCCTCACGCCCCAGCATGCAGGGAGGAGGGAGAAACGGGCTAGGGGCGGGCACTCTGCGTGGGTTCTCTCCCACCAGCTGCGGAGTTCAGGGGAAGAGGCAAGCTGGAGCGGGGATGGACCCAGTGAGTGCTTCGTGGAGAAGGCAATGCCTTCCCCAGAGACCAAAACATGCGGTGCAGCAGAAAGACCGGCTTCCGACCAAATGAAGATGTCACCAGGTAAGTCCAAATGTCAAAAGTGGCAACGCTGCTCAAAAGAGGCTGGGCTCTGAAGATGCCACCTGTCACCTTTAGATGCTCTTTGGCCAACAGTGCTGGGGTGAGGCTGAGGTGGCAGGAAGGAGTGGATCAGAGCCTCTGCTGCAGGACAAAGAGCCACAGGCCCAGCAAGTCCATGGGCCTCACTGCTCCCACTGCCCCTCGTTCCCTTTCACACCGCCTGCGTTCCTCGCTGTTTCTAAGCTTTTTACAAAAGGGGCGGGTGGCACACACCTTCTCAGCCTGCACCTGAGATGCCTGGGTACAGCTTTCTATGTTTCTCAAACTTTGACAAGCACATGAATCACCTGAAGGGAGTGGTTAAAATGCAGGTTCTGATTCAGTAGATCCTGCAATTGTGACAGGGAGCCAAGTGATGCGGATGCTGGTGGTCTGTGGACCACGCTTTGAATACAAGGT
This sequence comes from Pteronotus mesoamericanus, assembly GCF_021234165.1. NCBI lineage: Eukaryota > Metazoa > Chordata > Mammalia > Chiroptera > Mormoopidae > Pteronotus > Pteronotus mesoamericanus. The sequence continues at coordinate 6,036,933 of NW_026555326.1, forward strand.
TTTAGATGAAGTGTGCTTTGTGAGGACAAGGTCTTGGTTGAAATGTGTCTGCAAAAGAGAGAACATCTGTTATATCTGCTATAGCTTTTAAAACTATCCTTTACTTATGATAATAGAAAATAATACAACTTTCTTTTTTTTTTTAATGCTTGTGTGGATGTTAGATCTGGTGCTGGTGTTGTGGGCTGACTTTTTCAGAGTGAGCACTTCCTGGGGGAAGCAGAGGCTGCTGGTGAGCCACGGTGACCTTGACACTTCCTCCTTTTCTTTTTTTAATCCTCACTCAAGGCCATGCTTATTGATTTCAGAGAGACGGAAAAGGTTAGGGAAGAGAGGGATAGAAATAGCAACACAAGAGAGAAACATGAATCGGTTGCCTCTCGTATGTGCCCCAACCAGGGCCAAACCTATGTATGTGCTCTGACCGGGAATCCAACCCATGACCTTCTAGTTTATGGGACGACATTCCAACCAACTAAGCCACACCAGCCAGGGCAACCTTGCAGCTTCCTGACTTGACCAGAGTGAGATGTGGAAGAGGAGATTAGGGACTCAGAAAGGGGGAGGGCAGATTTAAGACACAACCAAGAGCTGCACAAAAGCATCACAGAAAAGAGAAGACGGACCTCAGAGAGGGAGGTAGAGGGTGGCAGGAATGAGTGTCCTACTGGACATGCTGTCAGTACGTGAAAGTCTTTAGAGAGTAAGACCCATGAAAAGGTTCGAAATAATTCTTTTGCCCCTGGTTTTTCATCTCAAAACACAGGTGATGTCTCCTGTTCCTGACACACAGTTGAAGGCTCTGGCCTCGTCCCGAACAGGAAGGCCAACAAAGGCTCTGCTTTGCCCACGTGGGCCTCAAACCTCTCTTTTACTGAATCAAATGCTGGTTCAATGGAAATATCCCTAGATGTTGTCCAGGGAATCTCGAATCCAGGGAAGGGAAGTCACTTGGTTAAGATCGCACTGGAATGAGAACCAGCTCTTGGGCTGCCTGGTCCAGAGCTCTTTTTATAAACCCATCCTTGGCCAGGTGGGGCCTTGGCGCTCTGTTCTCCTTGACAGTCTGGACAAAGGAAGTAAGAGGAGAGACCTCGAGGGGGTAGAGATTCTCAGGGCAGTTGGGGCCCCACACTGAAATCAGGCCAGGACTCTTGAGAATCTAACTGCCTAAAGAGGTATTGACATCTGCAACCACCATTGTGCTACCAAGGACTTCATTACAGGGACACAGTCCACCCAGAAGACAAGCTGCCACAGGGAGAAGACAACAGGGACTGTCTGCCTAGGGTCAAGGGTGACTTAGTCTTGTGGCCGCCCTCGTTCTCCATCCTGTGTCACACCACCTGCCCTTCTCTCCGGTGGAACTGCTGGATGATGAATGTAGAGCGGAGAATAAATTTGTTCTTTTGGCTGCCAAGAGGGAGGAAAACCTTCCAACAGGCTCTGCAGGGGGTGAGGCAGATGCTGCCTGGAACTCACGCACCTCTTTCCTTTCCCCAACTCTGGTATGTGTGACCTCTGGCACTCATCACTCGGACGATGAAGTGCGTGCGTGTGTGTGTTATTGAGGCCATCCTGCAGCACCATTTGGGATGGTAGTGAGGAGGAAGTGTTTCTCCCACACCATGGCCCTGCTCTGTGGGTTCCTAGGAGAAAAATGCTGAGTCCCTTGCTGTGGGGAGGGAGACAGAGGGGCAAGCTGCCAGCAGACTCACTTTTTGGCAAACCTCTTTGGTTGATGAGGTGACTCTTTACATTCTTCAAAGGTCACATTGTTCTCCTTGAGGCTGGTGAGGGGGAGGTGGGTGCGTGTGACTCTGCTGGCAAACCAGTGGGGACTGGAGGCTGGGCACTTCAATGAAGGATTGTGTAGCAGCCCAGGGCTCTGTTCCTGGAAGCCTGCTGCACCCCAGATCCCCACAACAGTGCCTTATCCTCCAGGCATAGATAATGCCCCCAAAGGAGCCCCTGGCATGAGCCCCCAGGCACCCCCCTAACACACAGGTAAAGTTAAGAGCGCCCAATCTTACGTTGTCCCCATGTCTTGGCTATTGGGGATAATGCCTCAAGGAAGAGGGGGTGCAGCTATCTCCAGCCTTTCGCCACAACTTGGATGGACCTTGAGGGCATTATGCTAAGTGAACTAAGTCAGGCAGAGAAAGACTAATTCTGAATGTTCTCACTTACATGTGGAATCTTAAAAAGTCAAACTCAAGGAACAGAATAGAATGGTGGTTGCCAAGGGCTGGAAGGTGAGGGATACTGGTCAGAAGGTACAAACTCCCAGCTATTGGAGATATGAGTTCTGGGGATCTAACTTACAGCATGGCAACTACAGTACAGGTATACCTCGGAGACACTGTGGATTCGGTTCCAGACCACCACAAAAGAGCCAACACTGCAATAAGGTGAGTCACATAAATTTTTTTGTTTCCCAGTGCATATAAAAATTATGTTTATACTATATTATGGTCTATTAAGTGTGCAGTAGCATTATGTCTAAAAACAATATATATGTCTTAATTAAAAAAATACCATATTGCTAAAAAAATGCAAACCATCACCTGAGCCTTCAAGGGTCTTGCCTTAATGTTCACAACTGCTGACTGATCAAGGTGATGGTTACTGAAGGTTGAGTGATTGTGGCAATTTCTTAAAATAAGACAACAAAAACATTTGCCACATTGATGGCTCCTTCTTTTCATAAACAATTTCTCTGTAGCATGTGATGTTATTTGATGGCATTTTACCCACAGTGGAACTTCTTTCAAAATTGGAGTCAGTCCTGTCAAGCCCTGTTGCTGCTTAATCAACTAAGTTTATGTCATATTCTGAATCCTTTGTTATTTCAACAGTCTTCACAGCATCTTCACCAGAAGTAGATTCCATCTCAAAATATCACTTTCTTTGCTCATCCATAAGAAGTAACTCCTCGTTGACTAAAGTTTTATCATGAGATTGCAGCAGTTCAGTAACATCTTCAGATTCCACTTCTATTCTAGTTCTTTGCTATTTCCGCTACATTTGTAGTTACTTCCTCCACTGAAGTCTTATAAGAGGGTTGGAATCAACTTCTTTCAAACTCCTGTTAATGTTGATATTTTGATCTGTTCCTTCAAATCATGAATGTTCTTAATGATTCCTAGAATGGTGACTCCTTTATAGAGGTTTGCAATTTATTCTGCCCAGATCCACCAGAGACTCACTATCTATGGGAGCAATAGCCTTACAAAATATATTTCTTAAATAATAAGGCCTGAAGTTAAAAATTACTCCTTGATCCATGGACTTCAGAATGGATGTTGTGTTAGCAGGCATGAAAACAACATTAATTTCATTGTACATCTCCATCAGAGCTCTTGGATAACTAGGTACATAGACAATGAGCAGTAATATTTTGAAAGGAATCTTTTTTTCCTGAGAAGTAGGGCTCAAAGGTGGGCTTAAAATAATTAGTAAACCATGAAATAAAGAGACGTGTTGTCATCCAGTCTTTTTTGTTCCATTTACAGAGCACAGGAGTAGATTTAGCATAATTCTTAATGACCTTAGGATTTTGGGGATGATAAATGAGCACTGGCTTCAACTTAAAGTCACCTGCTGCATTAGCCCCTAACAAGCGAGTCAGCCTGTCCTTTGAAGCCCTGAAGCCAGGTATTGACTTCTCTACTCTAGCTGTGAAACTCTCAGATGTCATCGTCTTCCAATAGAAGGCTGTTTTGTCTACATTGAAAACCTGTTGTTTACTGTAGCTGCCTTCTTAGCTAGATCTTCTGGGTAACTTGCTACTTGCTGCAGCAGCTTCTATTGTACATCAGCACATGCTGCTTCACATTGCACTTTTATGTAATGAAGAAAAGGTCTTTCCTTAAATGCCATGATGCAATCTCTGCTAGCTTCAAATGTTTCTTCTACAGCTTCCTGACCTCTCTCAGACTTCATAGAACTGAAGAGAGTTAGGGCCTTTTTCTGGATTAGGCTCTGGCTTAAAGGAATGTTGTGACTGGTTGGTTCTTCTATCCAGACCATGAAAACTTTCTCCATATCAGCAATAAGGCTGTTTTGCTTTTGTATCATATGTGTACTCACTGGAGTAACACTTTTAATTTCCTTCAAGAACTTTCCTTTTCATTCACAACTTGGCTAACTGGCATAAAAGGTCAGGAGGTTGCAGAAGAAATGATGTGCCTTCCTCACTGAGCTTAATCACTTCTAGCTTTTGATTTAAAGTGAGAGACGTGAGGTTCTTCCTTTCACTTGACCACTTTGAGGCCATTGTGAAGTTATTAATTGGCCTAATTTCAAGACTGTTGTGTTTCAGGGAATCAGTGGAGCAGTCAAAATACATGCAGCATTTATCTTAAGTTTGCTGTCTTACAAGGGCATGGTTTGTGGTGCTCCAAGATGATTTCAATAGTAACATCAAAGGTCACTGATCACAGATCACCATAACAAATACAACAAAATGAAAAAGTTTGAAACATTGCAAGAATTACCAAAATGAGACTCACAGACCTGAAGTGAGCAAATGCTGTTGGAAAAATGGTGCCAACAGACTCATTCAAGGCACCTTTGTCACAAACCTTCTCTTTGTAAAAAACCGCAGTGTCTGTGAAGCACAATCAAGCGAAGTACAATAAAATGAGATATGCCTGTACTGTAGTATATACTTGAAAGCTGCTAAGAGAGTACACCTTATAAGTTATTACCACACATACAAAAAGGTAATCATGTGAGGGGGCGGGTGTGTTAACTAAACCTACTGCGGTAGTCATTCCGTAATATGTACGTGTGGCAAATCATCAAGTTGTACTTCTTAAACTTACATATATTATATGTCCATAAGATCTCAGTAAAGCTGGGGGTGGGAAGGAATGCCTAATCTTTCCCTAGCCCCTCCACTGGGTCTGAGTCAAGGTGAGAAGGAAGGACGGACTCAGGTACCCTAGGAAACAGGAGGGAGAAACCAGGCTGGAGAGGACCTCTCCCCAGGGCAACCGGAGGGCTTGCCTTTCCCTCATCTTGCGGTCAGCTTTTGCAGACTCATTCTGGAGAAGCTTCCATTGCCACGTGCCTTCAGTAACCAGGGAGGTGCATGAGGCAGCGCGAGTTTCATGAGACAACCTGCAGCACCAGACTGTGTGTCCCAGATGGACTCACCTCCTCAGACAGAGAGGCACTGTGCTCACATGCCGGCCCTGCCACTTGGGAAACAGCTTTATTTCTCTACACCTCAGACTTCTAACCTGTCAGCTAAGGACCACAGATGCTTCGTGGATTAGCTGTGAGCACTGCAGGAAGTGATGCCTGTGAAGCACTTGGCTCTCTGCTGGGCACACGCAGCTCAGACCCTGGGGAGTTCTAAGAACTAAAAGGAGGCAGGTTTACCAGAGGTCAGTGTGGGACATGCTGAGTGCCAAACTGCGGGTCATCAAGGGATACGGCTTCTTCTTGCGACTCCATCGCCCATCTGCTGTGTGACCCTGACCGAGCAAGGGCCTGCATTTCCGTGAACGAGCACAGGAAGGGCGGGCGGACGCTCCAGGCCCTCTCCCCTGGGGAGGCGGTGGTGGGAAGGTCAGGGCACTGGCTGCTCTTGCTCCACAAGTGGTACTTGAAGAGACTGACTGCTCAGTCCCCTGCCTGTGGCTCTGGTAGAACTCTAGAGATCCAGAGTCTTAGCATAGGTGTCAAAGCCATCTGTTCAGAAGTTCACCTTGCCAGAACTCCTCACCTACTAGCCCTGGGGATCCAAGTGGCAGGCGAGTGAGTGAGGAGAAGTGGCGGAAGAGAAATGAGCCTTCGCCACTTCCTTGATAACCCAGGTTCCTCTGCACCCTCTCCTCTCCAGGGGGATGGAGGGCCTTATCATTAGATTGTCTGCCTGGGACTGTTAATGAGCAATTCTCCTTGAGCCAGCAGTACAGATGGTCTCCATGGTACAGCTCCTCTCCCAACAACCTTGTCACCCATCCTGAGTGTCTGTGTGTGCACACACTCACACACTCAGGCTATCGGGAGGGCAGCAGGGGCCTTGTCCATCTTGCTTCTGGGCCTACCCACAGTTGCTCCTGGCCATCACCCATCCAGAAGTGCCCACTTCTCTGGGGCAGCTATTATGGGTGAAGTGGGATTGCAGGGGGCAGAGACACCTGCAGCTCTTCTCTGAGCTCTGTTAACTCTACTCCCCAGGGTCTAGCTTTGGAGAGCTCAGCTCAGACTTCTTGGAGGCTGTGTTGCTCTCTTACCCCTCCCCAGATATCTATCACCTGGAGAGAGCCTAAGTCAATGTTGGCATCATATGGGTTCCATCTATTCCTAAAATCAGGGGAGAGGGAACAGAGATGGTGTGCCCACATCTTAGTACTGGGATGCAAGACATCCTGATAGGAGTGTCAGTATTGTGACAAAGGTGGAGCACATCGAAATGCAGGGCCAAGGCGCGTGGCTGCCAATCAATGAATATACCCACAGATGTAGCTGGTGAGATTCTGTTAGAGCAGCATTGTAAGCCCCTTACTTTATGATTCTTATGGCCAAATAATGGGAAACAGAATAACATGGATTTTACTTTCCAGCTTCACTGTGGAAAGGTTAAAAATAGCAGGAATCAGTGCCTGGTTCTCCAATGGTGGCATTATAACAGGGCTCTATTTTAATGTCTCACACAGCCAGTCTTTTGCAAAATAATCCCCTTCCCAACCCTCTCCCAGCCATCCATCCTTCTGATCAGTCCAGCCAAAAAGATCTCATGGATCTAGATCAGGAATGAGAAAGGCAAATAAGAACCATTCACTCACTTGGTCCCTAAAAACTCTGCTTTGATGGGCAAGTCAAGACCACAGAGAACACTCGGGCTTCCAAACTCAGCACCTCCAGTCCTGATCAGCAGGCTCCAGGCAGCCCAAGTCCCTCAGCCACAGTGGTGAGAGACCTTGCTGCAGACTCACGCCTCACATTCCAAAGCACAAGCCTTACGCTTCCATTTTTGGGGACCCCAGCTCTGCATCCAGAATACACTGTTTCTCTTCCTAAAACATCCTTCAAAAGTTGGTCTTAACTTCCCTTTGCCCTCCAACTCCTCTGCCCCAAATCAAGAGAATAAAAGAAGGAGCAGAACTCACGATCCATAGGAATCTCGATGGCCCTGCCAAGGCCGAGGAAGCAGAGGAGGAAGGCTGTGTGGACCCAGGGTGGTGGCTGCGGCCTGGCCATCCTCAGCACTGGACCCCGCTCCCTGTTCCCCGGCCCTCGGGGTCTTGCTGCCTCCAGCTGCTCTAACTCAGCCTTCGGACAGAGCTCAGCTGTGGAAAGAAATATGACAAGTGAGTTATTTCTTAAACTCATGGTTTGTTCTAGCAATCCTACAGGGCTGAAAGGATGCAAACCTCCCCCTGGTCACCGACCAATGTTCTAAAACAGGGTTTCCTACCCTTGCACTATGGACATTTGGGACCCAACAATTCTGTGTGTGGGGAACACTCTTGGGTGTTGTAGGATGTGTAGCAGCATCCTGGCCTCTACCCACTAGACGCCACCAGAGCCCACTTCTGCCACCAATGAAAAAACATCTCTAGATATTGTCAGCTGTCCCCTGGAGCACAAAACCACCTTGAGTTGAAAACCATTGTTCTAGAAGGAAAGGCAACTCTGGGTAAACAAACCCTGGCCCACAGGCCCAGCACCAGGAAGATGCCACACACATGGCCAGTATAAACCCACCAATCTCACAAATCCTCTGAACCATACATGCTGTGTGGATCTGCATTTGAGTGTGTTTGGGGCAGGGCCGCCGAACTAAGATCACACCACCGTCCTTCGATCTAGAGAGGGGGCAGGGTGAAGGTGGCAGCAGTGGGGATCAGGGTCAGATAGATGAAACTTGGCTGCCTAAAGGATTTTTTATAAATGAATAATTTTTGCAGAGGTTTGTGCAGCTAATGTATGTTGTGTCCCTTTAGAGTTCACGGCAGTGCTGAAATGATGGCCCAGGAGAAGGGGATTCGAGGGGGTTGGTAGAAAGAGCAACATTATGAGAGCTCAACCTTTACATCCTCAAACACAAGAAATCATTCCAGAGCCTACAGAGGCAAGGGCTAAAACTGGCAGTCCTGGAGTGGGTCCTTAAGAAACAAAGCGTTTCCCTTCCCCTTGAGACACTAGATCAAGAATGGCCTACAGCTGACGCTCAAACAAGAGCTTTAAGATTGCTGAGCTTCTAAAACATGAGTCTGAAAAACTGGTCCAGCTTGTTGTTCTACCGTGGGGTCAAGTCAAACAGGACAACAGCAGAAGGTTTCCCCAGAACTCTTCCAGCTTTCCTGAACTAATAGTCACCTGTCAAAATGGATACATGGCTTTACTTCTGTTTCCTGTGGCAACAGCTTGAAGCCCGCTCTCCTCTGTACGCCCACCATCTCCCACCTGTCCTGATGGAGGGTCTAGAATGAGGAGCAGGGCTCCAGGGCTTCTCCTGGGAGACAAGGTCATGCTTCTGGAGACCTGGACACTGAGGCAGCGCCCTGTGCCGGGGTGTGGGGCAAGCTGGAGGATTCTGACTCAGATTTCAGCCATCTTTCCTGGAAGCTGGGCCCAGCACCAGCCTCCAACCTCAGGATATTTCTGGACTCCATCCCCTCCCTCCCTTCCCACTGCTCCCACCTTGGTTTTGGTCACCATCGTTTTATGCCAGTTACTGCAGGGAGACCTGAGTGGTCTCCCTGCTTCTACTTTTATCCCTCTGACTCATTCTCTATCCATAACTAGAGTGGTTACTTCTAAAGTTCAAATATAAATACTATGCCACTTCCCTATAGTCAAACTCACTAGCTCACTACTGCCCGTAAGTTAAGCGAAAGTCCTTGACATGGCTCAGGAGCCCTGAATGACACAGCCCCTCTGTAATATCACTCTCATCACCCCCATCCCTGTGTTCTGTGTTCAGAAATATGAGGCTTCTACCAGGTCTTTTCATGCACCACGCTCTGTAATGCTGATGGACATCTACACAGATTAATATCTGTCTAGAACACTCTTTGAATCTGCCTTCTCTCATTAGGATTTGCCAAGTATGTCTCCTGTGCCCCTTGTCTATAGCTCTGAACACCACTTATGTCCCCCTATTACAGCCCTTGTCACTTCGTATTCATTCCAAAAGCCACCCTGTATCCCCTATAAAAAGACTCTATAAGGGGAGGTGCTTTGTCTTTGAGCCTTGTCTTGGTCATTCCTAGACTCTAACATAGTGCCTAAAACATAGCAGGTCCTCAAAAATATGTGATAGATGGATGAAGATGGACAAATGACTGATGGAATAAACTACTTAGATCATGTATTCTTTAAAAACCTCATATTCCCCCAGAAAACCACCAGGGGGTACAGGAGAGCACAGGATTTGACCTGAGCAGCATATTGTGAAGGGAGAAATCAGAGGAGGAAAAGCGGCTCTCCTGACACAGGGATTGCACTCTGTGGGGGCGGGGTGGGGGACCCTCTAGCTAAAGGCATCCCAGGAGGTCTTTGGTTCTTCCTCATTACTCTCTAAGGTGGTCCTTACACTGTTTCAGGAAGTCTGCTGCCTCCTCTCCTTGACTCCCATACCTCTGAAGCCCCAACTCAGGTTACCCTGCTGAACCTTAGGGCTGAGAGAAGCCGCCCTGGTGGAAGAGTGTGTACCAGGGGGCAGAGCACCAGGGTGGATGGCTCCGGTCTTGGCTGCACTACATTCTTTTAAAGAGCTGCCAAGAAGACTGACTTCCAGACAAGATGGAGGTGTAGGTAGATACACTTTACCTCCTCACACAACCAAAAGAAGGACAACAAACTTAAAAACAAAAAATAACCAGAACTGCCAGAAAATTGAACTGTATGGAAGTCCAACAACCAAGGAGTAAAAGAAGAATCATTAATCCAGACTGGTATGAGGGGCGGAAATGGGCAGCTGGGGTGGAGAGGACGTGCAGCAAGGCAGTGGCTGGCAGTCTGGGCGGTCCCACATTTGCGTTAGGATAAAATGGGAGGAATAGCTGGGGAGCGAGACAGACCACACAATCCAGGGTTCCAGTGCAGGAAAAGAAAGCCTCAAAATCTTTGGCTGTAAACACCTGTGGGGAATGAGGCAGCAGGAGAAACTCCCTACCTCACAGGAGAGTCCGTTGGAGAGACCCACAGGTCCTAGAACATACACAAACCCATCCACTGGGAACCAGCACTAGAAGGGCCCAATTTACTTGTGGGTAGCGGGGGAAGTGACTGAGAGCCAGCCAAGAACTGAGCAACTGGCATTGTTCCCTCAAGTGACCTAGGTTGCCCTGCCCTGGGGAATACCTAAGGCTCCGCCCCTTCCAACATAACAGGCATCCTGAGACAAAGAAATGTGGCCCAAATGAAAGAACAGATCAAAGCTCCAAAAGTAGATATAAGTGTGAGAAGAAGATAGCCAACCTATCAGATGCACAGTTCAAAACACTGGTAATCAGAATGTTCACCGAATTGGTTGAGTATGGTTGCAAAATGGAGGAAAAAGTGAAGGTTATGCAAAGTGAAATAAAGAAAGATATACTGGTAACCAACAGTAAAGGGAAGGAAACTGGAACTCAAATCAATGATTGGGAGCAGAAGGAAGAGATAAACATTCAACAAGAACAGAATGAAGAAACAAGAATTCAAAAAAATGAAGACAGCTTAGGAACCTCTGGGACAACTTTAAACGTTCCAACATCCAAATCCTAGGGGTACCAGAAGGAGAAGAAGGAGAGTAAGAAATTGAAAACTTATTTGAAAAAATAATGAAAGAGAACTTCCCCAATCTGGCCAAGGAAATAGACTACCAGGAGATCCAGGAAGCTCAGAGAATCCCAAAGAAGTTGGACCAAGGAAGCACACACCAAGGCACATCATAATTCCATTATCCAAGATTAAAGATAAGAAGAGAATCTTCAAAGCAGCAAGAGAAAAGGAGACAGCTCCCTACTAAGGGGTTGCAGTAAGACTATCCGCTAATTTCTTAGAAGAAACCTTGCAGGCAAGAAGTGACTGGAAAGAAGTATTCAAAGTCATGAAAGGCAAGGACCTACACCCAAGATTACTCTATCCAGCAAAGCTATCATTTGGAATGGAAGGGCAGATGAAGTGTTTCCCAGACAAGGTAAAGTTAAAAGAGTTCATCATCACAAAGCCCTTATATGAAATGTTAAAGGGGCTTATGTAAGAAAAAGGTCAAAAACCATGAACAGTAAAATGACAACAAACACAACTATCAACAACTGACCATAAAAAAAAACAAAACCAAAACCAAAAACTAAGCAAACAACTAGAACAGGAACAGAATCACAGAAATGCAGATCAGGATAGGGGAGAATGGGGGAAAAGGTACAGGGAATAAGAAGCATTAATAGTAAGTACATAATATTTTATGACAGAGGGAGGTTAAGAATAGTATAGGAAATGGAGAAGCCAAAAAACTTATATGTATGACCCAGGGACATGAACTAAGAGTGGGGAATGCCGGTGGGGGGTGGGGGTGGTGCAGGGTGGAGGGGAATAAAGGAAGGAAAAAAATGGGACAACTGTAATAGTATAATCAATAAAATATGTGTGTGTGTGTGTATACATGTACATATAAAAATATATATATACATATATATATATGTATATATGAGCTGCCAAGCAGTAGGAATGATGGGAAAGAGAAGGATACTTTATTCTGGGAATCTTGGTGAGAAAAAGAAGCCAAAAGTTATTCATTAACTATAAACACATTGGTAGGGAAAATATCCCAATTATTCAGGGTGCTGTTAACTCACATTTTAAAAACACAGTAAAAAAGGAACATAGAGATAATCACACTTAGCTGTTTGACAATTCTCCCTGGAACCCTTTTTTCTACATGCCCTGACCAGGGATCGAACCCACAACCTTTTTGGTTTACGGGATGACACTCCAACCAACTAAGCCACTTGGCCAGGGCCCCAATAAAATCTTGAAAGTGAAGAGAATTTAAGAATTATTTAGCTTCATGTTTTTCATACGAGGAAACAAGAGCCCAAAAAGGGAAAGTGATTTGCTCCTGGTTACACAGCTGCTTAGTGGAAAAGCCAGGAAAAGAACCCAGTCCCCTGACTTCCAGTCCAGGCTTTCCCCACCTCACTTCCCTATCTCTCGATATGCAGGAAAGTTCCTGAGTAAAGTTACTATTTAAAAAAGAAATGTATTTTGGGGGAGTTGCTAAAAAATTAATTACCATATGACCCTGTATATCTACTCCTAGGCATATGCCCCAAAGAATTAAAAACAGGCTCTCAAACAAGTACATGTACACACACGCTCATACCAGTTTAATTCGTAACAGCCAAAAGGTGGGAACAGCCCAAACATCCATCAAGGGAAGAATAAATCAACAGATTGCAGTATATACATACCATGAAACATCACTCAGACAGAGGAAAAATGAAGTACTGATACGTGTGACAATGTGGATGAAACCCGAGGACACCATGCTCACCGAGAGAAGCCAGGCACAAAATGTGATGAATGATCCTATTTATATGAAATTTCCAAAACAGGTAAATCCAAAAGAGACAGAACACAGATTGCCAGTGACCAGAGGCCGAGGGGAGGGTGACGGGAACACACCGTAAGGGACAGGGTTTCCTTCTTCATTTATGATAACGTTTGGAACTAGATTGAGGTGATGGCTGCACACACTGTGAATATACTAAATACCCCGAGTTGTTCACTTAAAAATGGTTAATTTTATAATAAGTGAATTTTGCCTTAGTAATGAAGGAAAACACAGCATTGACCTCTAAAATGTGCTCATAAAGATAAAAGAAGTGGAGGATGAAGAGGGTGGGTTATTCCACATGGGCATATAGGCCCCTCAGCTTCCCAAGCCAGGTCTACGTAGCCTATTTTGGACATAGCTTGCAATCCTTCCTGGGCATTCTGAGGAAATTTCCATCCAAGTAAAAGGCAGGGGGAGTCAACAGCTGTCTGAGCCTGGTGTTCCAGGGCTGTGGGCAGAGAACCCATTGCAGAGTGGGGACTGAGATGTCCTGCCTGAAGGTGCCCCAACTCCACCAAGGCCGTAAGTTCCCTCATTCTGATAATGAGGGAGAAAGTGGTGAGAAAGGGGTTTCCAACTGAGAGTGATTAAGTTCACACTTCCAACCAAATCTTCTTGCACTATCATGTGGGATATATGTCCCAGTCATATAGCATCACATTCCTCTCCTGGCCCTTCCACCAACACAAGAGATTGTCACTAGGGGTGGAGAAGTATGACACGCAGTTGGGGCCAGAGGGGTCAAAGTTCTTCAAGGAGAATGCGATCTAACTGTGGAGCATCCTGGGGAGGAATAAGGAAAACCCCATACCCTGTGAGGGGGGCCAAGGCTGCAGAAAAGGGGGCCATGAAAGACGGTCTGGAATGCTGGAAGGGGTCAAATGTTTGTTTAGTTCTACAGGGACAAAAACTAGGACAAAATGGGAGGAAGTTCCAGAGAGGCAGGGGTTTCTCTGAGAGGCTGGGAAGAGTCGTCTAACAAACAGCCCACCCTACAATACCATTCATGAAAACAAACACTCTGCCAATACAATGTGTTTGAAGGATACTTTTATAGCAAATCAAACAGGTAAGAGGTAGAGTGTAAGGATATAAAATGCACTACAGAGGGGCCTACTGCAGGGAAAGAGAAGTGAAATAAAAAAAAAAACAGAAATCTTGTGTAGACTGATGGTGTACTATGAACTGGGGAATACAATTAATTCACTTTTTGTATATCTGAGGTCCCCTCCCTCAACCCCTTGTGTGAAAAGAAAAGAAAGGGGGAAAAAGGGAGACAGCAAGAGTGAATGGAGTCATGAACAAAAAATGTCCTGCCAAGTACAGTAGTGAGCTCATTGTTTCATAAAGAACCCGAGTGACATTTGGTCAGGTGCGTGGCTGATGACGTGCCCACACAGGAAGGAAACTGAATGCTTATCTGAATCACTTGGGCACTACTGAAATACACAGGTCACTGGACCCTCAAAGTTCCAGCCAGGGGCCAAATCAAGCCTGCAGATTAAGAAATAAATTGGGTAGAATTTGAATGCCCTGCAGCAGTGTCCAAACTTTTGGTGTCTCTGGGCCACACTGAAGAAGAAGTGTTGTCTTGGGCCACACATTAAATATATTATGACACATAATCACAAAAAAAAAATCTCATAATGTTTTATGTAAATTTATGATTTTGGGTTGGGCCGCATTCATAGCCATCCTGGGCCGCATGTGGGCTGAGGTTGGACACCCTGGAGAGCCTCCGTTATCTTACATGGGCATGCTTCTCACACTTAGGCAACTTCCCTGAACCCAAGGCCTTTAAAATTTGCAAGCCGATGAGAGATTCAAATGCAACATATCTGAGATGTGTCACAGAAAAGTTTATGTGAATTGGGTGATGATCAACCATTGGTGGGGACCAATGATAGCTTGTTAGTCAAGTCTGAGAGCATTGGCTGAGAAGCAAGATGGCCTAGGTTGGATCTTCTCCCCACTTCCAAGTTGAGGACCCTGTATTAAAACTTTAGAAGGTCTATATTTCTCATCTGAAAACTGCGAATAGTATAGCACCTACTGCAGAGGGCTGCTGTGATGACTTAGTATACAATTCCTGCAGGAAGCACTCAGCAAAGAGTAGAGGCTTAATAAGTGTTAGCTGTTGCCAGTGAGTAGGCTTTGAACTGGAAGGGATGAAGGAAGGTTCTGGCTATCTACAAGTCATGACCATAACAACAGCAAGTAGTAATAATTATCCATCCACAATCACAGCCCGCTTTTCTGTTTTCCTTTCTTTTGGGTCCTGGTTTGCTTTCTTTCCCCAGATTGGGGGGCCCCTGGTGTTGATTCTACAAGCTGTCCCTGGCAGATGGACGAGAGGCCCACAGCTAAGCAAGCTGTTGCCATTGGAGCTCCCCACATTCCCACAGCCCCACCCTGGGCAGGCTGCTCTGCTGGTCACAACACATTTGAAGTGATGGGGAGAAAAGACTGGTTGCATAGAGAATGGCTCAGCTGGCATCTCTACATCCCTGGAGAAGAACCCACTTTGGCCTTTGGGGTGGCAGTCAGCACACTATTCATTCACTTAGCAGACCTGGCTGCAGGTACTAGTCTAGAGAACACACATAGGGACAACAGAGTTCTTTGCTCTCACAGAGTTCACGTGCCAGTGGGGATGACAGGAAATAAACATTGACTTCTGGTCAAGATGGCAGCATAGGTAAACATGGCTCACTTCCTTGCACAATCACATCGAAATTATAACTAAAATATAGAATGACCACCACTCTGAACCATCAGAAATCGAGTTGAATGGAAGTTCGACAACAACAGAATCAAAGAAACCACATCCATTCAGACTGGTAAGAGGGGCGGAGAGGTGGAATGGATTGTCCCACATACATGTGTGGTGGATAAAAATTCAGGAGGGATATCTTGGGAATGAGGAGTCCCAGTCCCCTACCAGGACCCCCAGCTCAGGGTTCTAGTGCCAGGAAGATAAGTCCCCATAACTTCTGCCTGCAAAAATCAGCAAGGATTGAGTTGCCGGGAGAAACTTCTGGAGTCCCAAATGGTTCCCTTTAAAGATCCCACACATAGACTTCGATTCACTTCCTCTGAGCTTCAGCACCAGGGTAGCAGCTCGAAAGGCACCAGTGGCTTATAGGGAGATACTTAAGTGTCAGGCATCAGGGTGAGGGCTGGAGCACAGCTTTCTCCCAGAGAGAAAGACAGACAGAGGCCAATGGCCCTTTTCTGAACCCTCACCCTGACAGAGCCACAGAGCCAACAGGTAGGTGCCATATCTGAGATTCCATCAACCTGGCTAACACTGTTTGCTCCGCCCTGGAAATCCCCTGAGACTCTGTCCCACCCAACTTACAGGCCCACCCAAACTATTAAATGTGACTTTTCCATATGAATGGCTGGTCTTGATTCATGCTTTACAACTTTCTGAATCCTCTCAAACAAGCAATCACTGGCCTCAGTAAGCCCCAGCCCCTGTACCTCTTGCTAAGTGGCCCCAGGCCCCACACTAGCATCAGCCAGCCTAGATTCACAGCTTGGCTTTGCCTGGGTGTCTCCAAGCCCAGCACAAATAGCAGCCATCTCAGATTGCATCATAGCTCCTGCAGGGTGGTCCCAGGCAGAACACAGGTAGGGGCTGACCTTGGCCTGTACCACCTGGGAAACCCCAGGGCCAGTGCATCCAGTGGGCAGTTACACATCAGAGCACCACGACCCTGCCCCTGCAGAGGGCGGGGGTTCGTGGTCAGTGGTCTCAGCCAGTTCTTGCAGCTGACTGGCCTGGATAAATCCCTGCCATTGACCTGCCAACAGCAACGGAGGCTCAACTGCATGAGGAGGGTGTACTCAGCCCACTCGAAGAGTGCAACTCGAGTAACCAGCTTGGGTGATAGGGGAGGCTGTGCCACTGGACCCTACATGACACCTACCACATTAGGCCACTCTACCAAGACAGAGAGTTATAGCAGCTCTACCTAATACATAGAAACAAACACAGGGAGGCTGCCAAAATAAGAAGACAAAGAAACATGGCACAAATGAAAGAACAGATCAAAACTCCAGAAAAAGAACTAAACAAAATTGAGATAAGCAATCCATCAGATGCAGAGTTTAAAACAGTGGTTATAAGGATATTCAAAGAACTTAGTGAGGACCTCAAGAGCATAAAAAAGATCCAGTCAGAAATGAAGGATACACTAATTGAAATAAGGAACAATTTACAGGGAAACAACAGTAGAGTGGATGAAGCTGAGAAGCAAATCAATGATTTGGAAGATGAGGAATCAAAAAACCACCAATCAGAACAAGAAGAAAAAAGATCCGAAAAAAATGAGGATAGTGTAAGCAGCCTCCAGGACAACTTCAAGTGTTTCAACATTCGCATCATAGCAGTGCCAGAAGGAGAAGGAACAAGAAATTGGAGATCTACTTGAAAAAAATATTGAAAGAAAAATTCCCTAATTTGGTGAAGGAAATAGGCATACAAGTCCAGGAAGCACAGAGAGTCCCAAACAAGATGGATGCAAAGAGGCCCACTCCAAGACACATCATAATTAAAATGCCAAAGGTTAAAGGTAAAGAGAGAATCTTAAAAGCAACAAGAGAAAAGCAGTTACCTATAGGGGAGTTCCCATAAGACTATCAGCTGATTTCTCAAAACAAACTTTGCAGGCTAGCTGGATTGGCAAGAAATATTCAAAGTCATGAAAAGCAGGAACCTTCAGCCAAGATTGCTCTACCCAGCAAAGCTATCATTTAGAATCAAAGGGCAGATAAAGTGCTTCCCAGACAAGAAAAAGCTAAAGGAGCTCATCATCATCAAACCATTATTATATGAAATGTTAAACAGACTTATTTAAGAAAAAGATCAAAACTAGGAACCATAAAATGGCAATAAATATTTATCTATCAACAATTGAATCTAAAAAACAAGCTAAGCAAACAAGAACAGAGACAGAGTCATGGATACAGAGAGCATTTTGATGGTTGCCAGAAGGGGGAGGGGTGCAGGGGAATGGGTGAACAGTTGAGGGGATTAAGAAGTACAAATAAGTACTTATAGAATAGCCACGGGGATGTATAGTACAGCATAGAAAATGCAGTAGCTAAAGAACTTATACGCATGTCCCATGGACATGAACAATGGTGTAAGGATTGCCTGAAGGAGTGGGGGTGCTGGGTGGAGGAGGGTAAGGGGTAAAAATGGAGACAACTGTAATAGCATAATCAATAAAATACAATTTAAAATAATTGCACAAAGCCCTAGCTGGTGTGGCTCAGTGGACTGAGCACTGGCATGCAAACCAAAGGGTTGACGGTTCGATTCCCCGTGTAGGGCACATGCCTGGGTTGCGGGCCAGATCCTCAGCAGGGAGCGTGCGAGATGCAACCACACATTGATGTTTCTCTCCCTCTCTCTCTCCCTTCCTTTCTCTAAAAATAAATAAATAAAATCTTTTTAAAAAAAATGAACAAAAAACATCATGCAGCAATAGGTGCAATGAAGAACAACAGGATCCACTTAAACACAGATGTTTACAGCAGCCTTATTCATAATTGCCAAAACTTGGAAGCTACTGAGATGCCCTTCATAGGCAGATAGATAAATAAATAAACTTTGGTATATCCACATAATGGACTACTCAGCACTAAAAAGAAATGAGCTATCAAGCCATGAAAGACATAGTGGAAACTTAAATGCATATTACCAAATGAAAGAAGCCAATCTGAAAAGAGTACATACTGTATGATTCTGTCCAACATTCTGGAAAGGCAAAACTATAGAGACACTAAAAGACTGGTGGTTGCCAGGGGCTGGAGGAAGGAGGAATAAGCAGAGCACAGAGATTTTTAGGGCAGTGAAACATCTGTATGATACTACAATGCTGGATGCCTGTCATTATACATTTGTCCAAAGCCATAGAATGTACAACACCAAGAGTGAACCCTAATGTAAATTAGGGCCTCCAGGTGATAATCATTTGTCAATGTACATTTATCAGTTTAACAAGTGTACCACTCAGATGGGGATATAGACGATATGATGTGTGTGGGGGGGTGGGAGGATATGGGAAATCTCTGTACTTTCCCCTCAATTTTGCTAAAAGTGTTTTAAAAAATTAGGTCTATTAAAAAAGAAAAAAAAAAAGAAACCACAAGAGGGTGATATGACAAAGAAAGGTGAATGGTCAAGAAAAGCCTCTGCGAGCAGGTGGCACCTGACCAAGATCTAGATGGCAGGAAGGAGCCATTGTAAAGATGGGTCAGAAAAACATGCCAGGCAGGGACCAATGCTTGTGCAGAGGCCGGGGGACAGGAAGCAGACAGAGCGGAAGGAAGCTGGTGTGGCTGCAGTGGAGGCACATGGGGAAGACCTCCCAGAACAAGTCAAAGTCAGAGAGGGAGGGAGGCAAGGGCGGACTCACGGAGGGCTCTGAGGACCAACGGAAGGAGTTTAAATTGCATGCTAAGCAGGGTTGTAAGCAGTGCGTGACCTGATGAGGTCGGTCTGTAAAGACCACTCTGGCTGCTGTGAAGGGTGGGATGTAGGTGGGGACAGTGGAAGCAGGGAGGCCCTTTAGGAGGCTCTGCCGCCTCTAGGGTGAAGCCAGACCCTTAGCTTCCAAACCCAGAAATGTCACCACTGTTTCAGTGACGTCATTCAATGCAGCAGCATCCTGGCCACCCTGGGTTCCACACAGTTGTTCACAGTGATGAGGATGGAGCTGTAAGACAAGGTTGTGGGTTTGATCTCCGGTGAAGGCACAATACAAGAACCACCAATGAACACCTAAATAAGTGGAACAATAAATCAATCTTCCTCTCTAAAATCAATAAATAAAAATTTAAAAAGAATCTTTTAGTGCTGGGTTTTCACTTTGGGTCAGAGGAGCCCCGTAAATTCTAGGAAGTGCCTCAGGGCTTTGTCCAGGGGAGGGGGGGTTGGGAGGAAGGAGCAGGTGGGACTCTGGCACCTCCACCCCACTCTCACCAGAGCGGTTTCACAGTCCCTGCTTTTACATTGGGGTTTTGCCTAAAGTTTTATTTTGAAGAAAGGATTTTATTAGTAAAACAAAAAACTGAAAACCCTTGGGCAATGGTCTAAAGCTTCCAATGCTGAACCCTGCGCCCCATGGCAAGCACGCAACAGCAAGGCAGGGTGTGAGGAAGAGACACTCCGCTCTTCTTGTAAGGACACCAGTGCTATTGGATTAGGGTCCACTCTTATGACTTCATTTAACCTTAATCACCTCTTTGAAGGCTCTATTTCCATAGTCACATTGCAGGCTAGAGCTTCATCATAGGAATTCTGGGGATACAATTCAATTATAGTACCCATAATTTTCTTTGGAGAATTCATCTCTACCCCTTTTTCAGAGTGACCCTACCCTAGTTCCAGGGTTGGGATCTGATCAATTTAAGCCAATTACTATCCCCCACCCTCTCACCTCTATGACTGATTTAGGAACAGATATCTAATCCAGCATGAGGCAGTATGTTTTGGGGAGACTTTTGCTGAGACCCCTGGGAAAGTTTCCCCCTCTTCTGAAAGAGACCTGGTGAGGACCTCCCATAAGGAGAGAGGAAGGTAGGAGTAGGGGGTCTCCATGTGCAACATGAGGATGATCCAACACTGCGGAAGGCAGAGAAGAGACAGAGGAAGACTAGATCCTGCGTGTCACTGAGTTACTCCTAGAGCATTTCCCGAACCAAGCCCTACTTGTATACTTTTAAATTACATGTATATTCACATTAAAAGTTTCCTTTGATTTTTAATCCAGTTAAGAGGTGAATTTTCTATCACTTGCAACTGACAGTGCTATCAGAACCAGAAATGCCCCCAGGATGTTGGCTGCACACAGAAGCTTCCCGCTGTCTCCATTTTCCCTATAAAAAAAAAAAGTCCCTCCCCCCTCCAGCCTGCACCCAGCCCCACCCCTCCAGAGACCTGCCCTCGACCAACAACTCTGCTCTCTCCTGAACGGGCAAACTGCTCCACTGGCTCGGCAGAGAAACCTCTTCAACTTTCGTAACAAAACAAAAAGATTGTTCGCTGTATCCACAGCCTTGCTAATTATACCTGAAATGTATTCAAAGTTTGTTTTTTAAAGAGTGGTCCAGGCTTCTGACTTGACTTATTTAGCTCCCATTCACTCCTCATCCGACCACCCTCCAGACCTCCCAGTGGCCTCCTGCTGGCCACATCCAGTGCGCTTAGCTTTTATCCTGCCAGACCTGCTACGGGCATGAGCACCTGGTAACCACGCACTCCATCCACCCCTCCTAACGTTCCTCCCTGGCCTCTGAAACCGCACTCCGGGGCCTCCACCTCTCTCTGGCTCTTCCTACCTCCTTGGAGGCACTGGTCACACTTCTCCTGCTGGATCCTCTTCTCCTGCCTCCTGTTCCCAGTGTCTCTGTAGGGGTCCTGACCCTCCGCTCCTATTCTTCATCTCTGTTGGTGGTTCCTACCAAGTCATTTAAGCCAGATACGGGGAATCTCCCTGAAATTGCACCTCTTCCATACTCTGGCATCAGGGCACGTGGGCTGTCTCCTTCCCGGTGTCTCTCCTCCCCCCACCTTAATTCCCACCCATCTCACCTTTGATATGAATGACGGTCTTGTGGGCTCCTGCAGTAACTTCCCACTGGTCTCCTTCCAATCCATTTTCCATGGTGCTATTACAGTGATTTTTCTAAATCCCCATCTAAGCCTGCCAGTGCTCTGCTGAAAACTCTTTCATTATCACCCCATCAATCTGTTAAGATCAAATCCAAGCTCCCAAGTGTCTCATACAAGAGATCAGGCTCTTGCAGGCTGCTCCACACCCCCCAAACCTCCACACACACACTAAGTGCTTCCTAATTGAGTGACATGTCATTTTCCAAGCAAGCCACTTCACTTACTGCCTCCGAACTTTACACATGCCATCCTCTGTGCCTGAAAAGGTCTCCTCTCCTTGTCATGTGATTAATTCCTACTCAATTTTCAAAACACCGTTGTTCAGACATCTGCTCAGTGAAGCATTCGCTGTGGTCCCCCTGTGCTCACCCCACCCCAGCAGAGCTGAGAGTCCACCTCCACTGTCCCTTAAACCTGCCTCTAGACGTGGGGCACTCGGCACACCGTGGGGAAACCACACACTTAACCTAAGGCTTGGAGGCCTTTTATGTAAAGGGCTAGTGAGTGAATGTTGCATGCCTTGTGAGACACACAGTGTCTGTCACAACTACTGAACCTTAGCATTGTAAAGTGACAGCAGCCACGGACAACAGGTGGGCTTGAATACATTCCACTAAAACTTGGTTTACAAAGTGGAACGTGGTCTGGAAGTGACTCAGTTTGCTTACCAGTGGCTTAAACTTTCTCCCCCTTTGTAGAATCTTTGGGGCTCAACCAGGCCCTGATCATTCTCGTGTTCCCAGTGCCGGGCATGGTCCCTGGCAGGGAATATCTACAGAATGGAAGATCCAAGTAAATGTCTCAATCCTGCCACTCAAGTTTTGTAAATTACTTGCTTCCCAAGCCTTTTTTTTTTTAATATCAAAAATGAAAATAAATATTCCTCTTTTGCCTGCTTCAGATGGTGGCTGTGGAATCTAATGGACAATGCGCAGGAACATGAAGCATGCTACCAACGTACGCGTTTTTACTGTTCTTATTGTATTCCTTCCCGACGAGCCCAAGAGACTCCACTGCACACAGACCTTTATGCTTGCTCCAATAGCGGGTAAACCAAAGTCCGAGAGCGGGCCTGTGATCTGCCCAGCAGGTGGCTGGCCGGCAGGCCACTTGCTGCCCCACAGCATCCTCCTGCTCTGGAGTGAAGGGCGGGGGCGACCATGTCTCCTCTCACTGCCACTCCGCTCGCCTTCTCCCAGGTTCCAGATCCACAGCTGCCCTTGCGAGACAGAGTGTGAGTCAGACTTAACTGCCGCCAAGGCCTCCCTGGGATTTGAGGATAGTTTCCGGGTTGGAATCAACAGGATCTGATGACTGACTAGCAGTAGATAATGGGAAGGATGGCATCAAAATTTCTAGGTGGGGAAAGTGAATTAGGATGATGCTAATAATTGGCATAAAAATACAGACGGAGACTAAATCTGGTGGTGGGTGGGGTGCAGGGAGATCATAACCTTGGAACTCAATGTGTTCCGTTTGAAACACTCAGAGCACAAGCAAACGGTGCTGCAGGTCCTGCGAGGCTGTGTTCCTGAATTAATGCCTAAGGACACACCACCAGATGAATGCTACAAAGCCACACGCCAGCAATTAATTCTTGGAATAAACTCTCAGATGACTGAAATAGTACTACAAGAACCAACTAGGGAACAGTCGCACATCATGCCACAGGATACTGTGGGGGAGAAGAGAGATAATAAAAGCCCAACAGAACCAACACAAAACTCAGCCATTCTGCAAGACAAAAACAAAACACAAAAAAACACAGCAGGCCTTATGATAGTCAGAGCTGCCCGGAAGCAAGCTCTTCAGAAATCAGAGAGAGGAGCTGAAACAAAGAAGGAAATAAAGGCACATCAAAATAAGGAGGGGGAGGGCCAGGCGGGTGAGCGCTGAAGAGCTCAGACTATCCCACTGTGGGAAGACAGGCAAGCCGGCCCTCTGAGCGGGAACCCAGGACTCAGATGTAAGGTATTCCTCCAGTGGTGTTTCCAGTACAAACCTAAATGAACAGTTTCAAATGATTCATACATAAATGTGTACCAGAGTGGCACAGGTGACCATCTTACTAATCACATTCTCCCTCACTTTTCCTTTCTTTCTTGAAGAAAAGAGCAGTATGCGCTGCATGTGGCCGTCCTCTATCATATTTGGGCAGAAAAGGCGCTGGCCAACGATGCAAAGTTGACCGTTTCCGCATAGCACCGTGACCTGGTTCCAGCCTCGCACCCTCCCCAAACAGGCCATCTCCCCCTTGGCTCCGGCTTTGCCTAGGCTGGAAATGCCGGTCCCTTCCTTCTCTACAATGCAAGTTCCACTTCGCCAAGACCCTAAGCAGCGACCCCTCTGTCGCTGTCCCTGCTTTCCCACCGAAAGTAGACTGCAATTTCCCCCGTGTGCCCAGTGCGCCAACACGCTCTGTCCAGTGGTCATTTCTTCCTCCTGTGGGATTAGCTGTTCTCACGTCCATCTCTTGCCTCAGACCCTGAACTTCTTGAGGTCAGAGTCCATGTCTTGTCTCTCTCTGTAGTAAGAAAGTATAATAAATATTCATGGGATGAGTGAACAGCCATCTTATCAAAGACTTCCTATTACTGGCAGATACTTATCCTATCAACAGATCAGTATATTATAAATCCTTGGTTAATCTCCCATATGACAAAACTGTTGTTCCAGTATAAGCTTGAGTAATAAAAATACCAGTAATAACTTAAACTTACATCCTGACACAGACCATGGCCTTGCTCAGCAGACACGCTCATTGCCATTTTTTCTGAAATCCATCCCTCACTCGCCCTCAGGCCTTCCCATCTAATGCAGCCAGGGCCACCCCACCCTGCAGATTCTCAGAATTCACAGGGATTCACAGGGACTCAGCTGGTTCAAGCACTAGCCCCAGACCCGCTGTCACCTCCGTTCCCAGCCTCCCCTCCCCCTCACCCCGAGGGCTTCGATGAGCCTCCCTGGGTTCTAAAGTCCACTTGCAGAAGAGGGATTGTCCCAGGATTGGGGACTATAGGGGCCCTCCTCCCCCATTCCCTCCAGCCCTCTGACACCGCTGCCCCCTCCCTCGGTCGCTCATGCCAAGGAAGAAACGATGCAACAGATGCTGACCCGAGCCTGCTCCACCCCCTCCACTCACAGGCATCTGAAGGGCAGGGGGGTGGGTTTCCTAGGAAACTCGAAATGCCCTCTATTGAAGATCAATAGCCTGTCCCGAAGAGAAAGAATGCCGGGCAAGGAGGAGAAAGACAGAGGGAACTCTGGAAGAAGGCAAAATGAGAAGGAGAAGCAGCAGGGAGCTCCCTGGCTTCCCCTTCAGAGAGCGCCTGCCACGGAGCTACATCTCCCTTATCTTCCCTTCACCTCCGTGAAATGGCCCGTGTCTCAGCATCTTTAAGAAAGCCTGTCTGCCTATGCAGCCTTCCCACTTCTGCTTTTGAAGGCCCATATTGACACTGGAAGAGTCTCCAGGGCACAAGGACCTAGCAGCCTAAGAAAGCACTCACCAGCCTGCTTCTAGATCTCTGCCTCTCCCCATGCCCAGGAGAGAGACCCAGCTTTCTCGCCTGTGTAGGGTGGAACCAGTTGTCTTCTCAGATTTTCCAATGGCCAAGGAAACCTCATATATGGGGTTCAACTCCCCCTCCCCCCTCCTCCCTTCTAGGGGTTGGAAGGGGGTGGTCTCCATCTGCTCCGTGGCTGTGTTTCAGGCTTGGCTCCCTTTCACTGTCATGGGAAGAGATGAGGGAGGAGTGCGGGGCTGTGTGTTTAACCGTTGATAATGATCTGCTTGGTGGAGGAGGCAGGGGCTCCTGGCAGGCCTGGCTCCTCCCCTCCCTGTCCCAGCTACATTCGAGGAGGCCTCGGGGTCTCAGTGTGTCTGTGTGTGTGTGTGAGGGGGGGGGGGGGTTCGGGAGAACAATGGTATCAGATGGCCCTGATTCCCACCTGGGAAGCAGGTGGAGGGGGACACCTGGGCTTAGGATTAGTGATTTGGCTGAAAACAGCCGTTTCCTGCTCACCACCCAGGACCAATCTATAGGTTGAAACCGGAACCGCTTGGCTATTACATTGGGGGCAACGGGGTTGGGGGGGGGATGGGGAGGTAGGGGTGGGGGAGGAATAGAGAAGAAGAAAGGAGCAGAGACCTTTCCATCAAGGTGGTCACCATAAATGTCTAGTGTTTACACATGGCTCTCTAGGGGCACAAAACACTCACAGAGCGCCCTGGTATTAAAGGCACCAGGCGGCTGAGACACCCCAGGAAGGCTGCACCCATGGAGAAACCCCAGTCACTTCAAGGGTGGGAGGTGTATGCGTCTTGCTGCTATAGCATAACTGATGGAGACATTAAGCCGTAGAGCTTGGATGTAGAGACGCGCTGCATTCTTTTTCATAACGGCATCACGTGGGTCTACCACAGAGCTTTTAACCGTCTACTTGTAGTGGACTGTTAGGTTGTTTTCTTTATTCTTCCCCATTACAACAACTGTGCAATGCACATCCTTGTACATTTAGCCTGACACATGAAGGAAATGGGTTGTTGCATAACACAGTCTCTTTGACCCCTGGCCAACTGGCACCTGGGACATCTTATCCTGGCATAGCAAGGAAGCTTACAGCATACAGGTGGCCCGGTCTACAGCCTGGCCCTGCTGGCAGCCTGCCATATAGGGCCGCAGTAGCTGGGCACACTAGGAAGGACACTGTCATGCTATGATCCAGCCAGATGTCTAAAGTTCTTTGGTGCTGTGCATTTCCTCATTATTACTGCTTATTTGTTCATCCTTCGAGGGGCAGGACTAGAAAACTACATGGAATGAAAAGACTGTCAAATATAGTCAGTGTAGCTGCTGACTGGCTGAGCTAACATGCTGTGTGGGTAGGGGCTCGCATATCTCCGAATTTCCATTATTTAAGTTCACGTACTGGTCCCACTTGTGGTTAACTGAGTTCTTACCAGTCTCAGAGTCCTTATAAAGATTAGCAGGTAAAGATGATTGGAAAGGAAACAGAAGTTAACACATAGGGCATGTGGACAGCTTCCACTGGGAAGTCATCAGCGAAAACCGAGGTCTGAGAAGAGAAGCAGGAAGATACCCCCACTTTCTGGGTAACTCTGCCCTCTGGGAAGATGAGGAGCCCCACCTCTCCACAGCTCAGGGACCCAGCTTCTTCCTGTCTGGGCTCCCGGTCTTCTACCCTCAGGGAGAGTTTCACAGCAATTAGACACACATCTTTCTTCACAGCTGGAGAGAGAGGGTTGTCAACTTCCCCATCCCCTCTTCAATCAGGAGGAAAAGACACCGGGATAGCAGCAGCTGTCTCCCCAGGGCCTGTCCTTACAGAGAACTGGCTCAGAGGAGAGGAGGGGGAAGTGATCATCACTCTGTGTGGCAAGTCTCCAAGGGTGGGGCCCAAGATTCGGGAAGGGTAAGAAGGAGGGACCTGGGTGGGGCAGAAAGTGGAGACTGA
Source organism: Pteronotus mesoamericanus (assembly GCF_021234165.1). Classification (NCBI taxonomy): domain Eukaryota; kingdom Metazoa; phylum Chordata; class Mammalia; order Chiroptera; family Mormoopidae; genus Pteronotus; species Pteronotus mesoamericanus. The sequence goes on from NW_026555326.1 coordinate 6,063,668, forward strand.
AGGTAAATGGCCAGGTAGGGAGGCGTGGGTTTAGTATAAAAAGACTGAGGATTCCTCAAAAGTGAAACAGTTACCATATGACCCAGCAATTCCACTCCTGCACATATACCCAAAGACTGAAACCATATGTCCACATGAAAACTTGTACATGAGTGTTCATAACAGCCAAAAGAGCAAAACAACCCGTACGTCCATTGACTGATGAATAGATAAATAAAATGTGGTTTATCTATACATTGGAATGTTATTCAGCCATAAAAAGAATGAACAACTGATACCTGCTACAATATGTATGAACCTTAAAAACATGCTAAGTGAGAGAAGCCAGACACAAAAGACCACATATTGAATGATTCCCTTAATATAAAATGTGAGGAATAGGGCTGGGGGAAGACCAGCGTTGCTAATGGGTATGGGTTTTTTGAGGGGAGAAGGTAAAAAGAAAATGTTCTAAAATTGTAATGACGGGTGCCCTACTCTGTGAATATACTAAAAATCATTGAGTTGTACACTTGAAACAGGTGAATTGTATGATATGTGAATTATACCTCAATAAAGCTATTGCTTAAAATAACAAGAAAAAAAGAATTACATTAGGACTTGGAAGACTGTTACAAAAAGGAAAGTGAATTTCTTCCACTGTGACAGCCATTCAAGAGCAGCAGCAGTGGCCCTGAGCTACCTCCCGGCCAGGAGCCTCGACAGGGGCCACGAGAGGACTGAAGCCGTGAGCAAGCCCAGGCACAGCTGCCACAGGCGCGCCCCGAACGCCACGTTCGTGCGGGGCATGATCCGAGGTGTGCGCGCCATGCAGCGGCCCAGGACGTCCAAGCGGGGCCTGAAGTTCATCAAGAAAAGGGTGGAGATCTCAACTGTAATTGAACACTAAAAATAAAAAGATAGAGGAAAAAAAGGTAAGGGTGGGGACACACATCCCTACCGAGGGGAAGAGAGAGGCAGAGATGAGGAGGCAGCAGCAGCAGCCAAGAAGGACTGAGCCCATCCCCTCTTTAATCATTCACTTTTCTTTTCTCTCTGAGAAAGTGTAATGAGACCTTCTCAGAGAGAAAAGAAAAGTGAATGATTAAATTTATAAATGCAGTTTCAAATGCTCAAAGCAATTCATGAACTGAGTTTATTAATGGAATCAAACAAATGCTTGTTAAATTTTGAGATTTATGAAGAGAATTAAAAACATCTGTCAGTTGGAATGAAAATGTTTCAGGGTTTGTAACTTTAATATACCGAATATTGATTTAAAAAAATAAAAGACCTAGGGCTAAGTTCTTGCACACCATCTTGAGTAAGTGACAAACTGTACATTTCAGAATGCCGCAGAAGGAACAGCCTGAAACCACAATCTCTGTCCCTCAGTATCTTTCCTAAAGAAAGACACCTGTACAAATCCCCAGCCATCTTTCTGTCAAACGCAGCTTCCTCGCCCCAGGCACTGACCAAGGGGTTCCCCGGCTCCCTGAATGGGGTGTCCATTTAGAATAGAGTCTAGGCCACTGTCCATCTGCTCACTATGTCGCTCATGTTAAGCTGCTTACTCCAAGCTCTATTTGTGGGATTCCAAACCTGGTTTCAACAGACTAAGGTTCTAAAGTCATTTGAAAACCACATACTGAACTAAAGCAGGAAAAAAAATAATAAAGGGCAAGACAACAGGAGAAGCTTGGGGTGGGGAAAAGAGAGATGACCTTCACCCCTTAACCAGACTATGATCTTCCTGAAAATGTCTTCTACCTTTTTTCTCTGCCCTTCACAGGAGCAACTGCCAAAGCAAAGCAGAACACAGCTGGGCTCAGCAACGGTGAACAACAAACTAGCGAGGAAACTGCACAGGCCAGGGGAAGCACATAGACATGGATTCAGAGATGTAGCTTCAAGAGGAAGTGATGCACAATCCCTCTGGATCACGTAAAGGGCATGGACGTGGAGCCACATGCCTGAGCTCTAACTCCTCTTTAGCCGTTTACCTGCCATGTAGTTTTCAGCAATTTGTTTACTCTCTTAGAGCCTCAGTTTTCTGGTCTGTGAGTAGGATAGATATACTTACTACAAAGTGGCTGTGACAATTACTAATTAAACAAATTAAATGCTAATGCATTTTAGTTTTTGAATTAATTCATTTTAATGAATGGGTGTGTGTGTGTGTGTGTGTGTGTGTGTGTATCATCTAACACAAGACCTGAAACAAACTTGGCATCAGAAACCACTGGCCCTTTCTCCTTTCCCCCAAGTTACAGCCACTGTATTGCTTTGCTAAATGGCTTTGGACAAGATTGGCTTTCAAATCTCCAAGTCCACTTTGTAGATCTACAAAGTATACAATGTCTGTGCAAACAACCACATGCTGGCTCTGTGACCAAGGAGTTATTATTTACTCTTAGAGCCAACGTGTAGTTATCTGCAGAGGCACCATAGAGAAAGGGAGTCTCCTGCAAGATCCCCGACCAGCCAAAGCAGCACTGGGCTCCCCTCTCCCCTGCTTCTGGCAGGGTCTACTGAACCAAAGCCCTCTGCACTCCTGAAGACCCTCACCCCTTATTCATGCCGGCTTCTTCCACAGATGCCCCATGACCCATGACATCGAATGCACTTGGCTGGAGTTGGCCCTGTAGAGGAAACTGGGTCAGTTCTTCAGAGCTGACATCTATCCTGCCAGCAATATTGGTCTAGTTGCTGATAGTTCCAGGAGAGCAAATCCCCAGTTGCATTTTTAAATTCCTCTCTGACATGATAAGGGGGCACAGGGAGGAGAGGACTAAGACAGCAGGAGGGAGCAGCATCTGTTCCTCCTCTCCTCCCTCCAGCCCTCTGCATTTACATCCAACACAGACCTCGGTCTGGATCCAACTGCCATCCTGGCAGGCTGCTCCAGGCTGGAGGAGATGTGAAAATACAGGAGCCTGGAGGAGGGGAGGTGGAACAGGCAGGGGAAGGTTGTTTCCTGCATTATAAGATGCACCATTTGTCTAGGAGTCTGGTGCGAAGTGCTGGCAGCGCCGATGCTTACACCAGACAATGTCGGCTCCCACGGTGCAGAGGACGGCTTTGTGTCATATGCCCTGAGTGAGCATGCAGACGGGCCTCCCTTTACTACCGTCTGTGGTCCTCTCATGAGAAACCGAAACTCAGAGTTGTGACATGCTGTCCCGAACCCAAGACCGCAGCCTCCAGTAAAAAGATGGGTTTACTGGGGCAGCAGGAAAGGCTGAGAGCAGTGAATCACTTCAGCGGAAACGAGGGGATAACGCCAGCTCTTAAGGGGAATAGATTTCATGGCTGCCACCCGCATCCCCTTCCCTAGTCCTGCAGCTCTTAGCGCTGCCCGGAGGAGGGGGCCAAGCACAGGTGCTGCCACAGGGGCCTGGGCGGGGGGTGGGAAGCAATACAGACCATTCCTAATGCAGCTCCAAGGGCCTGCCCCCCACCGACCCACAGCTGTGTGTCCTGAGCCCATGTTGCCCGTGATGGCCTGTTGTGATGTTCCTGGAGAAGAGAGGCCCATATTCTCACCAACAGGCAGGAGGGCTTAGGAGTGGGAGTGTAATTAACCAAATGGATCCACTCAGGAAATTGGAGGCCTGGGGACACTGGTCCTCACCTCAGATTGCCCCCAATATTCCAGAGGGCAGGTGTTGAGCCAGTGAGGACCCGGTGCTGAAGCACCGGGGGTGGGGAGCGGAGAGGGGGAGAGATGAGTCTGTGTGCAGGAAGGTGCTTCTCCGGAGCTGGGGAGCAGATGCCTGGGGCAGCTCCAGATGGCTGTGGCCTCCTCGGAACAAAAGGACAAGAGCCAGAGGGAAGGAGGGCCACTAAATGGAGGACTTCCTTTTATGAGGCTTCCTAAATGGAGGGGCAAAATCAGAGCCTCACCTGGAAGCTGCTGGAGGCTTGCTCAGAAAGTAGTGCAGATTCCAGGGAGACTTGAAACAAGCCACTTGCGTTGCAGCCCAAGCCCAAATGGTCAGCTGTGCAGGGCCCATGGCGGGGCTGTGGGATTTGAATTCAGGTGCTGCACTTGCTTAGATATGGCGCTTTGAGCACGTTCCTAGTGTTTCTGTATTTCTGTCACCAGGAAAATGTGGGTAACGATGGGCCCTATTTCACTGGGTTGTTGTAAGGAGGATTAAAAGGAACAGGCACGCCGAGTATAGCGCAAATGGCCTGGCCATGGGGCACAGCCAAAATGTTGATTATTATAACGATGATGAGTATGATCCTCCGAAGAAACCCAGATCAGCTCGCCTTCTCTCAGAACTCCCCAAAAAGCCGTTCTGTCCCTACTCTTGGGTGTCCTCTGCTCTCTTCTTTAAAGGTTTCCCTGCGTCTGTGCAAGTCCTCCGCCCTCACGATGCGTGGGTGCCTCGGACCCGAGGAGGCAGTGTGCTGTCGCAGCAGAGAGAACAGCCCGCCACTCGCGGCCTCTGAGTTCTCCTGCGGCCTCTGTGGCTAATTAACTCTGTGAACCTTGGAGAAACAGCCTTTGAGCCCCAGTTTATTCATCAGTCAAGCAGGAATGACACCAGCCTTTCTGCCAGCACAGACTGGTCATGAAAGGGAAATGACACAACGCAAATGGACATGTTGTAAAAATAAAGCTCTGAACCACTACTAGGGTTTGCTTATTAGATTAACATGCCCAGACGTGCGAAGGTGGGACAAGTCTGCTCTGCATCAGGTGGGACACAGCAAGGCGGGACTCCAGCTGCCAGCAGGTGGCTGTTGGGGGAGGGGCTCCCAGGTTCCTTAGGCAGGGACCTGCTTAGGCAACCAGAGTGTTTGTCCCCAGGGGGGGCTGTGGGGAGGGCTTGGGGGGAACACCGACAGAAAGTAGGGAGGGCACATGAAAAAGTGCCATGAGAGGGGATATGGTGACACAAAGCTGGACTAATTCCCAGTTCTGTCACAAACTGGAGGACCTGTTCCCACACTGTTTTGCATATCTTTACATGCTCATTAAAATCACCTGGTATAGCACTTTTGCAAACAAGGTCCTCCAAATACACTATAACGAAAGAACGGGCCGCTCCCCGCCACTGTCGGTCACTATACTCAGGCTCCACGTTCAGTTACAACGGGCGAAAGAGCCGCCTGTCAGATGGGTTTCCCAGGTGGTCCCTAAAGGCGGGCACTGTTCTAAGCAAGTGGTGGCCCTAATGGGCCCACACAGAAACTACCCTAATAGACAAGTATATCTGAGCTGCTGTTGGTAGGATATGTCATAGTAACTTTCATTTACTGAACATCTACTATATGCTCGGCACTGTGCAAGGCTCTTTATTATGTTTAAACTTTAATCTTTACAACAAGATATTTATTATTAACCCCATTGTATAAATCAACACCCACAGGCCTAGAGCAATTGGAAGTTTTCCTGTGGTCACAGAGGAGCAGAGCTGGATTTTGTCCAGATCCCAAATCCGTGTCATTCACATTTGTGCTCCCACCTTGCAACCTCCTGCCTACAACCTCCCAGCCCCATCTCCAACTCTCTTTGGGAGAAATGAAGACATTTGGAAGGAGAGCTGGCGTGAGAAAGAAATTGCAGTGAGGCCCAAAGTCAAGAGTAAGAACACTCTTCTCTGTTCAGACCCCCGGGAAGACTCCCCAGCCTGCCTGTAGCTCCAGGGGGTCCATTGTCAGTGACTTCTTGGTTAGAGTTGTAGCCCTCACTTCTTGCAGGTCCTCCCCTGGCTTGATATTAAAACAGGAGATGCTGGGAGCAGGAGGAAATGCTAACCCAGATGGAACAACGCAAACCCTGGACATGGGGTGTGGCTTCAGCGGTGTCGGCCTCGGCCCCTTGCTGTCCCCTGGACAGCTGTCCATCTGCCAGGGCCCGATGCCCCGCCCGGAGGAGGGGTCCTCAGACTGCCCCCAAGAGGCCTGGGCTGTCACTCAGGAGGCTCCCGGTTGTGGAGGCCAGGCTAAGGGGGTGCGCGGATTACAAACAAAGCTGTTTCCCGAGTTTTCCATTACGGTGAGCCATTGTGACAGTGGCAAGGATAAGCCAGCTGATGGCATCTCCTGGAGAAAAAGGGGTAAACACTCTCCCAACACCAGCCTCCTTGCAAAGGAGGGCCTTTACAGAGGTCTGGCTCTGCGGCCGACTTTGGGGAGAAAAAAAGAACATGTCCCCCCAGAGGATTCTGGGGGCCAGGCAAAGAAGCTCCTCTCATCAAAGGAGCGAGAGTCAGGAATCTCCCCCACCCTCACCCCTCCGGGACGAGGCCCAGGTCCAAGCCCCACTCACCGTCTCTGCCTCATTCAGCCTCCTTCTTGCAACACCAGGGCAGGCTCCCTCTCAGTCTGCAGCGGGAAGGAGACCTCCGGTGTCCCAAAGTGCACATATGTCAATCAACGTCGAAAAGCAAACACAGAGAAGACCCCAGGGTCACTCTAGAAAAGAAAAAGAACAGGCTTTGTGGTTTGTTCCTTGTCCATTCACTGGGACTTGACATCTGGGCCCACACTTATTTGGAAGATTCCGCACAGCATAACTGCGTCTTTGTTCAAGGAAGTTCAAAGCACTGCAGAAATGGGGCAGACTCTGCAAGGTGCCTGAACACGTTAGACTTTGGGGAGGGGGATCATCTCGCTCATCCATAAGCTCATTATCAGTGCCCTGACACCATCGTCTAATTGCTGAGTCCCTAGTCACCTAAAGGAGTTAAGGCATATCTCAAACAAGCTCTCCTACACCCGGGGGAGAATTTACCCTTAATTATCGCATTAATTTTCTTAACTTACTTAGGAGAAGTATTAGATTTTTCTTCCCCATCTACAGATAATCAAACCAAGTTCTCCATAAATAAATCTATAACCCTTTGAAAGGAGATCTAATCTTAGTGTCAGGGGACATGGATTTTAAGGTCTAGCTTGTTATGTCAGGTGGGGTGGATTGCTTCCCTACACCTGTCTCAGGTTCTCTATCTGTAAATGGGAAGAGGGAACAGGAGGGTGGGTCAGACCACAGGGCCTTTAGAGAGGATTCTGCAGGTTCAAGTCCCAGCTCCGGTCCTTCTGGGAAATCATTTAACTTTTCTCAGTACAGATAACATATCTCATTTAATTATTTAACATTAAAATGTATCTGTAGGAAATGGTAAAAATCCACCTGTGTAGAGGCAAATGTGACATTATCTATCAAAATAAGTATGCACTTACTCTTTGACCCAGAAATCCCAGTTCTAGGAATCCATTTGAAATATATCCTATATGACTATGCTGTGAGTTTCAGGATTGTTGGGAAGTTAAAAAAAAAAAGGAAAAAATGTGTTTAATAAGAAAAGGAGAGGAACAAAACATACACATGTATTTGCTTATATTCTTTTAAAATACAATAAAAGATAAAGCAAAAAATAAAATTTCAAAGGCCTACAGGGCAGGGAGGAATGAGGCGGGAGGGACAGGGAGAGATGCTGGACTTTGAAAATGCCTCGTTTTGTGGATCTGCTCTGGAATATATAAGTATCTGACAAAATATAAAGCACAATATTTTAAAAGAAATCTCTGAAATAAAAATAAAATGCAACATATGAGTCTACGTGTTCAACTGGCTGGCAAAGCTATAGAGAGAGAAATTAAAACACAGTAGCTGGACTGCATATCCTTAGAGGAAAATAGCATATGGATAAAAAGAACTGCCCCCCCAATCCTAAACTGTTTTCAATCATCTATTGATAATATGATCTTGGTATTTATTATTATTATTATTATTATTATTATTGTTATTCTTATCATTATTCTGAGATTTTTGTATAAGATTCTGGGATAAATCAAATGAGTAATAATAGTTATGTTGCTGAGACTTAAGAGTTCCTTGTTGAAAGGAGACACAAGTATAAGATTGATGAGATCAGGCAAAAATTCTGTAGCCCTGATTGTTAACTGAAAGTATAGTATCTTTTATCTTTCCTACACACACAGATACACACACACACACATACACATGCGTGCGCATTCGCACTTCCCAGCTCTGTTCACTGTAAGGCCTAGAAATAAGGATCATTCTAGTAGAAATGAACACCCCTACCAATCAGATTATGAATTCTAATTACCACCTCCCACAAAGAAATTAGGCTTCCTTGGAGAAAGGTCTGATGCAGCAAATGCACACGATGAGCCTAGGACATCTTGTCACACCAAAGAAGCAAACAAAGTGTCAAAGACTACTAGAGTCATGCCGAGAGGACTCAGAAGCCAGCCAGAAGAAGGCTCCCCTGGCGAAGCTGAGCATCACTGAGGATCACCAGTGTAAGAGAATGAAGCATAACAAATGTGTTTAAGTCTTACAAATCCCTAATAATTTTTTTAAAGCTCCAAACAACCCACGAGTCACCTTTTGGAGATGTTAGGGAAATACTTCATTGTTTTGAAAACTGGTGAATAAAGCAAAAGGAATAGGTAGGGGTATAGCTGAGGCAAGATTGGCCTTGGACTGATAATTGTTGAAGAGAGTAATGGATATATCAGGTTCATTATACTATTATCTCCTCTTTTGTAAAACATTTTCAAAATAAAAATAAATTTTAAGGGATAGGACAGGTTGAGAAATCATTAGAATGCTAATTCTTGCATAGCCATTTAATCTGAATCGCAATCGAGTAGGATGACAAAGAATATTGAGATTATTGCCCCCAGTTTACACCAGAAGGAAACAGGTGTAAAGAATCCACTGAGTCAGGATTCAATCCCATGCGCTCTTATCTCCAAAGGCCCACTATTCTGCAGTCGCCTCTTCAATACCCTCCTCAGTATGTCTGGGTTAATAAAACTTTCCTTGCCGATGAGGGTATTGGGGGACTGCGATGAGATAATGTATGGGAAAGTACTTGAAAAACAGTTCTTTGTACATATATTTTACTGGCATTTGAAAATTGGGGGTCAGAGCTGTCCTTTGGGGTTGCTGTGAGGATCAAATGAGAGCTGTGATTTGAAGACAGATAGATGAATATAAAGACAGACGGAAAGAGAACCTTAAAGAGGAGCGAGACTACCATCATCACCAATGCTTTCCTGGGCTAAATCAGGGGTCCCCAGCCCTGGGCCGCGGACTGGTACAGCCCTGGCCTGTTAGGAACCGGCCTCAAGAGCAGCTTGCCTGAAACCTTAACCGCCTCCCCACCTTTCCCCCCTGCCTTCCCCAGCACTGGTCCCTGGTGCCAAAAAGGTTGGAGGCTGCTGGCTAAATGACAAGTGAGACTTCCAACCCAGGAGACAGACTCTCCACCTGACCCAGGCAGGGATGAAAAGTTCCAAGAAGGACACCTGATGCTCTGGGGAGAAACAGGGATCAAGATACCTGATATCCCAAAGGCTGCAGGAAGAGTGGCTCTCCGTCACAGATGGCCGGAGGCTGGGGACAGGCTGCTGAGCACCTTGGGCTCTGCCTCCAGATTCCAGAAGGCCGGACAACTACTGGCTACCTCTGAATGAGGCCTGGGTTGGAGAGGTAGGCAGTGGGCAGAGAGGGCGCCCACCAAGGACAAGAGGAAGTCACAGCATGTCAGGTTGATGACAGGAAGGAACGCCTGGGTTGCGCACCAGCTCCCCAACTGCTCCCCTGGCATTCGTGTCTTAATGTCTGCCTGGGAAGTTTTTACAGCATTCTCAGCAAGTGTTTATTCTCAGGTGGTTCTCCCCTCTGCCACACAATAAAAGCCAGGCTAGGGAACCTCTAACACTTTTTCTCCTTGAAATTCTTTGATTCTGTCAGTGTGTATTCCTGGAGAAGTACAAAATCAAACTTCCACTCCTGTGTTTCTAGATTGTTCAGTGTGTGCTCAGGGAACGAAGAAGACTCAAATACTCATTCTATCTCTGTCTCTATTTCTCTCTTGAGAGTCTTATCTAAGCATTTAAAAATTATTTTACTTGCATTTTGAAGAGTTAATCCCCTCACATGATATGAAACTCAAAATATACAAAAGAGTATACAGTAAAAGTATACATATATAAGTAAATTTCCCTCCCAAACCAGTCCCACGCTTCCCAGCAGTCCCACTTGGCGCCTCTCCTGGCCCCGCCGCAGTTACCAGACTCATGTGAGATGGTCTAGGCGCACACAGGTACATTTTAAAAACTACAGCAAACCGCGCACAGGACTTGCATGCTGAAAACTCTGCAGCGCTGATGAAAGAAATCACAGATCTAAATAACTGGGGAGACATCGTGTTCGTGGACTGGAAGACCCAACATAGTAAATACGCAAATTTTCCCAGATTAATATATTGGTTAAATGCAATTTCTATCAAAATCTCAGCAACATTTTTAGTAGATATAGATTATTCTAAAATAAAAACAGGAGAAACTCTTTGAGATCTAGGGCTAAGCAAACAGTTCTTAGGTTTGATGCTAAAAGCATGGCCCATAAAAGGAAAAATTGATAAAATGGACTTCATCAAAATTAAAAACTTCACTCTGTGAAAGAGGATGAAGAGTGGAATGAGCCACATGTATGACAAAGAACCAGTTGTAGAAAATATGAATAACTCTCAGAACTCAGCAGTAAAGATCCAAGCAACTCAACTAGAACATGGCCAAAAGACATTTCACTGAAGTAGATATTCAAGTGGCAAATAAGCACTTGAAAAGATGTTCAACATCATTAGCCATTAGGGTAATGCAAATTAAAGCCACAATGGGGAAAAAAACCCCCAAACAGTGAGATATCACTACACACCTATCAGATGAGCTTAAAAAAAATAAAAGTGGCCTAGTAATGCCACTATTAGGTATTTCCCCAAGAAAATGAAATATATGTCCACACAAAAGCCTACATGTGAATATTTATACCACATTTATTCATAATTGCTAACTGTCTATCAACAGGTGAGTTGATAAATAAACTGTAGTAATACAATAAAATACTATTAACCAGTAAAAAGAAATGATCTACTGATACATGTAGCAAGTTTGAGGCATCTCAAATGCATCATGTTAAGTAAAAGAAGCCAATCTCAAAAAGTTCCATATTTTATGATTTAATTTATGTGACATTCTAGAAAATGTGAACTCCAGGGACATAATAAAGATTACTTGTTACCACAGGCCGACCTTAGGAGGACAGGACTAACCAAAAAAGGTACCAGAGAACTTTTTCTCTTGAAATGAGAAATGATGGAGATATTCTATATCTTGATTATGGTGGTAGTTACACACTGCATGAGCTCACAAAGTTCATAGGATTATATACCTAACAAAACTGAATTTTATTTTATGTAAGTTATACTTCTATACAACTACTTGGGGAAAAAAACCCTTAAGGTACATGTGAAGACAGGTTAAAACCTAGGAGAAGATAGTGAATAGGTACACACATGACAAAGTATTACTATCAAAAATATACACAAAGAATGACTATTATTAGAAAAACAGCAAAGAATAAGTGTTGCTCCTTCCTGTCATCAACCTGACACGCTGTGACTTCCTCTTGTCCTTGGTGGGCGCCCTCTCTGCCCACTGCCTACCTCTCCAGCCCAGGCCTCATTCAGAGGTACCCAGTAGTTGTCCGGCCTTCGGGAATCTGGAGGCAGTGCCCCAGGCAGACATTAAGGACATGTGGGAAAAAGAAACCCTCGTGTAACATTGGTGGGATTATAAATTCTGTAGCCACTATGAAAAACAGCACAGAGATTCCTTGAAAACTTAAAATAAAACTACCTATGACCTAGCAATTCCACCACTGGGTATTTATCTAAAGAAATCAAAAACACCAGTTTGAAAAGATATATGCATCTCAGGCTCACTGCAGCATTATCTATAATATACAAGACATGGGAGCAACCTAGGAGTCCATTGATACGGTGGGTGGATAAAGATGTGGTACACCCCGGGGTGGGCAAAAGTAGGTTTACAGTTGTGAGTATATGGAACATAGTTCTTGCTTTATTTATGAATTATTATATTATTTATTCGAATTACAACTGTAAACCTGCTTTTGCCCACCCCTGTATATACAACGGAATATTACTCAACTATAAAAAAAGAATGGAATCCTGCTTTGTGACATGGATGGACCCAGAGGGTATCACGGTGAGATACGTCAGACAGAGAAAGACAAATACCATATGGTTTCACTTATATGTGGAATCTGTGGAATCTAAAACAAACAAAACAAAACAGAAACTAACTCATAGATACAGAAAACAAACTGATGGTTGCCAGGATGGGGCAGAGAGTGCATAGGGGTGAAAAAGGTGAAAGGGATTAGAAAGTACCCATATTTTGCTGTGTATAATGCACACCCATGTTTTTGTGTGCATTATACATGGGATTATTATATCCTAGATATGTAATCATTATACCCATGTGAAATGAGCATCCTTACTTTTCCCTCAAAAATTTGAGGCAAAAAACGTGAGCATTATACATGGCAAAATATGGTATAAACTTCCAGTTGTAAAATTAGTCACAGGGATGTAAATTACAGCACAGGGAATATAGTCGATAACTATGTATGGTGCCAGATATGTACTAGACTTATGGGTACTAGGCCTTGGAAGGTATATAAATGTTGTATATCTGAAACTCATATAATATTTCATGTCAACTACAATTTTAAAATAAATAAAAAGAAATGTATAAAGAACTTCTTTAAGTAAACAAGGATAAACAAACCAATCGAAATAAAAGCAGGAAATAAACAGGAATACTTATGACTAGTAGATACACTGGTGATCTGGGAAATGAAGCCATGGCTGGTGTGGCTCTGGGCTGAGCTTTGGCTGTGAACCAAAAGACTGCCGGTTCAATCCCCGGTCAGGGCACATGCCTGGGTTGTGGGCCAGGTCCCTGGAAGCAACCAATGGATGTTTCTCTTGCATATCGATGTTTCTCTCCCTTTTACTCTCTCCATTTCCATCTCTCTAAAAAGTGAATAAAATCTTTTTTTAAAAAAAAAGACCATAATGAGATATCAATTGGCAAAAATTATGAAGTCTGACTGTATGAAGTGTGGAAAGAGGTTGAAGATCCACAGCATTCCTCATACAACCACTTTCAAAGTTTCACATTACTTTTAAAAATTGATATTCACAAACTATCATTTAGCAAATTTCCTCCTAGATATAGACCCATGAGCCACTCTTGCAGATGTGCAAACTGTTTCCTGCAGCACTAGTCACCATAGCAAAAACCTAGGAAAAGCCCAAAAGTTCATCAACAAATTGATAATTACAAGGCATTAAAGTCAAACAGTGAAATGTTATATTACACTGCAGGCAAAATAAGCAAATTAGAGTGCTATGCAATAAAACTACATAATAAGCAAAGAGGGAATAAAAGAAAACAGGATTCAGGATAACGATTACTACAACTCAACAACAACAAAACAAACAATGCAATTCAAAAACGGACAAAGAATTTCAGTAGATAGTCAAATGGCCAAAAAGCACATGAAAAGATGCTCAGTATCACTAATCATTAGAGAAATGCAATTAAAGCTAAAATGAGATATCACCTCACATGCATTAGGATGGATGTTATCAAAAAAACAGAAAATAACAAGTGTTGGTGGAGTATGAACAGAATTGAAAACCTCCTCCAGTGCTGGAGGGAATATAAAAAGGGGCCACCTCTATAGAAAACAGCATGGCAGCTACTCAAAATATTAAAAATAGAATTTCCATATAATCCAGCAATTCCACTTCTGAGTATATAACAAAAACAGCTGAAAGTAGAGTCTCAAAGAGATATTTGTACACACATATTCATAGAAGCCTATTCACGATAACCAAAAAGTAGAAACAATCCAAGTGTCCACGGATGGATGAATGAATAAACCAAATGTGGTATAAACATACGATTGATTATTATACAGCCTTTAAAAGGAGGGAAATTCTAACATGTGTCACAACATGGAGAAACACTGAGGACATAGTACTATGTGAAATAAGCTTGCCACAAATGGACAGCTACTATATGATTCCACTTATAAGCGGTACCTAGCATAATCAGATTAATAGAGAAAGAAAGTAGAATGGGTGTTGTTAGGGACTGGAGGGAGTTTGGGAATGGGAAACTGTTGTTTAATAGGTACAGCATTTCAATTTTGCAAGATAAAAAAAGTTCTGAAGATTGATTGCAAAACAATGTGAACGTTCTTCACACTCCTGCACTGTACAGGTAAAAATGGTTAAGCCCTAGCTGGTGTGGCTCAGTGGATTGAGGGCTGACCTGCAATCCAAATGGTCACCGGTTTGATTCCCAGGCAGGGCACACGCCTGAGTGGTAGGTCAGGTCCCCAGTTGGGGTGTGTGAGAGGCGACCGATTGATGTATCTCTCACACATCAATGTTTCTCTCCCTGTCTTTCTCCCTCTCTTGCTCTCTCTAAAAATCAATAAGTAAAATCTTTAAAAATATAAAAAATAAAGAAAAATAATATTTCATGATACCTGAAAAACATAATAAATTCAAATGTCAGTGTCAAAAAAATATAAAAAATAAAAGGTCTCCAAAGTATATTCCTTGTAACAAAACATTTTAAAAAATGGTTAAGATGGTAAATTTTATATCAAGTATATTTTATCACAATTAAAAATAAAACTTTTTAAAAGGATAATTACTTCTGGTAGTGGGGAGGTAGAGAGGTGGTAGTGGGACCGTGAGATAAGATACTTGCTAACTATCAAAGTTTTATCTTTTGTTGTGGGTGGTGGGTTTGCAGGTACTTATTATATTATTATAAATGAGTAAGTAAAGAGATAAATGGATGGATGGACAAGAAGGAAGGAAGGAAGTTAGGAGGGCGGAAAGGAAAGAGGTTAAGCAGGGTGGACGGAAGGATGCATGCACTGATGGGAATGAGTCCTGAGCCAAGGATTATAATACTTAACCCGGTGCTGTTCATCCGAGGTCCAAAATAAAAGAAAACATGTTCCAACAATTGAATTCTAGAGTATTTGATATAAAAGGGATCTCATAGTTCTCTAACTGAATTCCATCATTCAATGTGATAAGAAAAGTGATGCAGAGACAGGTGAGAAATACAAAGAAAGCTCCAAGGTGTTCAATGACCTCTCTAAGGTCACAAGACTAATTCTAATCCTTTCTAGGCACATTTGTTAAAAAAGCAGCAGCAATGAGGGGAAGTTTAGAAGGGACATCTATTCCTGCTCTAACCATTCCTTTTAATGCTTACATTTCTATGAGGAAGTCATTATCATCCTGACTTTACACATTAGAAATCTGAAGTTCAGTGATGTTAAATAACTTGCCTGGGACTTCTCAGCTGGTGAGTGGCAGAGACAAAACTCAAACCCGGGTTGGCCCCCGAGGCCCACACTCCTTTGAGGACAAATGGGAATGTAGTTGACAGCAATGCAGTAAAATATAAACTACTACCTTGTAAAAGGCCCTGTGGAAGATACAAAGACTAGCAAACTACATAAGGGATTTCTTTAAAACGTTCTCTTTGTAATTATCTCAGAAAATTGTTATTATTCCCAAAGGGGAAAGGTACAGCTATATTTAGCTTATATATTCAATATGTCTTGGTTTAAAATATACCATGCATCAGACACAAATTGGTACTGATAACATGACCCTGTAAGAGAAATATTCTGGTTTATGAAATGTCTCTTCTTAAAGTAACTAGACCCCCAGTCCTGTGACTAGGACCTAGAAAGAAATGATCCAATGAAAGACAGGCTCCTGTGTCCGGCGGAGCAGGCTCAAAGACCACACGCTGACAGACACAGGAGAGGCTGGGAGGTGGGGGGCACTCTACAAAGGCTCAACTAGAATCGGGGATGTGGGAGACACTTGCATCTTTAGATGCTGCTTGGATTCCCACTGGATCTCAGTGACTTCCTCCACTGGACAAGCTGTAACAAGTGAAAAGGGGATTCTGATATAGCAGCCATTGTTCAAGAGAGGTAGAATATCACATCTGTTCCAGCTACGTGCACCTCTGGAGAGAATACTCGAACCAAGGTCTCCCTACTTAGGACCAGAGGGGAGAGGCATGGGACACAAGGCAATAGGAACCACTTTTATTCCTAAACCACCTTTTCTTTCTCTCATGGATTCAACGAAATAAGTATTTTTTTTCTTAAAATTGTAGTAAAACATACATTACATAAAATTTACCGTTCTAGCCATTTTGAGTGTACAATTCTGTGGTATTAAGTACATTCACATTATTGTGCAACCATCATCACCATCCATTCAAAGAACTTTTTTGTCTTCCCAAATGGAAACTCTGTACTCATTTAACAATAAATCCCCATTCCTCGCTTTTTAGGTACTTGTGATAGATTCCTATTTTTAGTCAAAACATGTGAGTGGATAAACTACTCAAATTAGCCGTGAAATCATTGAAGCAAAGGCAGGGCCCTGGTCCTCCAAGACTTTAGCAACAGGATGAGAGAATGTCATTCCCCATTCCTCACACTTGGTTGGTTATCAACTCTCCACCTCCTCTGTGCTTGCACGTGTGCAGCTGGACACAGCTGGGGAAATACATACCTCCATGCGGTACGGCCTCCCTTTACATTCACGCTCTCAAATCTCGCAGGTGGTCCCTTTATGGCATGTGACAACCAACGTATCTTCCCTTATCTTCTCTCCCAGATGGCAATTCATGTCTTCCCCTTTCTCATAAACCCCCAGCATCTCCTTCCTCATTCTTTTTGTCTTTTGTTTACTTTTATTATGAAGTAGGAAAAAAGCACAGTCAATCTCCATGTGGACATCAGCCAACATCAGAAATCACTGACCCAGGGCCTATCACGCATCATCTACCCCTGCCCCCCACTTCTCCTTGCCTTTCCACAGGACTGTTCTGAAGCAATGCCGGCCATGGTATAATTTCACCTGTAGGTATTTCAGCATTTCTCTCTAAAAGACAATGGCCCTCTTATAAAACATAACTTCAATAACACCACACCTCCAAAATTAATAATTTTTATTAAATTCTCATTCGGTGTCCAAATTTCCAAGGGTATCACAAATGCCTTTTTTTTTAAATTTTTACTATTTGTTTGAATCAGAATCCAAATAAAGTCCACACATTAGTTGATATATGTATTATGTCTCTTTTAATCCAGAAGTTCCCATCTCTCTTTTTTCCCTTATACTTAATTTTTTAAAAGATTTTATTTACTTATTTTTAGAGAGAGAGGAAGGGAGAGAGAAAGGGATCAATGTGTGGTTGCCTCTTGCTCACCCCTAACTGGGGACCTGGCCTGTAGCCCAGGCATGTGCCCTAACTGGGAATCGAACCAGTAACCCTTTGGAAACAGGCCGGTACTCAATCCACTGATCCACAGTTTCCTTATACTTTATTTTTTAAAGAAACTGGTTTTCCTCATCCTTTTGCTCCGATGACATCTGATGGTCCTGTTTATTCTTTGGTGGAAAATATAAGCGACAAAAGAGAATCTCCAGAGGCATCCCCAGCCCATTAACCACCTACCTGCATCTGTGCTCGAATGTTCCACCCTCCCTTCTGTTGCTGTGGATGAATTGTCTGTGCTCCAGATCCCGTTCCCTATGCTCATCCTGCCTCATCAAGTTCTCATTGTTTACTGGCTCCTTCCTACCAGCTGACAAACCTGCTATGATTGAGCCCAATCTAATGAGTCTTCCCTTGCCCCCACTCTCCCCTCTGGCTACTGTGTTATTTCTCTTCCCCTTTCCAGAAAGCTCCTTACAAATCTACCCACACTGATGTCCTCTAATTTCTCTTCTCCAAATTTCTTTCAAGCCCATTCCAATCAAGATTCTATCTCCCGCCCCCACACAGAACTCAGCAAACACTGGTCTTATCGAGGTCACCTCAATAGTGTAAATAAATTCCTGGTTCTCATCTTTCTTGATGTAACAGAAGTGATCACTCCATCCTCCTTGATACACTTCACTCAGCATCTGAAACAGCAGTTTCCTAGTTTTCTCCCTTCCTTTTTGCTGTTCCTTCTATAGCTCCTTGGCTGGTTCCTCCTCTTCTCCCCAACTTCAAATATTGTCCTCAGTCCTAGAATTTCTTCTCCTCTCTACTTGTGCTCTCTGTCTGGATAGTCTTGCCTAGTCTTGCAGCATTAAGTAGCATCTATATGCTGAAAACACCCAATTTTAAATCTCTAGCTCAGACCTTTCCTCTGAACTTCAGACCCATATATCCAACTGCCCACTTGGCATCTCTGACTGTATTTCTTTTCTTTCTTTCTTTTTTTAAAATCCTCACCCAAGGATATGCCTACTGATTTTAGAGAGAGGGGAAGGGATGAAAAAAAAGGGAGAGAAACATAGATCGAGAGAGAAATGTCGATTGGTTGCCTCTTGTATGTACCCTGACCAGGGACTGAACCCACAACCTAGTCATGTGCCTCGACAGAGACTTGAACCTGAGACCCTTCAGCTTCTGGGATGATGCTCCAACCAACTGAAACAGGTGTCTCAGAGTCTAAAACTCTGCTCTGACCCTCACCTTCTTCCCCCTACACACAGCCTTTCAAACCCACCAACATACAGCCTTCTCACTTTAGTTAATGATAACTTTCCTTCCGGGTGTTCATGAGAAACCTTCAGAGTTTTCTCTGGCTCTTCCCTCTCCCTCCCTCCCCTCTTCTCTCTTTCTTTTCCCTCTTTCTTACTTTACACTGGAGTCTTCAGCAAATCCTATTGCCTCTACCTTTGAAATCTGTTCTCTCCTTACTTCTCTATTGCTCTTCTGGTCCACACCACCATTCTTGCCTACTACCTTATTTTTTTCTCTCGGGCCTTTGTTCCCATGTCCCCTTCTCAGTAAGGAATTCCCGGCCACCCTATCTAGAATTGCAATTCCTCCAACACTCCTTATGCCCCTTACCTGCTTTATTTTCTCACTCCTTAGCACTTAATATCCCCTAATGTACCACATATCTTACTAGTTTTCCTTCTTTATTGCCAGTCTTTTCCCATTAAAATGTAAGCTCTTTAGAAGACAGGAATTTTATCAGTTTACTGCTATATCTCTGACATCTAGAACAGCACCCAGCCCAAGCAAGTGGTCAAAAAATATTTGTTAAATAACTTAATACATTTTTACATGTAGCTATTAGAAAAAGTGTTTCCTCCAAGCGGGCTTTCCTCATTGCTTCAAAACTCCCCAGGACTTAGAGTCTGAAATGCAGTAGTTAATATTATGTATTATTGCCACAATTCTTGGTCTTATTTCTCCCATTAGACTCTGAGTTCTCAATTACCTTTTATCCCTCACAGCTATTTCTTCTGCTCAGGTTCTCAAACCTGAGTGGCCTCAGGTTTATTTTGGCTCATATCAATTTCTTATATTTTAATAAACTTTTTGTTTTCGTATGTGATCTTTCTCCCCTTCCCCTGATGTTATCAACACAACTATGTGAGGAAAAAAGGGAAGGGTATCTACCCATGTCCCCTTCAAACGTGGCAAGAGTGATGTCTCAGCCTCAAGGCAGCATGAGAAGTGCCCTTTGTATCTTTAAACCTACAGGTAGTCAGACATCTATGATCCAACAAAGGCTCTTCTGCTCAACACACTAACACAGCTGAGAGACCCACCCACAAGTTCATCTGAAGGAGAGCACGCTGGGACACGCAGGGGAGGTGGGAAGAGGAAGGACAGGAATGGCGCCCGCAGATGCAGCTCCCCAGCCACTGTGGCTGGGCTGCGGCCCCAGCTCACGCAGCAGCAGCAGAGGAGGAGTCAGGACGTGGCCCCCATGCCACAGCCCAGCAGAGGGTGAGAGGGGTGGGAGCAGTGTTGGCGCCTGAGAATCGGGCTCCCTCCCCCAGCTGCTGGCAGCAGAGCCTGGTAGCAGGAACAGGCCCATGTCTATGGCCTCCCATACACATGCACAGCAATGCTGGCGGCCACAGAGAATGAAGTAAGTGGGCTCATGAACCCAGCTTCCCCTTACCTGCCACATCCCAGCAACAAGGTGGTAATGACCCAAGGCCGGGGCAACTCAGATGCAGCAAAGACACTCACCACCCCGATCACCCAGGCAAGGGCTCCCATGACCATAGTGATGCACCCGGCCCCCTGCCGCACCCCAGGAGGGGCAAGTGGCACAGGTAAGAAAAAAACAAACACTTGCTCTATAGCACCATCTCCTGTAAAACAAAAGACTTCTAATTATCAGCCAGATGAACTGTTAAAATCAAACCAGCACCTAAGTAAGAAAACCGTGCACCATTTCAAATATGCTGGCATATGAGCAATCCATCAAGGTACCACAAATAACCAAGATAACACAATAACAGAAAGAAAATGAAAATTCTCTAGAAACCGAAGTCAAAGTAATGAAAGATTGTGACCTAAATGACGGCATTCAAAATAGCTTTCATAAAAAAAAAACCCTCAATGAAATACAAAAAAACTCAAAAAGGTAGTTCAGTGAGCTTGAGAGTAAAATTAACAAATAGAAGATATTGAAAATATAAACAAAAGAACCAAAGAGAAATTCTGGAAATGAAGAACTCAACAAATGAGAAAGAATGCACCAGAAAGCCCTGGAAATAGAGCAGGATATATGAAAGAGAGAATTAGAGAGCTTGAAGACAGAAATCTAGAAATGATTCAGATAGAAGAAGAGAGAGAACTAAGGGTTTTTTTGTTTTGTTTTGTTTTTTAAATGAAAGAACTCTGTGAGAACTGCCTGGCTCCACAAGAAAGGGCAACGTAATGATACTGGGCATTCCAGAAACAGCCTATTCGAAGACATACTTGACAAGAACTTCCCAACCTAGGGAAGGAACAGAACATTCAATTACAAGAAGCTAAAAGAACACCTAATTATCTCGATGCAAAAAAAGACCTTTTCTAAGACACTGTCAAAAGTTAATGATCATTCTCAAGTCAGGAAGGGGAAAAAAGACACTAACCTACAGAGGAAGCCCCATCAGATTATCATCAGATTTCTCACCAGAATTCACATTGAAAGACAGGAGCCACCAGTCAAGAATAATGTATCCCACAAAGCTATCCTTCATATATGAAGGAGAAATAAAGGCTTTCCATGGCAATAAAAGCTGAGGGAATTTACTACCACAAGACCTGCAGTACAAAAACTGTTGAAAGGCGCTCTTCTACTGAAACAAAAGACAAAAATATACAAAGCACTGAGTAAGGTGACACAGCCAGACAGAAGCAGGAAATTGTGACTCTATCCCATGTATCTTAATTATACACTATAATTAAGTGTATATTAAACACTTAATTATAACATTAAAGTTAAAGGGATAAAAGCATTAAATATCACCATAGTTACTGCTTTTGATAACAAATGCAGATATAAAAAGGGATAATTTATGACAACAAAACATAAAAAGGAAGGAGGAACAGAACAGAACTTGTAGAGATGAAGATAAAATACTATCAGGAGAAAAAGAACTATTTTATCTATGAGACATTTTATACAAACTTCATGGTAACCACAAAACAAAAATCCAGAGCCAAGATACAAAACATAAAAAAGAAAAAAGAAAGAAATGTAGAAAGCCATAAAAGAAAACCATGAAACTAAAATAGCAGACAGAAACACAAGGGAAAATAGGTAGTGGAGACAGAGCAATCAGAAAACAAAAGAAAATGTCTGTAGGAAGTCCTTATATATGAATAATCACCCTAATTGTAAATAGACTGAACTCACCAATCAAAATGCACAGGGTATTTTGATGGATTAAAAGACCAACTATATGTTGCATGCAGGAGACTCATTTCAGTTCCAACAATGAACACGGGCTTAAAGTGACAGGGTAGAAGATGATACTCCAAGCAAATAATACCAGAAAAAAGTGGGCACAGCCACACTTCTATCAGACAAAATTGATTTCAATGTAACAGGAGACAATTATGGACATTTTATAATAATAAAGGGGATAATTCATTAAAAGCCCACATTTATTAATATACATGTACCTAATTTGGGAGCACCAAAGTATGTAAAACAACTATGTACAGATCTAAAGCGAGAAAAAGACAGCAACACAATAATAGTAGGAGGCTTTAACACCTGTCTTGCACCAATGGATAGAGCATTCAGACAAAAAGTAAACAAGGAAACATTGGCCTTAAATGACACATTAGACCAGATGGACTTAATAGATATACATACAGAACTTTCCATCCCGAAGGGACAGAATACACATTCTTCTCAAGTGTACACAGAACAAGGATAAAGCTTATGTTGGGACACAAAACAAGTCTCAATAAATTTAAGAAGACTGAAATCCTAACAAGCATCATTCCAACTACAATGGTATGAAATTAGAAATCAACTACAAGAAGAAAGCTGAAAAGAATCACAAATATGTGGACATTAAACAACATGCTACTGAATAACTATTCAGTCAATGCAGAAATAAAAAGATACATAGAGATAAATGAAAAGGAAAATATGACATATCAAAGTCTTTGCCAAGCTGGGAAGGATTGAGTTGGGGAGGTGGGGGTGAGTGGGGCTGGTGAGAGTGGTGGCCAGAAAATAGAGACAACTGAACTTGAACAATAAAATTTTTTTTTAATTTGTTGGCCAAAAGAATGAATGAATGGGAAAAAAGAAATCTTTGGGATGCAGCAAAAGCAGTACAAAGAGGAGAGTTTATAGCAATACAGCTCTATCTCAAGAAACAAGAAAAATCTTGAATAAACAATCTAACATCACACAGTAAAGGACTAGAAAAAGAAGAACAAAGCCCAAAGTCAGCAGAAGAAAGGAAATAATAAAAATCAGAGTGGAGATAAATGAATGGAGAATAAAAAGACAATAGAATAAATAAAAATGAAGAGCTGGTTCTTTGAAAAGGTAAACAAAATTAATAAATACTTAGCTAGACTCACTAAGGAAGAAAAAGACTCAAATAAAATTCAGAAATGAAAGAGGAGAAGTTTCAATGGATATCACAAAAATATAAAGGATTATAAAAGAATGCTGTGAAAGGCTACGTGCCACCAAACTGGAAAACCTAGAAGAAATGGAAAAATTTTTAGAAGCATAGAACCTTCCTACACTGAATCATGAAGAATTAGAAAAAGTGAACAGACTGATTACTAGTAAGGAAATTGTAATCCAAACCTCCCCCAAATCCCAAAAATCCAGGGCCTAATGGCTTCACTGGTGAATTCTACCAAACTGAAGAGAATATTTGCTAACTCACTTTATGAGGCCACCATTACCCTGATACCAAAACCAGTCAAGGACATCCCCATAAAACAAAATTACAGACCAATATCTCTGATAAACATATATGCAAAAATCCTCAGCAAAATATTAGCAAATTGAATATGATACATTATAAGAATCATGCACCACAACCAAGTGGGATTCATTCCCAAGATTACAAGGGTGACTCAACATTCACTAAACAGTCAACATGAATCACCACATTAACAAAATGAAAGACAAAATCATATGATCATCTCAATAGAGGCAGAAAAAGCATTTGACAAGATACAACATCCATTTATAATTTCAAAAAACTTTCAATAAATGGGTATAGAAGTTAAGTGCCTCAACATAATACAGACCATTTATGATAAACCCACAGTTAGCATCATAATCAATGGTGAAAAACTGGTCTTTTCCTCTAAGATCAAGAAAAAGACAAGAATGCCCACTTGTACCACTTTCTTTCAACACAATACTGGAAGTCCTAACTAGGGCAATTAGGCAAAAAAAAATCCAGGAAAAACTAAAATGGTCACTATTTATGGACAACATGATTTAATATATAGAAAATCTTAAAGATTCCACCAAAAAACTATAGGAAATTATAAATGAATATGGTAAAGTCGCAGGATGCAAAATCAATACACAAAAATCTGTTGCATATCTATATACTAACAACAAACTATCAGGAATAGAAATGAAGAAAACAATTCCATTCACAATCACAAAAAAAAAAAAAAAAAGCCCAAGAATAAATTAAGGAGGTGACAGACTTGTACAATGAAAACTGCAAGACACTGTTGGAAGAAATGGAAGAAGACACAAAGAAACGGAAAGATATTCCATGTTCATGAATTGGAAGAATTAGCAGCGTTAAATTGTCCATATTACCTAAAGCAATCTACAGATTCAATGCCACCCCTATCAAAATCCCAATGGCATTTTCCACTGAAATAGAACAAAAAAAATCCTAAAATATGTATGGGACCACAGTAGACCCTGAATAGCCTAAGCAATCCAGAGGAAAAAAAGAACAAAGCCAGAGGTGTCACACTTCCAGATTTCAGACTATACTACAAAGCTACATTAATCAAAACAGTGCAATATGTCGGAAAAAAAGACACACAGACCAATTAAACAGAATTCAGAGCCCGGAAATAAATCCACACATCTGTGGGCAACTAATTTATAACAAAACAAAATAGCCAAAAATAGACAATGGGGAAAGTCAGTATAAGTAGTTTTGGTAAACCTGACCGGCTATCTGCAAAAGAATGAAGCTAGAACACTACCTTCCCCCAAACACAAAAATTAACTCAAATCAAAGACTTGAACGTAAGACCTGAAACAATAAAATACATAGAAGAAAACACAGGTACTAAGTTTCTGGACGTTGGCATTATTGGTGCTTTGTGAATTTGACTCCAAAGGCAAGGGAAACAAAAGCAAAAATAAACAAATGGGATACATCAAACTAAAAAGCTTCCACAGAAAGAAGGGAACCATCAACAATAACAACAAAAAGGCAACCAACTGGATGGGAGAAAATATTTGCAAATGGTACTTTTGATAAGGAATTAATATCGAAAATACAGGGTCCGACAAAAGTAATGCCTGCTTGAATGTGGTTGGTAAGGGTAATAATATGGGTGTAATAATTTATAGTTTTAATTTGAACACCTCACCTAAAATGTTATATAGTGTGCTTGAGTGTGATACTGTTACGTTACAGAATTACATGCTTATAACTTTGTAATAAAAGATTTTGTAATAAAAACGGGACATTATTTGTGCTGGACCCTATGTAATTTAAAAACTCATACAACTGCTCTGCCCAGTGTGGCTCAGTTGGTTGAAGTGTCATCCTGTAACCAACGGGTTGCAGGTTCAATTCCTGATCAGGGCACACCGCTAGGTTGCAGTTTCCATGCCAGGTCCAGAAGTGGATGATCCCTTGTCTGGGTGTGTATGAGAGGCAGCCAATCAGTGCTTCTGTCTCACATAGATGTCTCTCTCCCTCCCTTCCTCTCTCTATAAGCAATGAAAAAATGTCCTCCTGTGAGGATATAAACATTTTCTTTTAAAAACTCATACAACTGAACAACAAAACACCCAATTTGATTTAAAAATGGTCAGAGGATCTTTATAGACATTTACCCAAGGAAGACATACAGATGGCCAACAGGCATATAAGATGTTCAACATCATAATTAGTATGGAAATGCAAATCAGAACTACAATGAGGTATATCACCTTACACCTGTAAGAATGGCTAATCTCAAAAAGACAAGAAATAACAAATATTGAAGAGAACGTCAAGAAAAGGGAACCCTTGTATACTGTTGATGGGATTGTAAATTGGTGCAGCCATTATGGAAAAAAGTATGGAGATTCCTTAAAAAAATTAAAAACGAACTACGTTAGGATCCCCAATTCCTCTTCTGCATATTTATTTACATAATATAAAAACACTAATTTGAAAAGATACATGTACCTTTATGTTTATTGCAGCATTATTTATAATAGCCAAGATATAAAAGCAATGTAAGTGTCCATCAATGGATGAATGGATAAAGAAGATGTGGTGTATAAGGGGATATCACTCAGCCTTAAAAATCAAAAATTGCCATTTGTGACAACATGGATAGATCTTTAGGGTATCATGCTAAGAAATGTTAAATGATGAACGACAAAAACCTTTTGATTTCACTTATAAGTAGAATACAAAACAAAAAACTAAAAAATGAACTAACAAAACAAAAACAAAGTCATAGATACAGGCAACAGAATGGTGATTACCAGAGTGGGAAGAGAATTAGCTGGGGCAAATTGGGTAGAGTCAAATATATGGCGACAAATGGGAACTAGATTTTTTGGTAGTGAGCACAACAACAGAGTATACAGATATTGAATTATGATTTTGTACACCTGAAATTTGTATAATGGTATTAACCAATGTTACCTCAACTTTTTTAAAAAATTGGTTATTAAATGTTTTAAAATTTTCAGAGCTTTTCAACATATTCACTACAGTCAATCTTCATAACCACCCAGTGAGGCAGGTATTATCATCATTCTCACCTTAACAGGTATGAAATCTAAAACTCAAGTAATATTTTAAAATCCCTTATGTGAGGGAAAAAACTACCCCCTTAACCAAGGTCATGCAGCTAGGAGCAGCTGAGCCAGGAATTGAACCTGGGTGTCATGATGTCAGATCACATGGTCTTCCCGTCCACCATGCTTCCTTAGTTTAATGCTGACGGGACCATGGTGGTCCTGGTAACAGAGTAAAGGAATGGAGGAGAATTTGTTCAAGATGACAAGTAAGTCATTTGTGGGACAAAAGCAAGTACGCTCTGTAAGCCAACATCCCTTTCGGTAGACCTCAAGTCCTCTTTCTTTTTTTGGCTGACATCAGCAGTCACGGTCTCCAGGAGAGTGCTGGGGAGGAAGGGCTGGCAAACAGGAGCCTGTCTTTACCAAGGCCAGGCAAGTATACCACACGCCAGGCAGTGCCCTAGAACGTAAGGCGGAAGGCACAGCTGTTCTCCAGAGGCAGGAACTGACAAATGTGTCACCCCTTCCTGTGCCACTGGCCTTGGCTGGGAAGCAGGGTGTGAGCTACAGGCAAAGTTGGGGTTTGGATGAGGGGGAAGGGCAAGAGATGGCCTGCGTGGTGCCCAGCTACCTGCCTCAGCCTCGGGAGCGTCTCCTTTCAGGACCATAGATAGCAACTTAAAATCAGCACTGAACAGAAAAACCCTCTCAATTCAGAGGAGCACCATCTGGGGTATCACGTTCTTCACTGGCTTCTGATTTTGCAGATATGATGAGTACTTGTTGCTTTTGCAGCTGGCCAAAAAAAGGTAAGACGAAGCAAACTGTCATATCCCAAAGTCCCCTGGTGGCAGTGAGGAGCCATGAGAGCTGTGACCTTTTTTATAGTTTTGGTAACTTAGATCATTGTGTTCTATTTTATTTTCCTGGGTCTGCTTTCTGTCTCCCCTTCAGGAAGGTATGTTTCTCCTGTTCTGTCTGGACTTCATGAAGACAGGAGCTGCGGATCCCCTGTCATACTCCGAGTTGTCTGAAGGCAGGGGCTGTGCTTCTCCCATTAAGCTGGAAGCTCCCCAAGGTTAAAGGTCATATCTCCAATAGCCTTAGAATCCCCTGAGTCCCAGGGCTCCCCTCTCCTCTTTTAACCTCCCCCAGCACCAAGGACAGGGTCTGTTTTCATGGATCCCTGCAGTGGCTGGCCTGTCCAACCTGACCTCTTAGATAGCTGTGAACCACACAAGACCTGGGGAGTCTCTTGGGAGGAGACTGGGCATCTCAGTTGATCTTCTGAGCTGGTGCCAAAGCCTAAATCTGAGATGTGGAGCCCGGAGGCTGCGTTTGGTCTCTGTTCCCTCCCCACCCTTCCCCCCGCCTTCTGGCCCATGAGCACTGCTGCCCGCACCTGAGCAGAAAGGACGGTACCAGGGCTCGCTCAGCCCAGCAGCGCAAGGGAAAGAACCCTAATTTAATCAGAGTGCATTATTCTCACAATTAATCATTTCATGCTTCCTCTTAACAGTTTAATGACAAGAAAAAGATTATTTCTGAGAAAGAAGTCTACTTCTTTTTTTCAGATAACAAGAATTTATTTAACTTACAGTGTCTCCTTTTATCTTCTAAGAACCTTGGGCGGGGGGGAGAGGAAATCTGTGCTCAGATGAAATTTATGTCTCCTCTTGGTTCATGTGTTTTATTGCAAATTTAATCCTCTTATTTTATTTAAGCCATTATAAGATTCAAGTCCTAAATTATACAGAGATGCATTAAAATTATATCGTGCATATATTTTGTCTTCTTAATGTCCCAAGAGGATAAAATTATGTATTGGTTCAGAAAATGGGCTCTGGAATTGGAGACCTGGATATAAATTCCAGCTCTTACTAGTTTACTAGTGAGTTACTAGTTAGCTGTGTGGCTGAGCTTTGGTTTCCTCGGCTATAAATGGGGGACAGGACTTCTCTTGGGTCCATTCTCACTGGGTCTAAAGTCTTCACCCTGGTCTCCAAGGCCTTCCCTCAGCTGCCCTCTGCCTCCCCCTCTGCTCTGTTGTCATACTGGACGCACAGTCCCAGAAGGCCACAGGTTGCCCACCTGACCCATCATCTCCTTTCCTGCTGCGTCCTCAACACAGTTAAGATTTAAAGTCACTGCCTTGGAGAGGCCTTCCTTCATCCTCTACTTCAGGCCAAGCTAAATCCCAAACTTCATTTGTGCATAGAAATAAATCACCCAATGGTCTTATTAAAATGCAGCACATCTGGGTGGGGTTCTACATTTGTTATTTCTAAGAAGCTCCAGGCGATTTGCTGAAAAGAGCACCCTTGGGTGTGGCAGGGCACCCTGGCACACCAGTAATTACTTGTTTAATGTTATCTGTCTTTCCTGTTGGAATTAGCCCCCTACCCTAGCCCCTAGGACTGTGCCTAGACTTGAAGCACTCGGGAAATGTTTGATGATGCCCTAGCCAGTGGATCAGTTGGTTGGAGCGTTGTCCCACACACCAAAAGGTCATGGGTTTGACTCCTGGTCAGGGCACATACCTAGGTTGCAGGTTTGATCCTTGGTTGGGGCGCGTACAGGAGGGAACCAATAGACGTTTCTCTCTCACATCGGTGTTTCTCTCTCTCTCTCTCTCTCTCTCCCTTCCTCTCTAAAAATCAATAAACATATTCTCAGGTGATCAGTGATTTTTTTAAAAAGAGCCCTCCCAAAAGAAATGTTCGATGATTAAACTGAGCAATAGCTATAACATCTCTAGACTGGTTTCTTGGTCAAAGTAAAAGGGATTAAATTAATGGTGTCAGCCATTATTATTAATAATATTATCATATGCTGACTACAGATTCGTGAGGCTAGAACCATGTCTTTTACTTCTTTTCCACACCAAATAGTTCCTAGAATGGTCCTGGACACAAAACCAAGGCCTGAAACATGTTTGTGGAATGGATGCCTAAAGGGACAAATGAATGAGACACCCTGGTTTGTGGTCTTTTATGGGTCTAGCATAAGGAGAATGGCACTATTAATACATCACCAGCCTTTCGTATAAACCCAAAGTCTCCCTTCCACGAATTCCCCTGGTGGTTAGGAGCAGAGTTTAAACCCAAACCACAGAGACCAAAGAGTTACGGAGAAATCCTCAGAGCAAACCAACCAGTGACAGTCCAGGAAAGAG
The DNA here is from genome assembly GCF_021234165.1 of Pteronotus mesoamericanus. Taxonomy (NCBI): domain Eukaryota; kingdom Metazoa; phylum Chordata; class Mammalia; order Chiroptera; family Mormoopidae; genus Pteronotus; species Pteronotus mesoamericanus. Next base: position 6,093,049 of record NW_026555326.1, read on the forward strand.
GGCGCTGTTTTAAAATTTATTTCCTTAGAACTGGAACAAGGCAGGATTGTGCTGGCTGCCTCCCCTGCAAGAATTCACATTCTAGGCCTGTCTAAATGCCAGTTTAAATGCTACTCAGAATACAATGACTAAACCCAATGAGCAGCAGCCACAGGCGGGGGCTGCAATGTTCCCCTTCCCACTAATTTCGCAGCGATTTCAGGCAAAGGACTTCAGTTCTCTGCATTCAGCTTTTCTGATCACCCCTCTCTGGCTCTCCTGCCTCCATTTCATTCCTTTTGGCCCACTCTGTACTCTCTCCTTCCAACCAGAGAGTGGGCAGAGATGAATGTAGTTCAGGAGCTTCTCAACAAAATAATCACAAGGCCACTTCCAGGTGACCTATCCCCTTTGCAGGACCCGTTCCCCTCATTCTGAACCTCCTACAGACCAGAGAGGCAAACAGAAACCTGGGGAAGGCTCCTGGAGACTGTACCTCTAAGTGGGTGATTACGGGGTCAGGAGTCACTTACACAGGAGGAGGATGAAGACGTAAACCTTGAAATTCAAAGGTGGGGTCTGAAGTATTTAAAAAATGAGGAAGTCTGTGAGTGCTGTTTTGAAAGAGTAGCAATGAAGATAATATAATGAAATAGTTGTAAAATCAAACCACCAGATATTTACTGAGAAAGACATGATACTGTCCCTTTATGATCTTGTTATGAGGGTATGATAAATAGGAAGTAGTAACAATGTGGCATTTAAGTAGCCCTTCAAGGCTACAACATCAGACATGACCAGGAAGTAAACATCTAAAAGCCGAACGAACGACCAGTTCAGGTGTACAGTCCATAGGCAATGCATTTCTCACATCTTCAAGTCGACTTTTGTAAGTGAAATCCTGTCTCAGTCACTCCAGCCACATTTAGTGTCACCAGCAAGAATCAGAGAGCGAACAAAAAAAGGCCGTGAGAACGGGCGCCCCAATCAGCGGTACGAAGAGCAGGGCTGGATGACACAAAGACGTGTTTGGAGCCCTGACGTACCACAGCAAAGTGCATCAGGCGTTTGGAGAAGGAGGAGGCTGTGGGAAGCTGATGGGGTGGTGCGGGGCTGCAGGAGGCGGGATGGGGCTGTTGGCAAGGGGCTCCAAGTTTAGGTCTTGGAAGCTTTAAGAAAGGGGTAGAATGAAATTAAGTCAGGGGGAAAAGGCATAGGTCATTTTAAATTAGATTGTGTTTTGAGCAACAGTTCAAGGTTCGAGGGCAAGAAGGATACCAGTTGGAACGGGAGGAGAGTTCATGCTGAACAGTGGGAGAGGAGCTGGAATGCAGAAAGCTCTGGATGCTAGGCTAGAGGGTTTTTGTTGTTTTAAATTATGCAAGCAATACAATACATTCTTGCAGTTAAAAACTCAAGCAATGCAGATGACATTAATGAATACCTCAACACCCTCTCTCACCCAAGCCCCCTCTACAGAGGCAACACTGTTAATCGATGCCTAGGAATATATCCTGTCAGGCTAGAGACTTCATATGTCAGGCAAGGGGGACTCACTGGAACTTTCTGAGCCAGGGACTGTGTCCAAATTGGGGACAGTCAGCAGAGGTGAGCAGATGACTCCTGAAGAATGGAATAATGCAAGGCACAAAGCGGGAAAGCGTGAATGGAAAAAAAAGGAAGTGAACCAACAAGCTTATAAGGTGACACTGAGATTGACTGATGGAAACTGAGAACAAGGGACATTGGTCAAAAGCAGAAAGCAGATGAGGTGATAAAATATTTTCCAGGGAGGAACTGAAGAGGGGTGGAGAGGACAAGGTCTACCCCAAACAGAACAAAGATGATGGGAATACAGGGTTTTCAAAGTCAGGTGTAACTACACCCACCAAGATGGGAAGGAATTGGCCCCAAGATCGGTTTGGAACTGAGCAGAACCTAGAGGGTTAGTTCAGTTTTCAAGCAGGAAAGACCTCCAAGGATAACCAAGGCCAAAAGGAGGTGGCAGGAAGAAGATCTACTCAGTATTTTAAAATCTGACCGCTGGTGATATAACTGCTCCTGATACAAAGTAAGTACTCAGTAAATGTGGAATTGGAAGACACCACTGGTGTTCTGCCCAAAAACCATTCCCTCTTTCTTCCCTAGTTTATGAGACCCCAGTTTGCTTGTGTTTTGGTGCTACCACATTCAGGGAAGATGGATCTTCCTCTGGCTCCAAGGGAGGAGCAGTGACTTGGCCACGCCAGCAGGGTAATACTGTTCCCCTTTGCTAGTGGTTGGTTGAGGGATGAGCAAGACGGCCAAGTTGGCCAATTAAGCACAAGAGGAAGTCGGCTGGGGAAGCTCCTGACAAAGGTTATTTTCTCTGTCAAAAATACAGTACAGGCCTGACACAGTAGTCCGGCCAAGAGCTTGGCTATTTTAGAAGATGATCGTTGGAAATATGACTGCCACCGCATGACTGTGAGGTGATAAACCTCAAGACTAAGAGTTGACCAACTAAAGTCACCAAAGTGGAAAAACAAACAAACAAACAAAAGGCCTGGGTCCTTTGAAACCCAGTGCTGCCTCAAACCTGAAACCACCTACCTTCAGAATGTTTATTATGAGAGGTAATTAAATGTCATTTGAAGCCTCTGTTATCTGGGCATTCTGTGCAGTCACCTGAAGGCAGGCAAATGGTAATTGGTGAGGTGATCTGTACTGGCTTTTACTAAGGCCCTGAAATGTTTAATTGGGCAACAGTTGCTGCATGTTGGACTTAGTGAACAAGAGGCAGGAATGGGGCAACAGCTGGATGGGGACAGGGGGCCTAAAACTGCTGGAGCAACCCCGGAAGCAGTAATTCGATTCGGCTCAATCAATGCAGCGCAACCCAATGCAACTTAACCTCACTTAGTAAACATTAATTGCATGTCTTCTATGTACAAAGCCCTTCAGGGAATAAAAGGATAAACAATGCATGGACCACTATGTTCTGGAATCTTTCTCCTTTTCTTTAGCGATTACAGATGGAGGCCCTGTTGCTAGATTACTTCTTGATCTCCTTCAAAGATTCTGTTTCCTTTCCCTGCACTTCAAACACAGCTACTTCCCAGGGTCTCATTTTTAGCAATGTGTTCTTAATCTCCACAATCCCCCTGGAGAATCTTATTTCCACCAATGGTTTCAACTACCTCCTACAGAATAATGTCCTTTCTTCTTTCACACAACCAAATCCTAATTTCCAGCTGTTTACTAACCATCTCCACTTAGATCTCCCATTTGTACCTTAAAATCATGAGGCCCAGGATCTTCTCCACCAAATGTCCCTTTCCTCCTTCTGGTCACACTTTCAGTGGATGGCACCATCACCCAGCAGGTTCACCTAACTAGACCTGAGAACCAGACTCTTCTCTCTCTCCAGCCTCCCCATCTAATTCATATCTTTTTTGGCTTCTAAGTACCCAATTACTCTGTTCCTTACCATCCATGCTTCCTGCTGTGCTTTAGTTCGAGTCTCAGCTGGATCACTATAAAACTAATAATTATTTTCCTACTGCTTAATAATATTGATCTCGGAGCTTCTTTCTGCAAGGTGTACAGTACAGTTCTACTTTGTTGTGGCCACAGAAGCTGCTGCAGACTTCCTTCGGGACCTTGGAGCACTTGGTCCAAAGGCTAGGAGGATGTGCTTTAGCCCAGCCCACTGCTGTCAGTAATAACAGTCTCTTCTTTTCATTCTTGGTTCCAGGCTGGTTTAGGAGTCCTGCTCCCAGTCTTGTCCCACCTGGTCAGGTTAGGTGAGTGAACATCAACTGATTACAGCAGAATGTGAAAGTGCAGGACTCTGAGCTACTGCATCTGCTTCTGGTGCTCAGGGTTGAGAATAAAATGTCTCAACCCTGTGCCATGAAGGCATGAGATGTGAGGGGTGAGGAAGGGACCTGGGGTGTCTAGAAAGTAGAAAGCGCTGATGGTCCACTGGGATTCAACCAAGCTTCAGCAAAGGGTGTGACCAGCTCAGCCAAGCCCTGGGTAGCAGGAGTCCTGCCTTCTGGTTCTCACCGAGTCACCCAATCCGCTGAGCTTAACTCATCCTTAAGTGATTCTGGATCCTTCTACCAGAGTGAAATGAAAAAGCCAGAGTGGAAAGGTAGGGTCATACATCTATTTCATCATTTATATGTGTAAACTGTGAAATATAAGCCATCGTTCCATTTGTAATGCAACTATATATTTCATTCATATGGTACAACATTGTCCAATAGAAATATGACAATGCAAGCCACATATATAATTTTCAATTTTCTTGTAGTCATTTTAAAATGACTAAAAAGCAGGTAAATAGAAACACATGACACTCATTTTAATATATTTTATTTAACCCCAATTCAAAATATTATCATATCAACATGTAATCAATATATAAAAATGATTGCAACAGTTTACATTAGATATAGTTACTAAGTCTTCAGAGTCCAGTGTGTATTTTACATTTACTACACATCTCAAATCAGACCAAGCACATTGCAAGTGCTCAGGAGCCACATGTGGCTGGCTGCCACCACGTTGGACAGCACAGCCCAGACCGCCTGGTGGACAGCAGCACATGTCAGACATTGGAGGCCGTCTTAGATCCTCCGGCCCCATTTGGGCCACCAGGTGACTGCAGCCCCGTCAATGGCTCTAGGCATGACACCCACAAAAACGTCCCAGCCAGGCCTGGCTTAAATTATTGACCCCAATCCATACCACCTGACCCACCGCGGGGCATCAGACACGGTGGCCCACCTCTGGGCATTACGAATAAATGATATGGTTGTTTTAAGCTCCTAAATTTTGGGTAGCTTGTTGTATAGCAATAGATAATTGATACAGTAGTAGACAGTATCACTACTCATACTAAAGAATGAAAAGTCTTAGGAGTCCAAGGAAGGAAAGGATTAACTATTCAAGAGGGTAAAGAAGGGTAAATGTCAACTAGCAAGCAATGTTCAAATGAGCAGTCAATGCCAGAGAATTCATGTTTATTCAATATGTGTCATTTTACCACCCCTGAGCCATCCTGTCATGCTTATATACTGTTTGCCATGGGGATCATTTATTTATTCAAATTTTTAAAAAGTATCACATGCCTACACCAAAATCAAGACACGCCCTTGGTGTTCAGTATTAACAGAGGCGCCCGCAGAATCTTTTTCCCCTGGCTGGGTTAGGTGCAGGGCTCACTGAGGCCAGGATTGCAGGAGGTAATGGTTTCTTTGTAGACCACGAGGTTAGTTTGACCACAGGTTGGCCACAGCAGACTAAGTGGCAGCTGCTGTTGCCTGCCTGGGCATCCTTCCCCTTCACCCCCATCGCCCAGAGAAAGACAGCAATGCTTCCCGGCCCCCACCGCACCCCGACTCTAGGCCCCGCACTCTTCCAGGTATTGAAAGGAAACCTATCTTGCCTTCTGCACACTGTGGTGCGTGCAGGTGTGTAGTCAAGTGCCTCTCAACCACATGTGCCTCTGGCGCCTCAGGCCTTTTCTCCCAGCCACAGACACTGTGGTGACCAGCTCTGTGAGAGCTACCCCTTCACACAGGCACCACCCAACAGTGCTTAGACCTATGCCTACTCCCGACGTCTTGCTTCCAGTCCTGGGAATTCCAGTTGACACTCCATGTGCAGGCCTATGCATGTGCAACCCAGAACTGCAGGAGATTTAGTGCCCAGTGGGACAAATCTTTACTAATGGGAGAGGGTAACCCTTCCTCTCCTGACTATCTGCCCTGAGGAGCAGTCACTTCCTACAGTCCTAAAGGCCCAAGCCATTGGCTGGGCTTGATACTAAGTGATGGCCCGATCAATAACAGTGCCTCACCTTGGCTTGACCTCTTCCCCTGCCTCTTTGGCCTCTTCCTCACTGTCCTCTCGGGCTGCACTCTCTAGCAAAGGTGTAGCACGCAAGCCTCTGCAGTCCAGGGACTCCAGGCCAAGATGTCAAGTAATCTAGGATCCCATCGGAGAGGAAAACTTTACATTATACCTTCAAATATGACTTTAGCTACCTTGTGTCTAGCTGCATTGATGGAGATCCAAATTTCTTTTTCTCTCAATTGAGGTAATACTTTCTGTGCCCATCCCACTGTGCTTGCCCAAGAAAGCCTGGCACATTACTGGGCATCAGACCACATGCCCTACCATTGGGCACCAGACTCTGTGGCCCACCACTGGGCATCAGACTCTGTGGCCTACCACTGGGCAGCAGACCACCTAGCCCACCACTGGGCAGCAGACCACCTGGCCCACTACTGGGCAGCAGACCACCTGGCCCACCACTGGGCAGCAGACCACCTGGCCCACCACTGGGCAGCAGACCGCATGGCCTACCACTGGGCAACAGACCGCATGGCCTACCACTGGGCATCAGACTACCTGGCCCACCACTGGGCATCAGGCCACCTCGCCCACCACTGGGCACCAGACCGCATGGCCCACCACTGGGCATCAGACCACCTGGCCCACTACTAGGCAAGAATCAGGGGATGCCTACACTGTTACTCTTTCTAACACCCCCCTTGGAAAAGGGTCTTACTTTCCAAAGGCACAGGCACTGTTTTCCTTAAGTACCTTTTCTTAGGAGGCTTAAAATGCTCACCTCTCCCCCTCTCCTAGATGCCTAGTTAAGGAGCAAGAGCTTGGGTTTCACCCATTCCCTTTACTCCCTATAAAATAATGGGGCCGGCTGCCCTAAGGCCTGCCTTGCGCTGCCGCCTACATTTTCCGGTAGAGCCTCTCCTTCCCTCCAGCACACTGGAGGCCCTGGGAAGGCACACGCCAGGCCTCACGCGCTCTGACCCCAGGCCCTCTGCCAACACAGGCACACGCTCGGCAAACAGTACCTGTACGAATGGATGGAAGCAGAGATGGATGTTACCAAGGAGGTGTCTCATGGTCTCCATTTCAGATGATCTAAAGAGCTAAATAACTCTTCCCGCAGGTCCAGCAGCAGCGAGTCAGCCACATTTGCCTCAATGTTCTACCACAGAGGTGGGAGGGCAGCCCTCAGACAGGGAGCCCACCAGGACCTCGCTGATCTCATTCGATGGCTCTGTTACTGCCTCAAGGAAAGAAACAGGCTCTCATTCTTACACATGGAGCAGCAGGAAAAGGGCAGTCAGCTGCTAGAGGGGAATTGCCTTTTAAAGAGCAGAATGATGCTGAGATACGGTGGGGTCTGGTTACAATCAGCCACAAGCAATGATGTTAACGGATTCCACACATTTGTACTCAGAAGACCTGATGACAACTCCCAGCAGCCAGAGAGATAGTACCAACTACCACCTAGGGATTTACCTTCCCTGATTGTTCCTGGGGCCTCTCAGATGCCTCTATTCTAACCTAAGGAAAGGAAACAAGGAAAATACACCTTGGAGAAGACCTACCTGCTCCTGGAAAGCAGCCTGGAGAAAGAGAAACGCAAAGTCCCTGGATCTGACATTTATTACTGTGTAAAGATGTGTGTAGAAGTGAACTGTAAACCATAAAACTCTATACAGAAAAGCAGTATCAGCTGCTGATACAAAATAAATAAAAATGTTGCCATTCTGAACCAACAGGGATTCTACGGATTAACTACCATCTGTTCCACTTTTCCCCTCTGTTAACCTGGATAATGGACCACCAAAACTAGACCAAAAGGGTAATTTCTGATGATATCAGTAATGGGCATTTTATTGCTTTAAAGTTAAGGAAAAAAAAGTACGTAGCCATTCAATTAATTGCTCCTGGGAAGAAGGCTGACAAAATGTTGTGGATACATGGCTTTGAGGAGCTCTACACCTGGTTGCGCTTGGCTTAACTTCACTGATAGGAGGAATTTCTAAATCAACCAGGAAGAGAATGTTGTGTCATCATAGTTTTCCTTAAACTTAAAAATATCATAATTTTGGTTTTGAAGTGTCACAATATCCTCAAGTCAGCTGAAGAGAACTGGGTTTTGAGCTGGAATGGTGAGTTGACAAATCTAAAGCCTGTTCTTTCTTCTCCTTCAGTTCCCAACATGTTGCTGGTTCTGGGAGTCACTGTTCTGGGCTCCTCCAAATGAGGGTGGGTCCCAAGGGAGACACATGCTCCAACCCTCAAGCTGGCACCTGTTTAGAAGCAGAGGCACTAGGCTCCCCAGCAGGTCCCTCTAACTCCAGGGCAGCACAAGGTTCCCTGGAGGTGGTGCAGCCCCCAGGACCGCTGGGCAGTGGCAAAAACCAATCCAAGTAGCTGGTGATTTCTTTTGACATGCCCAGCCCTAGCAGCCAGCCTAACAGCATTCTAGCCCTCTTGTGACACTCATTAATTCTGTAAGTACTTCTAATCTCTACTACACGTGGGGTCTTCCACCCACCCCTTGCACGCTGCCTCCCCAATCACAGTGATATTCCACGTAGAGAACTGAAGATGCAGTACAATGGCATCGGGCCCATTGGTTCCAGACTTCATTCTGCAACATAGAGGTCCAGTTTGGGGGCTGATAAGATTTGGTAGACAGGAATATAGATAAAGGCCTAAAGATAAAGTGGGAGACAAGTATGAACAAAGACTGGTGACAGCGATGTCAGAGCAGAGCCAAGAAGTAGGAGAAAAGCTGGAAGACCATTTGCAACCTCTGGTAGTGACAGGGTCACTTTATCACATGGCTTCAGGGCAGCTGATTCATCTTCCAACCTTGGCACCAGATGGGTAGGAGCCAGGGACTCTTTAGGCTCTGTTTACCCACTGTAGACTGTCCCCCATCCCCAACTTGACTTACACGATCAACTTAAGATTTTTCACCTTTATGAAGGTGTGAACGTAGTGTGTATTCAGTGGAAACCAGCCAAGCAAACCTATGATGTTCAGTAGGTTAGATGCATTAAATGTATTTTCAGCTTATGATATCTTTAACTCACATTGGGTCTATTGGGTCATAACTTCATCATAATTCAAGGAACATCTGTGTTCATTAATAGCAGATCCACACCTGAAAAAAATTAAACATACCCCTGGCTGGTGTGGTTCAGTTGTATGGAGCATTGTCTCATAAACCAAAAAAGGTCGTGGGTTCAGTTCCCACTCAGGGCACATGCCTAGGTTATGGGTTTGATCTACAGGTGGGCTGCATGCAAGAGACAACCAACTGATGTTTCTCTCCCTCTCCTTCTCCCCCTCCATTCCCCTCTCTCTATGTCCTTGAGTGAGGATAAAAAAAGAATTAAACATAGAATTGACATACAATCCAGCAGTCTCTCTTCTGGGTACTTACCCAAAAGAATTGAAAGCAGGGACTCAGATATTTGCACACCCATGCTCACAGCAGCATTATTCACAATAACCAAAAGGTGGAAGCAACCCAAGCGCGCATCAACAGATGACTAGATAAACAGTATGTGGTAAATTAATACAATGGCATATTATTTAGCTTTTAAAAAAAAGTAAATTCTGACATGTGGTACAACATAGAAGAACCCTGAAGGCATTATGCTAAATGAAATAAACCAGTCATAAAAGGACAAACATAGTATGAATCCATTTACATGAGGGACCTAGCATAGTTAAGTTCATAGAGATGGAAAGCAGAACAGAGATGTTACGTGAGGGAGGGGGAGTAGCAAGTTATTGTTTAATGGGTATAGAATTTCAGTTTGGGAAGATGGAAAAGCTCTGCAGATGAATGTGGTGATGGTTGCACAAAAAAAAGATTGTACGTAATGTCACAGATTGTATCCTTAAAACGGTTAAATTTTGGGTTGCATATATTTTATCACTATTTTAAAAAATAGTTTATTTTTATCACAATTTTTTAAAAAGGCTTTCAAGCATAAGCTGTTCCTGTGGTGAAGCAAAAATCATGACACAATTGTACTAAAGGGGTTAAGGGGTCAGATTATTTGAAATCAGGAAGGTCTTGCAAAATCCTGAAAAGGTATAGTCCGTGAACTAGTCTCCAACTAGACTGGGCATATTGAATGCCTGGGTTCCAACCCAGCGTTGTCACTGAACTAGTTATACAATACTTAGCACGGGAGTCACGTCTCCCTGCGCTTCAGTTTACCAATATGTACAATTAATGGGTCAAATGAGATCACCAAAGCCCCTTTCATCAGGCCCGGGGCTCTCAAAACAGGGTCCTGGAACAGCAGCATCACCTGGGAGTACATTGAAATGCAAATTACTGACCGCAGACTCTCTCAAACTGAGCAAGAACCCAGCCGTCTGGCTTTGAAAACCTCTGACACAGGACATTTTATGGTTGGGCTTGTTTTTTTTTTTTTAATCTTCACCAAAGGATATGTTTATTGATTTTAGAGAGAGAGGAATGGAGAGAGACAGACAGAGAGAGAAACATTAATCGGTTGCCCCCACATGTATCCTGACCAGGAACTGAACTTGCAGCCAAGGTATGTGCCCTGACTGGGGATTGAACGCACAACCTTATGGCGTACAGGACGACACTTCAACCAACTGAGCCACCTGGCCAGGGCCATTTTATGTTTTTATAACTGATAATGTCCGGGGTAGGCTATACTTTTAAAAAAACAAAAAGCACAAACACCTAAACACATAAAACAAATGCATTAGAAAAATGACCAGAAATGAATAGGATAATTACCTTTTAAAAAACATAAAAATGAGGTGAAAACATAAAGTAGCAAGTTCATTTTTAGAAAATCAGAATTATTGTATCCAACTGAGTGCTATCCTTAAAATTATAAGCACCTAACCACCTGTACAGGATGCAGTTCTAGCTCAAAACATTTTTGCAGTTTTGTTTAGAACCAACTTCTGAGTCAGTTTAGAAACCAAATGAAATCCTCTTCATTTGCTTAGAACTAAAAGTATCTCCATTCAGCTTGATCATATACCTACTGTCCTGATTAAGCCGCTTCTAGGAATCAAATTCTCCTAAAAGGAAAAAGACTGCCCATCACTGAGGATAGTAAAACAAATGTGCCTTTACCCAAATTCCAAATCAAATGACAGAGTTCTGCGCTTGGCGTCCCAGGGTGCCCATCTGGAAGGGGGCAACACTCACTCATCCAGCCTCAGCCTGGGAGCCAGAGAGCAGCAAGGGACCCTTCTGTCAGCAGTTGTCCTTCAGAGGGAGTGGACCTCTCACTGCCATTTCACACGTAAAGCAAGGACGGCCAGAGGGGCTGAAGGATTTGTCTAAGGCGATGAGACTAGCAGGTGGACCCAGAAGCCACACACTCCAGGAGAGGCTAATTACCTTTGAACCCAGGAGTGGACAAGAACAGAAGGCCCAACCCACCAGCCCGTGATGTCAGATCAGAAGAGGAGGCTCCAGCCCAGCAGCGTTCTTCATCCAACAAAAGGCTCTTTTGAATTAACTGAATATTTTGGCACCAGTCCTGGCCGATTCTTTCTCCTTCGGTGGGTTGAAAAACATTTCTAGCATCCTACAGAGTCCAGTGAGAGAGAAGAGGGTGAAAGACTCTCCCCATCTAGCCATGCAGACCTTCTGGTCTTTGGGAAGGAGGCACCCAGGGGGCTGCTACCCTCCCCCGAGAATGTCTGCCTGGCCCCTAGGCCGGAGGCCTCCCTCCTTGCTCCACCCTGTGTTGTTCTAAAGTGTTCACTTTGGGGGAGAGGTGAGTGGAAGATACTATAAGTGGAATATTAGCCCTGGGTGGTGTGGCTGCGAGGACTGAGCACCTGGCTGCAAGCTGAAAGGTCACTGGTTCAATTCCCAGTCAGTGCACATGCCTGGGTTGCAGGCCAGGTCCCCAGCTGCGGCATGCGAGAGGCAACCGATCCATGTACCTCTTGCACATTAATGTTTCTCTCTCTCCCTTCCCCTCTCTAAAAATAAATAAGTAAAATCTTTTTTTTTAAAGTGGAATATTATTTTGAATATATATCAACCTTTTTCCTAATCCCACCCTCAATCCTTCAAAAGACTTTTAAAATCATCTCCCTTTATGGCTCTCTCCCCAATAGCCTGTGGTCTAAATCTCCACATTTTAGTTTTATTTATATGTATATTTTTTGCACTGCCCTCTGTTTCATGTGCAATTCTCTCTCTAGTCAAACGCCTTGCCCAATGGCTGATGTGCGAAATTCTCTTATTTTCTGTAACATCCAGTGCCGGGCACAGAGCAGACAGCCGTCACGTGGTGACGGCGATGGTGCTGCGTCAGTGACCGTGTCTCCCTACTATGACTGGGCACTTGCTTACATGCTCTGTTGATGGGTATCATCTCAGTGAACCTCCAACACAGGACAATGTGTGAGGTGCTATTACCTCCACTTTTCAGGAGACTGAGGCTCAAAAACATTACGTAACCTATTCAAGGTCAAGGGGAAGATCTCGGTGCCAGTCTCGTCTCCTGGACTCCAAAAGCAGAGCTCTTAACACTTAGACACTGCTCCCTCCGCCAGAATCCAGACTAAGGGGTGAGAACACCCTTCACCTTGTTGCTGTTCATGTGCCCTCTGTGCCCCAGCCAAGTTCTCTTGCTTCCATCTTCACCTCCACACTCTCCTGGCCTCCAGACTACGGGGAGGGGCAGGAGGCAGGGACCTCAAAACCAGGGAACCACTGACCTGGAAGAACTGGAGAGGTGCGGAGGGAGGCGGCTGCCAGCGAAGGGCAGAGCCTTGCTGGACACAGACCACTTCTTCCTTAGGCCTGGCTGCCTTTCCGCTGTGGGGCCACTCTACACACAGCCATTACCCACAGGGCTAAAAGTCCCCAAGCACAGTGTTGCCTGATGCCCAACGCCTTCCATCACGCCTGACAGGCTGAGGAAGCCACATCACAGCCATGCGTCCAAGGAGAATAACTGTCACTCCAGCAGAGAGCAGGATATATTTATTTTAACCTCCCAAAGTAGAACTGAATGCTTCTGAGCGAGGTGCGTGTGCGGAGATGGAGGTGCTGAAGTATTGCTGCACCTATCTCACTGCCCATCTGGGTTCCTGTCCCAAATGGGACATGGCCGGAGAGCACTGAGTGGGCCCTGGGACACTCAGGTTTGGGTATGAGCTCTTCAGTAACTCTCTAGTCCTCGGGCACCTCCACCCTACAACAAGGGGGCCACTGCATGGCTTTAAAGGGCCTCCCAGCTGCCCAGGTATACACCTCTGTGACCAGGCTGTGGAAGCCACCTTGCCCGTGGCCTGCTTCTGGCCCCAGCCAGGCCGCAGCCCATGGAGAGCTGATGCGGAGATAGGCCCTTATCCCGGCCCACTCTGCGGGAATTTGACCCTGCTCCCCGTCAACCACAGGCCAGCTCTGACAGTCTTCCAAGGGAAATGCTGACCTCTGGCCTGGTTGATTCCCAGTTAAACAAAGGACCGCAAGCTGGTGAGCTGGGGGCATCCTCCCCGAGGGCTGGGTCACCATCCACCTGCCAGCTGACTCGCACACACTCCACGGCCCAGCTGCACAGGCCACAGGAGGGGGCCTGGAGCTCCCCAGAGGGGCCACCATGCCAACATGACTTCAGTGAGATGTGAATGATGGGGGAGGAGGGGCCAGAAAGCAGAGTTTGTGGGTCACCGCACCAGCGCGTCCCCTGCCCGGCACAGCTGTCACTCCAATCAGGCTTTCAGGGCAGGAAGCGCCCTCGCTGCTTCACCCTGTCCTCGCCAAGTTCAGACTCCACTGCAGCCAGGAGGACACGCTGCCTGATGGCCCACGGGGCCTTGCCCCACGGGGCTGCGCAGCGTTACAAACCAAAAAGCAAGTCACACAAAGTTCTCATGTACTGTATTAAGACCTGCTCCTTCTTTCCAACTACTGCTCAAGATAGTCCCAGAAAGTTCTCCCAGTCCACCCTCAAGGCACCCAACCTCACGAGCCCTTATATACATGATTTTCAACAGCTGTACGCAGGTTTCCCAAACTTGACTAAGACATAGACATCTTCCAAAGGAAAAAAAATATCCCCAAACTCCCATGAGTGTATCTAAGAACCCCCAGGGGTGTCTGTATATCCCAGTGTGAAAGATGCTGTCTTAAGAAACCAAAATCTAATTTTAAGAAAAATGTCTTTCAATTACAAATGAGAATGGCAAACAAGAAGTTTTATATTTATAACTGGTAAAAGCATATTGTAAACATTCTTACAGAATTCAATGAGAACCATGAGTTACACAGTTGTCACTCATTCATCCAATATTTATTGAGCACCCTGCATGTGCCAGGCGATGCCCTTGGCAATGGGACTCAGTGGTAAACAAGACACTGTCCCAGCACTGGAGCAGCTGACCTTCCAGTAGGGGAGGCAGGCAACCCAACAGTAAACAAGTAATGTAAGTGCTGATAGTGAAAAGTGCTGTGAAGAAAAGTAAGACAGGGAGAGAGGTAAGTGAGAAAGCGGGCAGCACAGAGGGCTGGTTTGACAGAGGACTGTCAGGCAACGATAGCACAGTGGAGGCCTCAATAAATAAGGTGAAGACGTGAGAGTGAGCTGGGAACAGCCAGGAAGGGCCCGGGGCAGGCAGGAGGCAGTGGAATTGTGAGCAAGAGCCCAGAGCCCTCTGCTTCGCTGGCAGGAGCCTGGGGCAGAGCAGCAGTAAGGGCTGAAGGGCGGGCCTGGTACGCCAGAGAGGTGAGTCTGACCTATGGGAAGTGTGAAGGGGGCCCTCTGGAGGGTATGAAATAAGAAAGTGACGGGTTTTTCCTTCTCCGTTTCTGTCCACTTGCTGAGCCACTGGTGTATCTGGCTGCCCATTGGACTGGCAGCTCACTGACGGCTGGGACTATGTTCCCCTACCTTCTGAGATGATCCCCTTCCACCTTCAGCACAGGGCCCCCCCGACAGCAAAGCTGCGCTGGGTAGTGCCCCCAATCCAGAAATGCATTCCTGAGGTGGGGACGCTAGTAGCATTCGTTCTGGCAGACTCCAAAATGAAAGGAGAGGAGAGAACTGTACATCTGTCCCCGAGGGACAGGCCTCCTACCCAGAACAGCCCCCCACCAGCCACCTGAAGCACGGCAGCTCCGCACAGGTGTGGCCTACCTCAGGTGAGCTCCCCCAGAGGGATGGGCCACCCGGGGGCCGGGGCGGCCCAGGTGGAGGCTCAGGCGAGGCCGGCCCCTGCTCCCCACACCCCACGCTGAGGCTCCATCGCGGGGAACCACTGACTTCAGGCCCCGCGTCAGCACCACCACAACGAACAGCCTCTCCCTCCACTGCAGCCACCACCCCAGGGGAACCTCAGTGGCCTGTATCCATAGCAACCAGCCTATGTACATTGCAGTCCCCAGAGGGAGGGAGGGCAGCCGCCCTCTGTGCTGCTTGTTCTGAGGAGAAGCATTTCTGCTGCCAGCTTGGGAAGGCCTCGGCGCCAGAAGAGGTGTCCTCATCCACATTCATCTGTTCCCTCTCTCTGTCAGCAAGGCACAAATGAAGACAATGCAATGACGTGAAGACAGTATTTTCTCTTTGGTCCTACTTACGCTAAATCTTGCTTTTAAATGAAAACCTGGCAAGTCAGGGTGGGGACAACTGGAAAATAAAACAAAATCGCACAGCTGGGAAGAACTTGAGATGCTCCATCCTCCCAAGTCTCAGACGGCACCTCACAGAGAACACCCAAGTCTTTACTTTTTAAACATGTTTTTTTTTTAATCCTCACCCGGGGATGTTTTTTATTATTGATTTTAGAGAGAAAGAGAGGGAGGGAGAGGGAGAGGAGGAGGGAGAGGGAGAGGGAGAGGGAGGGAGAGAGACACCAATTGGCGGCCTCCCATGTTGGCTGCCTCTCGTATGCACCCTGACCGGGGACTGAACCCACAGCCTAGGTGTGTGTCCTGACTGGGAATGGAACTCACATCCTTTTGCTGTACGGATGACGCTCCAACCAAGTGAACCACCCAGCCAGGGCCCAAGTCTTTTTTTTTAACGAATTACAAATTAAAATGCCAAAAATAAACACTTCACTTTTCTCTCAGTTCCTTAAAGGAGATCCCAGCCCAGGACCCTCATTTCAATGTTCACATCCCTTTTTGATGGGGCCAGCAGAGCCTTCTAACTCTGCCTTAACCTTCCAGGTTATAGTTTAAACACGAGCAGGGATAAGGGCCTGAGGTGAGCGGAAAAGAGGTTCACAGGTTTTCTTTTAAAATAAATCATTCACCGCCCCTGCTACAGAGATGCTAGCTGAGTCTATTTTCCAACCCGTGGAAACTATGTTCAAATTCGCAAAGGAGGCCTCGTACTGAAGCTGGGCACACCGAGCCAGCTTCACCAGGTGCAGGACGGCACCACCCGCTGCTCCTGTGACCAGGGCCCACCTGCCCTGAGAACCCAAACCACCTGATCACTGGACAAAGTCAAACCACATCAGAAAATGCACCTTCCTTCTACTTAGAGCTAACTCATTTCTGCAACTCCTCTTTCTTCAAAGATGCCAAATCTTTGCGGCGGGGGCGGGGGGGAGCAAAAAGTAGAACAAACAAACTCAACTCAGTTCTCTTCTCTCCCTCCCTTTCTGCAGCCTAAGGAAATAACTCTCAAGTTCCAGTCTTCACTCCTCCTCTCTTGCCAAAGAACTGCCCTGTCTTCAAAAGAAAAATAAATCCCACAGTCCTCTATAAAGGTGAGAGGGAAAACTGCACCATGTGGCTGCCATCAGTCCTATGAGATAGCATGTCTAGTGGGGTTCACAGAAGCAGACACCTGTAGCCTAAGACGGGGTCCCCTACAGTCTCCCTTCACACTCTCCCTTCCTCTGTCCTCCCCCCACACTCCTCATTCTGCACGGACAAGTGGGGTGCAGTGAGCCCCAGCTTCCTGTCTGTAGAATGCAGATCACTGTACCTATCTTTCTGTTCCGGGGCCTATAAAGAGACGGTGCACATCACATGTTGAAGGGTTGGACACACACAAATGTTGGTTGCTATTAGCTGTTCTTTAGGTGGACCCCAAGTCTTCTGAGAGCAGGTCCCGATGTGTCATAGTTGAATTCCTGCATTTAGCACAGTACTGGCACATTGTTGATATTTTAAAAAGTAAAAATGAAAATATTTGTTAGAGCTTGTTGAAGAGGCCATAACCTCCTTTCCTACTGGTTCCTGCTCTGTACCCAGAATGTGTTGGCTTGTTCCCCTAAGGGGACAGTTATCCTCACATAACCTTCTCTCTTCCCATTCAGAATTCCAATAAAATCAACCAGTAAAATGCTCTCAGAAAGGGAAGTCTCTCTGCACCCCACCCCACCAGGTCTTGCCAGGCCTCTCAAAAGATTTGCCCCCTCCCTCTGCATCCTGGATGGGGCTCAGTAACCAGGAGAACAATAAACCATCAGAGGGAATTCCAACTGGCAGCAATTAACACTCTTCCAGCAGGGAAGAGACTGAGCTCCAGGACGCCCAGACCTGCCGATTCCCCTTCCCTCTTCCAGAAAACACTGATAGCTGCCACATCACTTGGGAGGACCCCACACCCCAAACAAGCACCCGAGGGATGGATGAGACAAGACTGGCCAAGCAGTAATGATTGTTGGAGCAGAGTGATAGGAACATAGGGGTTCATGTCACTATTCTCTTTACATTTGTGTATTTTGAAAAATAAAACAAAGCATTAATTAATTAATAATTCCATATTTTACCAGAACTGCAGCAAGAAAACCCAAAGGGTATTCTTTTCAAATCACAGGGGGAGCTCAGGTCTAGACCTCCATTTAAAAGAAGAGGTCCAGGAGATTTATCTGGCTTGTTGCATTTGAAGGGCCAGGGAGGTATCTAGGTGGTGCAGAGAAATAACATCGGCCCCTGTGAGCTTGGGCAAGAAGCTTAACTGCTCTAAGCCTCCCCGCAGCTTCCTTATCCTTAAACTCGGGTTTTGTTCCTGCCTCACAAGGCTGCCTTACAAATGTGACAACCTTTGAAAAGTACCTAGAGTAGCACATAGTACATGCTTGATAAAATTTAGGTTCTTTCCTTTATGAAACAAAGATGTTTTGTTGTGTTCTTGTATTAAGGAGCTTACTGAAATCAAACTCCAGAAGTCAGCTGGTAGCTAAGAGTAACTAAGATACACTGAGAAAAAAAAAAAAAAAAGCTTGTAGAAAGGAACTCAAAACTCCATTGCCTGGGGAACCTGAGTCCCCACACCCTTGGAAGACTGAAGCATTTGAAACACACCCTCGGCCACAGGCACTAAATTAGAGGACTCAGAGGAAGAGAAACACCCACCACTCCGGCTGCGGGCAGTAGGTTCAAATAGGTGGTGTTGCTCGGAAGGGCTGCTGAGAATTTAAATACCACAATGACTCGAAAAGATATTTATACACTGATGTTCCTAACTGCAGCACTGTTCACCATAGCCAAAAGACTGAAACAACCCAGATGTCTATTGCCAGACGAATGGATAAACAGGATGTGGTCTACCTGTAAATGAAATATTCGTCAGCTTTCAAAGGGGATGGAATTCTAATAGTTGCTTCATCATGGATGAACCTGGAAGACATTATGTTAAGTGAAATAAACCAGACACACAAATACTGTACGATTCTACTTATATGAGCTTCCCAGAGTAGTCAAATTTCATAGGGACAGAAAGTAGAATAGAGGGAAGAGTTATTGTTTCAGGAGCGTAGAACTTCAGTTGAGGAGGGTGAGAAGTTCTAGAGATGGAAGGTGGTGATGGTTGTACAACAATGTGAATATACTTAATGCCAGGCAACTGTACACCTACAAATTGTTAAAATGGTAAATTATAGGTTGTGTATATTTTACCACAATGAAATAATAGTAACAGAAAGAAATACCATCATGACAACATCTTGATTTTAGTTTGTATCCCTTTTCCCAAAGGCTGAAAGCACCCTTAAAATATACCCACTCGTAAAAATGGGTCAACTGGATCCCAGAAAGGCCAAGCGCAGCAAATGCTTAGCACTGTGTCCTTCTCAAAGAGAACGCCTCCTAGGATCGCTGCCACTGTGGAAGAATCCGGCTTGTCTGCTGCCCTTCCGCCTGCCCAAGGAGAGGGGAAGCTGCAGGCTGGGCACAAGCAGGTTGGCAGGACAGGGCAGGGCAGGACTGGACGGTAGCAAGCCAAGCGCCCTGCTCCCTGTCCTCCAACGCCTCCTTGCTAGGCAGGACACGCACCTCTCTGCTGGACCCTTCTCTCCAGCACCCAGCTGGAGCTGCTCTCTGACGTCTGTTATCACCTCCCTGCCCCTCGACTCCCTCAGAAGGGCCCGGAACTCCAGGGTTAAATGGTCCCCAGGGAAGCGGCTTTCACACCCACCTGGATGCAAAGAATGGCAATGACAGTGGTCACGAGGGGCAAAGCCTGCAGCAGGAAAGGACACCCCAGCTGCCCTCCACCCCACATTACCCAGGCTTCCCTTCCGGAATCCCACATCCTTTTCCTGGTTGAGAGTCATCCCCTGCAACTTGAGCTTCTCAGCCATAGGCCAAAACTCCCACAGTCTCCCCCCTCTACTATGTCCCTGGACTGACTGCTGACGCAGAGGGAAGGGGCTCCTTCTGGCCACAGACCCTGGGCCGCCACACACCACGGGGAGAGTAGGCTGAAGGGCTCAGGGCAGGATGAAGAACGTGCAGGGACTAGAGGTGTGAGTCTCAAACAATTCCTACTCTTCCCCGAGGCTCATCAAACGCTGGAAGTGACTCCAGGAGACCACACTGCACACACAGACACCTGGAATAGGCAAGAGGGACTTACAGTGGCAGCCTGAGGCCGGGGCTGGCGGGAGACTGCCTACAAACGAGGTGAGGGACTTTCTAAGGGTGATGAAATGTTTTATATCTTGATCGGAGTTGGGGGTTACATGGGTGCATACATTTGTCAAAACTCAGCTGACTCTAACCTTAAGGTGAGTATATTTTATTGAATATAAATTATACACCAATACAGTGGATTTTGAAAGTTAAAAAACAAAACCCTGAAGAGCTCGGGTAAGAGAGTCACAAGCTTTAGTAGTCATTTAGGAGGTGGACCTTAAAGGCTCAGGAAGGATGACCCAGCCCAAGTGACTGTATTTAGCTCATGATCCTGTGCTGAATCCAAGAGGCCTGCAGGCTTCCCCTGCCGCCACCTCTCCCACGAGCCCCAGAATTTCCGAGTCAGGCAAACAAAGACCGCGCCAGACCTCTACTCAGGCTGGTGGAGGTCAGAGCTTCGATCCTCCCTGAGAACTAGTTAATAACATCCTGTCTTAGTGGGGGATTTGTGGAGGGGGTACCGGGGTGGCAGGTACCTACCACTGGCTCTTGGTGTGTGCTTAGGCCCATAATGCTGTCACTTCTGTCCTCCTGACAAAACGCCCCAGCAGGGAGCTGGGGGCCCTGGGCAAGGGGAAGCTCTGAGCTGGGCCTCGACTGGAGACTAAACCAGTTACATCTGTGGCCTATGCAGGTTTCAGCCCTTGGGCCTCCTGGACAACCTGCAAAACTTTTGCAGAACGGTCCCTCACGGCCTGTTTTTAGGGAGGGGAAGTGCTCTGACTATCAATCCTTCACTGTTCAGGCACATCCAGATTCTTCATTCTGTTTTTCTTTCCCCTCTTTCCAGCAACGTATAGTCTATTCTCGGGCACCCGGACATCTGGGAAGCTGGTGGCTTCAGCACAGTCACACACTCCTGGTCTCACCTGGAGGCCACAGAGAGCGGGGATGGCGGGGACCTCCCCTCTTCCCTGCAGAGAGGTTCACAGCTGGGGGGTGGACTTAGGAAGAAGGGACTCGAGCAGGATGCATGGGTTTGCTGAGTCAGAAGCCCAGCTCTAGGGCCACCAACACTGAGGGGCATCTGCATTAATCCTCTCCCACCACCTTCTTCTGGAGGCTGCGCGATTCCAGGGGAAACAAAGACCCACACTCCAATTCTGACTCTCCCACTTAGTCACTGGGGGACCTCAGGCAAGTGACTTACCTTCACCGTTTCCCCTTCTAGTCAGACAGACTGGGGACTGCGGTATCTGCCTTATCAGGTTATCAAAGAGATTGAGTGATGGCATATGCCCAAAGCACAGGGCAGTGACGGGACAGCTAGAAAGCGTATGCCTCCGTCCTCCACCCAACCCTCTCACTCCGGCCCTGCCCAGTCTAGAGCAAAGTGGGAAGTTACCTCGACTTTGCAAAAGTGATTATACATGTGGGCTGACTTTATCACTAGGCCCTCCTTTTAGTTTCCAGCACCATAAGGAGAATATGCTGTGTTCGCACAGAAATGAAAATGTGAGCTTTTAAGTATTTCTAAATGTCAACAGATGTTTGCTGTAGGCATGCAAAGTGGCCCTGCGTTCCCGAGATGCATGAACTGGATGGGGCGCAGACCAGGGACAAGGCCCAGGGAGAAAGAGGGCAGGGGTGTTGGCAGAGAAAGGGAAGGCTCTGGGGCCAAGACCCAGGACGGGGTCAGAGAGGTGGATGCAGGATGGTGGGAGCCTGTCAGGGGCCAGGAAGGAGGATCCTCAGGCCCCAAAAAGCTGGATACCAGGGGGGCTGTGAGGAAGACCCGTGAAGTAGAAATGAGGCTCTCTCCTCCAGACACCGGAAACAGAGGGGGCTGGAGGCAGCCAGGGAGCAAAGGCCCGGGCCTTGGGCACCCTCTTCTCACGGGCTAATGAGGGTGGCAGCAGGAAGCAGGAGGGACCGAAATGGTCACATGGCCTTGGAGAGAAGAACCTTCCTCTCTCCCTCCCGTGCTAGATGATCTCAAGGAGTTTATCTTCACAAAGTCCAAGAGGCAGGTACTATTAATATCACACTTGACAGACGAGGAAACCGGAAGTCACCCAGCGAGGGGTAGAACTGGAACCCAGGCAACCTGGCTCCACACCCACCTGTCTGACACTCCACCACCGCCTCCGGGTGCTGGCTGCACCCACTCGTCACTGCAGCAAGTCCAGGGAGGAGAGACCGCACACGCAAGAGCGCACACACACGTGCGCACATACTCCCCCATCCCCTTCTTTGTGGGTGAAGGAGGCACATCGGACAGGAGGGAGGAAAGAAATCTTCATTAATCCACAAGCGGCTCAAGAGCCCCCAGGGTGGTTTCTCTCTCAGCTTCCTCTCCCACCCTGGGCAATTCTCTAGCCTCCCCGGCCTTTTCCCACATCTCAAATCTGATCACTTCGTGTGCCCAGAAGCTGCTGTGGTTACTCCCCGTGTTACTGACACATGGTCCAGTGTCTTCCATGGACAGGCCACTGAGAGAAAATCCCTCAAGTCGTCATCCACCCAGAGTCCGGCCTGCAGGAAGAGCTAGAGGCTTCTCAGAGATCCCTATGGAAGACGGACCTTCTCACTCCCGGGACGTCTCTCCTTGCATCTGACCTCACTTCTTGTGGCCACTAGAACAATTCGCGTTGTTGCCTTCTACTGGGAGGCAACATGACATAAGGGTTCCAAGAGATTAGGCCCTTGGGTGGGGGGACGCCTGGCTCAGTCACTAACGATGTGCTCTGGAACTTCTCTGGGTCTCAGTTTTATGGATTCCAGAAGGGGGAGAGCATAGGTTGTCGGGAGGTTTGCATGAGAGGGCTGATGTTCAGTACTGGGAACAGTGCCTCTCCCAGAGAAAGCTCTGAGTGTATAGTCGCCACTGTTGCCGGCGCTGACGGTGTTCGTATTGCTGGGGAAGGCCACCTTCCTCCTGGTGCACCATCAGCGGATGGCCTCAGAGAGGGCGGTGCCCGCAGCATGACTCAGCCTGCCTGCCCCTGTGAGGAAGGCCCCTGTCGCTGTTCCTGGACCTTCCAGGGACTTCCCACAGCAACTGACACCTGGAGCCAGCAGGATCCCCGAAAAGCTTGATGGAGGATGCTAGGTTGTTCCTCCAGGCCAGGTCTGCTGGGCTGGGATGGTTGGGTTGACCACATACACTCCCACTCCCACCTCCAGCTGTTCCGCCAGCTCTCACACCCTCTCATCCAGCCTGGCACATACCTCGAAGACACAGTGCTCTCAGGAGCATGCAGATGCTTCTAAGAATAGTCAGTTTCCTCAGGCTGAAGGAAGGGGAAGGGAGGCGAGTGTCTACAGTGCCTGCAGGAGTGGAGGGCCCAAGCGGGAGCTACGTTGTCTGCAGAGCCTCCGCTTCACCCCACGGTGGAGGCCAGGCCAGGGCAGGCGATGCCAGGATGCTTGTGCCCCAGGAAGCTGCACTCTTTGCTCTGGACACAGGGGCGTGGGAGTAGCCCGCAGAGCCCGGGGTCCCTGACACGCTGCCCTGGGGTCAGGTTCAGGGGTGTTCTGGCCTGGCTTTGGAGAGGTTGTCCTCTTCTGGTTTGAGCCAGGGAGGCAATGTTTCTCCAATAACCTAGAACCAGCCCATTTTGGCTCTAATGGAGCCTGAGGTAGGGTAACTGAATTTTCAATCCAAACAAAAATTTAAAGTCACTGGGTCCAAACCCCTGCCACAGGAAGCCCTACACATAAGGAGGGCAGGACAGACTGTCCCAACCACTGGCCTCCTTCCTTCTCCCAGCTCACACCAAATCACCACACACCTCAGACAGAGCTGTCTCGAGGTCAAAGGGTTTCCTAACTCAGGGTAGGTCTGGGCGAGAGCCACTTACAAAGGTCAAAGGCAGGAGCATCGGTCCTGATGGAGCCAGGTGACCCAGGCCCACTGGGGCCTAGGCTTTCTCCTTGTTTTGGTTCAGCACTAAGTGACAGAGAACCAAGGCAGCACCTGCTCTCTATCCCTAGAAGCCAGCTGAGAACAAAGCAACCTACTCTTATTTCTTCCGAGCCAGTAGCTCTAAATTCCTAGCCTGACATTCAGAGATATAGAGACTGAGAGGGACAGGCTGGGCTGAAGAGAGAGGGCCGGTTTGGGATGTTGGAGACCACAGCAAAGGGCTGAGGAGAGGAAGGGCAGGGCTCAGCATTAACGCGGATGAGTCAGAGTTCACGCAGCCTTTGCAATTAGATACACAGCCCTGAGTTTCCCTCTGCCCAAACGTTCCTCAGCATCTCACTTTCCCAGACACCTTCATTCCTCGAGACCAGAGCTTTCCTGCCCACCCACACCCGGGCTTGGGAGCCTGGTCCCTTGCTTCTCTTTTCTTAAATGTCAGCTCTTTCACTATAATCCCTTCTCTCCCTTCTAGCCTGCTTGCTTCACATTCCAGATCCTAACACCAAACTGGTCCACTCCCAGGCTAGGAAGCTTCTTGCAGACCTTGTACACAAACACGGTTCCAGCATCATCAGGAAATCATGCACAGTCGAACACATGACACTTAGCAGCCTTTGAAAGCCAAAGCAGAAGGACTCACCCAGGAGGGGGAATGGGTGGGGACAGAAGGCCAAGAAATAGGACAGAGCTGACCATCCTACCTCCCTCCGGACGGAGTCGTGGTCCAGTTCATCCAGCGTCCTCTCAGTCTCCCTCCATGCGGACGAGTGTGGATGGGGAACTAGGCATTTCTTAGACCCCAGGCCACCCAGTAGGCAGATGCAGGCCTGAATCACACCCGCCAGAGCTTCCCCTTAGATGCTGGCCTCAGAGCAAACACAGTAGCCCTTCCAGAAGTGGAATCAAAATAGTCCCTGGTTCCCCAGCTCCTTGCCACGCCCACCTGCCACCTCCCCAGCCCTCTGTGGCATAAACAGAGCTTTATTATCTCAAGCCCACCGCGTCCTCTGAGAGTGCCGTGAATGGAACTCCACACAATACACTTGTTTATTAATAACCACTCACCCCCCACCACCACTCCGGCTTGCTCCCTCGCTCACCGCTGGGTCCCCCTCATGCATAATGGAGGAGTTGAATGCCCTATGACACAAGCGAGGCTGTGCTGCTCAGGCTCCAAGCGGATAGACGGAGAGAGGTACCAGGCCGGGCCAGGCTCCCTGAGGTGGGGGTAGAATGGGAAGCAGATTCCTCAGTTAAGATTCAGAGACGTAATGTTTTGTGGGGGAGCAGTGAGGCATGGGTGGTACCAGCCCTCCCCCATATGCGCGCCCTACACAAACCCAAGCCAGAGATGGTAGCAGGGCATGTAACATTTACTCAACACCCACCCTGTCCATCCAAGGCTGTGTGCTGGCCCCGAACAGGACAACAGCTCTCCACAACTTCAAGTTCAGCCCACTGGTCCACCTCTGCTCTAGGGCCTTGGGGCTCTTCCACTTGACAGCCTTTGCATGTTTGATTACAGCCAGGAGTGTGGCCCTCACCCCCCTCCAACACTCCAAGTCTCCTCCAGGATAAGTAACTCCCGTCCCTTTAGCTGCACCTTAGGAAACTACTTCCATTCACTGCACCGTCCTGTTTTCCCCACGATGGTCAGACTTCAGTGGGTTCAGTGGCTCATGAAGTGCCAGGCCCAGACCTCCTAGCCTGCCGGTGAGAGTGTACTCTGATAACATCCATCTGAAGGAAAGGTGGGGATGCTTTTAGGCTGAAAAATGTTTATGCTGTTTGTTCCATAAATTCCATTTCTGGCAGTAGATATTAAGTAAATAATCGAGGATAATTAGAATATTGAAGTCACACAAATGTTCATCAGAATATTATTTATAATTGTAAAAAATTAGAAACAACCTAAACAGCCATCACTATAAATAAACTATGGTATGCCTGTGGTTTGACAAGCAAACAAGTATGGAAACAAGGGTTCTAGAGCCAGAGGAACTGTGTTCAAAATCTGACTCTGTCATTTATTGCTGTGTTACCTTGGGCAAGTTACTCAGCCTCTCTGTGTCTCACTCTCCTTATCAGTATAATTGGGATAGTAAGAGTACCAATCTCAAGTTATAAAGAGTCAGTCAATGAATATGCCTGATACTTATGGTAAATGCTAAGAAAGAAATCTTTGATTATTACTACTATAATGAGCAATGAAATATTATATAGTTATTAAAGTGATGAAAGAATATATAAGAATATTTTAGTAACATGAAAAGTTAGTTAAGTGAAAAAAGTAGGTTATAAAAATAGGATAAAAATGGGAGTGCAACTGTCGATAATTTGCATTCTTTTCTTTGTGCTTATTTATATTTTCTAAAGTTTCTGCAAAGAATGTAAATTCTGCTAATAAGAGAAAGTGTTCATACTGTATGGCGCCTAGGGCGGAGCATAATTCCCATGCCCTGGATCTACCCTTGCCCTGGGAAGCCCATCTGGCCCGCCAGTTTGAGCAGCGCATCACATTGGTGCCTCGTGTTGAGCTTCCAGTGGACAACCCAGCGCCTGGCCCTGCCCCCTCTGGCCCCTCACCTTGCCTTCACCCGGCCTTTTCCCAGGGGCTGCTGTTCAGCCATTTCTCTTGCCTACAGTGAATGTGGGGCCAGTGGAGCCTGTGAGAATGTGGAAGGAGAGTTGAGAAAGGCTCAACCAGAGCGGAAGGGGCTGGCCCAAAGGTTCAGCCGAAATGGAAGGGGGCATCACAGCTGGAGGGCTGAGGCAACCCCTTTTGCACAACAACAGGGTACAGAGGTTCATGGAGAAACCAGATTTATCCCATGTTGAAGAGGAATACAAGGAAGTAAGATTCTGAGAAAATCAGGCAGGTATCCATGTTGGGGGTGCCCACCCTGTGCCCCCACCCCCTGCCCATTGCCTCCTTGGTTCCCTGGGCTCTCCTCCTCACGGAGGCAGCCATGCTGGCTAACCCTGCAGCGCCACCTGCAGATAACAGCCCCTTTCTCAACCAGGGAAACTGCCCCAGTGGTATCAGTGGGGGCAGGGCGGGCAGCCAGAGGGGAGGAATGCAGCGAGAACTGCCAGGGCTGTGGGTGGCCTGAAAGTGGGTCACATTTGCAGAGGACAGCCTGCAGCAGCAAGAATGGCTGCAGAAGCAGCTGGCATGCCCGGGGAGCTCCATGCTGTCCTAGCAGGCTGCCAAGGGGTGCTCCCCACACCACCTGGCAGGATCCCTCCCCGGCCGGCCACAGCCCCGCCTCAGAGGACTGGCATGCCGCCCCAGCCCACGCACTCTTCCAGAGCAGAACACATCCGCGATAAAATGACCTGGGGGACTGCGGGCTCTGCCAGAGTGTAGCTAGGGACGGCCCACAGGATTCAAGGGGTCACGGTGGGGCTGGGTGAGCCTGCGGTCCTCGAACTGTCCTTGCCTAAAAAAGTGAACTCAAAATGGGTCAATGAGCAATCTAAGTACACGAGCCAAAACCATAAAACTCTTAGAAGAAAACTAGAGGTAAGTCTTGATGGCCTTGGATTTGGTAACGGATTCTTAGATGTGACACCAAAAGCACAAGCGACAACAAAAAACAAATAAATTGGACTTCATTAAAATTTAAAGCTTCCATGCATCAAAGGGCATTATCAAGAAAGTAAAGAGACAACCTGCAGAATGGGAAAAAAAATTTGCAAATCACACATCTGGTCAGGGTTTAATATACAGAATATAAAAAGAAGCCTTACAACTCAACAACAAAAAATTTGTGCAACCCAATTTAAAAATGGGCAAAGGAGACATTTCTCCAAGGAAGTCTTATAGGAGATTAACAGCAAATAAAACAGTGCTCAGTATCACTAGACATTAGGAAAATGCAAATCAAACCATAATGACATGTCAATCCATACTTACTAGGACAGTTATAATCAGTAAAATGGAAAGGCAGCAGGCGTTAGTGAGGGTGCTGAGATATGGAGCCCTCCTATGTTGCTGCTGGGGATGTGAAACGGCAAAATCACTGAGGAAAACAATTTTCAGTTCCTCAAAAGTCAAACATAAAATCATGATATGATCCTGAAATTTCTACCCAAAATAATTAAATACAGGGATTCAGATAAATATATACCATTGTTCATCAAAGTATTTTTCACTATAGCCAAAATGTAGAAACAACACAAGTGTCCATCCTCCGATGAATAGATAAACAAAATGTGGTCTATCCATACAGTGGAATATTATTCCACCATACAAAGGAATGAAGCCCTGATACATGCTATGTAAGACAAGATCGGGCACGTTCAGGTGCTATGGCCGTAGACTGATACATGCTGTATCAGTGAACCTTGAAAATATTATGCTAAGTGAAATAACCCAGAAACAAAGGGATAAACATTGTGTGATTCCACTTAGTGTGAACGATCTAGAATAGAATTCAGAGACAGAAAGCAGAAGAGCATGTTCCAGGGCTTAAGGGGCAGAGGGAATGAGGCGTTACTGCTTAATGGTTACAGAGTTTTGAATTGGGGTGATGAAAAAGATTTGGAAATAGAGTAGTGATGATAGCACAATACTACGAATATTCTAAATGCCACTGAACTGTACGCTTAAATTGTTAAAATGACATATTTTACAATATTCTTTTTAAATCACTGCAGCATCCTCCTCTGCTTTCCTGCTAAGCCCATCAATATCTGACCCTAAATAAATTATTGCTGGGACAAGGGAGAAAAAGACATGAAGCCGTGTTCAGAAGCAGCATCTCCCTAGAGGAAGACATTCTTCACACCCTGGAGTGAGTTACTGCGGTGATGGGGTTGCGAAGGGATCTACTCTTGGCTCTGAAATTCTGCTGACCTTGTCATCCACTTCTCGGGCCTCATTACAAAATGGGGACAGTGTCACTAGCATTCAACCTGTCTCTGAAATCTTGTCAGAGCCAGACGACACTTCTCTGACCCTTCACTGCTGACTTCGGCTTCCTGAACCAGGGGGAAAAACACCACCGCCCAGTAGGTCAGACACCCCGTACCTTGGTCCAGTGGCTTTGCCCAACGCTTCTTTGCAGGACTTCCAAGCTGGCTAAGTATTTAACCTTCAAAGGACAGCCCTGGGTCGTCCAGGCTGTAGCAAGCAATGTGCTATTTTTAAATTTTTAAAACTCAATTTACCAAGGTACCAGTTCCCCTGTACTTCTCACCAGCTTCCCTTCTCCTCACACTGGGCCCTAAAATGGAGAAAACAAAAATGCACAGTCTATATGTGGTCCCTCTCCCAGCCAGCCTGATGTCTGGGATAACCAAACTGCACCACTAACCCTTGAAGAGATGGAGATGCCTGCTCCAAGCCTCTGGAATCCTCCCAGACCTGTCCTCCCCGGCGGTTGGGCAACACTATTTTGCATGGACCATCCCAACACATTCCCAGGTTGTATTTTGAACTTCAGCTCCCTAAAACTCCTAGAGTGCGCATCTTTCTTTGATTTCCTGGAGGTGTACATAATTCAATAACCATTCACACTGTCTTTCTATTGTACACGTGTAAAACCTCCTGACTGATCTTTTAAATGAACACACCAGAATTTATACATTGGAATGAGTGCTGTGTCTTCAAAGAAGTCCCCTCGGGAGGCTACGTGCATATTCCAACAAGGCACTGCCAGTGCTTAGAACGTTTCTGAAGCTTCCTTTGGAACTGCTTTGATGGGCCCCATGGTGGCACATTTTTATCCATGAGGGTAGACTCTCTTTTTTTTTCTTTGTTTAAACTGAAAGAGCCAAGAACAGGAAAGATGGTGGGTGATGTAGTTGTGAATACTGTTCAGAGTCAAAATCAAAAAACGACCATCAAGGAAAAATCTCTGGAGACTATTCTTCGGGGGGATGAAACAAGGTTCTGAGCACTGGCTCCGCCCCCGCCCCCAGTGGCGCAGCTTTGGAGGGAGGACAGCACCCGTGTGGGTGAGACCTGGTAATACCATTAAAAACAATTAGGAATCGTCCTGCCGGGTGCTCAGATGACGGGAGCGTCATCCTCTACACCAGTTACAGGTTCGATCCCCGGTCAGGGCACATACTTAGGTTAGATTCAGTCTCCGTGTGGGGTGCATACGGGAAGGCAACAAATCGATGTTTCTCTCTCACACGGATGTTTCTCTCTTCCTCCCTTTTCTCTCTCCCCACTATCCTCTCGCTCTAAAATTAATAAACATATCCTTGGGTGAGGATTTTAAACAATACAATTAGAAATCACTCTATTGTCACCACTAGATTCCTTTGTTGTGTCCACCCACGTCATGTCTTGACCAGGGGCTAAGAACTTAAAACTTCTCAATAGTGGCTGCCAAAGGGGAAAGCCCAGGGTGGACACAGGGAACAGGCTGCTGCCTCCCGCAAATGAAGACAGAGATTGGCACGTGGAAAGAAGTGGGCAAAATCGGGTGGTTTTTTCATACATTAAACATTAAATTACCACATGACCCAGAAATTCCAGTCCTAGGTGGAAACCAAAAAAAAAAATTGAAAACAGGTCCTTAAACAAAAGCTTGTACACAAATGTTCATAACAGCACTATTCACAAGAACAACTCAAATATCCATCAACAGATGAATGGATACACACAGAGCAGTAGTCACAGGCAGTGGAATATTATACAGCCATGAAATGGAATAAAGTATTGACACATGCTACAATGTAGCCAAACCTTGAAAACATGGTAACTGAAAGAAGCCAGACACATAAGGCCACATATTGTATGATTCCATCTACACGAAATACGCAGCACAAGCAAGTTGGTAGAGACAAGAACAGAGGAGCGGTTGCTAGAACTGGGGGCAGGGGCTGCTTCATTGGTAGGGGGCTTCCCTTCGGGGTGATGACAGTGATCTGGAACTAAACAGTGGCGATGGCACACAACACTGTGAATGTAGTAAATGCCACTGAATTGTACTCTTTAAAATGCTTAAAGTGGTACATTTTACATGTGTGTATTTTAACACAAAAAAGAAGCAGGCAGAACTTCCATGCTAATTTCTGGCAAGAGAGTGCGGAGGGCAGCAGCACCGGCCCTGGTTGATGGTGCTCACAGGCGGCAGTGCTGAGTGAGACCTTCACAGGTAGAAGAGAAGGCATGGCGGTGCAGGGACACAGGCCCACATACCAGCGACAATCAGCCATGTGACCTGGCCCTTCACAGCAAAACTATCAAACGCATAATAAACACTTTTCAATGGCGACTCAATAGAGCCATGTGTGGAAAAATATCCCCTGTGGGGAGAAGTGGGGACATTTCTTGAGATAAACCCAGAGGAGGACATTTCTAACATGGTGGGTTTTCCTGGCAACTCTAATCTGGCCTGCAGCATCAGGACCATGAGGGCCCTGAGCCTGCGGCTGAGGAGGGGGCAGGGCAGGAGCTGTCCTTCCCCTGGAGAAAGGCTCTTCTGGACCCAGGCCGCGCTCCTCTGCACGACACCCCTCTCTGCCCTCCCAGCCCCAAAGGGGCTCACACACGCTCCCGGGCCATGTCTGCACCCCCAGCTCCAGGCTCCGTCAGGAAACTCCCACGCCAGCCAGACAGCTGAGGCTGGTCTCCAAGTCCCTAGCCTCCCGGGCAGCTTCCAGTTTAGGGATATGTTTTCTTAATCTTTGTGCAGGAGGGTTTACAAATTCAGAGAACAGACAAGACCCTTAACAGCAATTACAAGACTAATAACATTAAGTCTTAAATGGTTATTACAGACCCAGAACCCTTATTAGTTGTGACAGCCAGTGAATCAGGGGAACAGTGAACTGTAATGTGTATGAAATATAACTTTAAATATTCAGTGGTCTCAATTGCTGAGGCTCAGTGCAGCTGTTGGCCTCAAGGCCCAGCCTCTAGGGAAGACTGGGAGGGAGGCCCACGTGGGAGCCTGCCTGGCACAAGGGGTGCTTCTGCCGCCATCGTTCTCTGAGGCCTCGTTCAGACCTCCCTTTCCTTTATTGCACACCACAGCACAAATGTCTATGCGGGTCCCTCTGTGCAGTACCACAGGGCTTACAGTACACTGGGGAGTACAAATTTCCTGGTTAAGCGCACACTCCTGGCATTTTCCTGTCCACCAAGGCCAGGAGGAAGAAACGAAGGGCAAGGGCCGACCGCTATAGCCAGGCACGGGCAGCACTGAGATGGCTCACCCGGGGGGTTGAGGCAGCGGAAGGTCCTGCCCAGCTGCCCAGCTTGAGCGGATCTCTCTGGGGACAAAGGCACCTAACAGCATGTGGTTAGAAGTCAACGCATTCAACTTGTTAAAAGATGTCGAGAGACGGGCTGTGAGAAAAAACAGCACTCGGGGCCCTGGCACGAAGGCAAAAGGCCTGGCGCTTGGAAGGCCACTGAGATGACTTCGGAGGGTCTTTCCAAAGAAAAGAGTTAGCCTATGACCCTGGTCTTCCTCCTGGGGTCATGCAGGGGTGGGGAAGGGGCTGCTACAGCTGTTGTGAACCACCCCACACTGAGAGCAGGCCGGCAGATTTCACTCCATAAAAAGGCTCCCGAGACACACAAGAGAAGTGAGGGGGCAGGGAGGAGGGAGAGAGGAGTCAGTATGGAGCAGCAGCTCAGAGAAGCAACTGCCAGGCCATCCAGCGAGAGCTGGCCTGTTGCCATGACGACACCCTCCTGCGTGGTATCCAGGAATAAATTATTGATCATGGACACTGCTTTTCCTCCTCCCTAAAGCCCCCAGTGCCCTCTTTGCTGCCACCATTTCTCTCCCCTCCTCCACACATTCCATGTTTGCCTGAGAGTCACTCTGAAACCAAATAGGAGCCCAGAAGAATCTCAAGGCCTCCCCAACCCCCTGCCCCTCCCAGCATTTCTGCCTCCCTCACCATTATGCGTCCTTGCTGCTCTGTCCACCTGTTACGGGCTGAAATGAGTCCCCCACAACTCATATATTGAAGTCCTGTCCCACAGTGCCTCAGAACCGCACTGAATGTGGACTGAATTTCGGCCTTTTATAAAGAGGTAACTAAGAGAATAAACAAATGAGACTACATCAAATTAAAAAGCTTCTGTATGGCTAAAGAAAACATCAGCAAAATGGAAAGGGAACCAACTGTATGAGAAAATATATTTGTCAAGGATAGCTCGGACAGGGGCTTGATCTCCAAAATATATAAAGAACTCACACGACTTCATACCAGGAAGATAAACAATCCAATTAAAAAATGGGCAAAGGACCTGAACAGACACTTCTCCAAGGAGGAGATACAGAGGGCCCAGAGACATATGAAAGGATGCTCAGCATCACTAGCCATCAGAGAGATGCCAATTAAAACCACAATGAGATACCACTTCACACCAGTCAGAATGACCATCATAAATAAATCAACAAACAAGTGCTGGCGAGATTGTGGAGAAAAGGGAATCCTAGTGCACTGTTGGTGGGAATGCAGACTGGTGGAGCTACTGTGGAAAACAGTATGGAATTTCCTCAAAAAACTAAAAATGGAACTGCCTTTTGACCCAACAATTCCACTGCTGGGATTATACCCTAAGAATCCCAAAAAGCCAATTCAAAAGAACCTATGCACCCCAATGTTCATAGCAGGGCTATTTACAATAGCCAGGTGCTGGAAACAGCCTAAGTGCCCATGGGTAGATGAGTGGATCAAAAAACTGTGGTACATTTACACAATGGGATACTATGCAGCAGAAAGGAAGAAGGCATGGGTGGAACTGGAGAGCACTGAGTGAAATGAGCCAGGTGATGACAGACAAATACCATATGATCTCACCTATAAGTGGAACCTAATCCACAACATGAACAAGCAAGCAAAATAGAACTGGAAACATGGAAATAGAGACCAAACTGACAGTGGCCAGAGGGGAGGCCAAAGGGGAATAACGGGGGAAAGAAGGGGAAGGGGCAAGTCAGGGAACATGTACAAAGGACCCACGGACAAAGTCAACAGGAGGGGGACTGACTCCACATTCAAGGGCGGGGTGGCAGGGCAGGGGAGAGTAACGGGGGGAAACGAGGACAACTGTAATTGAACAACAATAACAAAACTTTTTTTTAAACATAAAAAAGGGTAATTAATGTTAAATGAGGTCCTAAGGGTGGGTTCAAATCCAATATGACTGGTGTCCTTATATAGAGAGAAGATTAGGACGCAGACATGTTCAGAGGAAAACCCATGTGAGGGTACAGGGAAATGACCATGTATAAGCCAAGGAGAGAGGCCACAGAAGAAACCAGCCTTCAGAACTGTAAAGAAATAAATGTCTGTTGTTAAGCCTCCCAACCTGTGGTACTTTGTTATGGTAGCTGTAGAAAACCAATATACCACTGCCTGTGCTGGACCCCCTGAAAGCCAGCTGTGGCTTTGGGATGCCCAAGCAGATTGAATACATCATTCTAGCAGCAGAGAGAAAAACTCTGAGGTCCCACACATTCCCATAATGGGGTCCCAGGAGTTGGAGCTGGGAGACAGAAGGCACATGAGAGGCAGGACTGCCCAGCCTAGAAACCAGCCAACAAACCTGGTGCTGGGAAGGTAGGGACAGGCTTGCAGGACACTGCAGCTGTCCTGGGTTCTGCTGCTCAGGGTGACCACACAGAGTCCACCAGCTTTTCAAGGTCCACTTCCCTAACCTAAGAGAACCAAAGCTGATGAGGGCAGGACCTGTCAGTGCAACATGGAGTGACAAGCACTAGAAGCAGCTAAGGTGCCTGGGTGGGCTTAAGAATCTATTTTGATGATGGTTTCCTTTGCTATGCAAGAACTTTTTAGTATGATGGAGTCCCAGTTGTTTACTTTTCCTTTTATCTCTCTTGCCTAAGGAGATATATTAGAAAAAATATTGCTACAAACAATGTCCAAGATTTTGCTGCCTGTGTTTTCTTCTACCA
Organism: Pteronotus mesoamericanus; assembly: GCF_021234165.1. Lineage (NCBI taxonomy): Eukaryota > Metazoa > Chordata > Mammalia > Chiroptera > Mormoopidae > Pteronotus > Pteronotus mesoamericanus. The sequence goes on from NW_026555326.1 coordinate 6,127,532, forward strand.
TTTTTATGGTCTCAAGGCTAACATTTAAGTCTTTAATCCATTCTGAATTTACTCTTGTGTGTGGCATAAGAAAGTGGTCTAGTTTCATTTTTCTGCACATGTCTGTCCAATTTTCCCAACACTATTTATTGAATAAACTATCTTTAGTCCATTACATGTGCTTGCCTTCTTTGTCCAATATTAATTGACTATAAAAGTGTGAGTTTATTTCTGGGCTCTCTATTCTGCTCTGTTGACCTCTGTGTCTGTTTTTATGCCAGTTCCACGCTGTTTCGATTACCATGGCCTTGTAGTGTAGTTTGATGTTAGGTGGTGTGATTCCTCCAATTCTTTCTCGAGATCACTGTTGCTATTTGGGGCCTTTTGTGGTTCCATATAAATTTTTGAAATATTTGGTCTAGTTCTGTGAAATATGTCATTGGTATCTTGATAGAAATTGTGTTGAATCTATAGATTGCTTTGGGTAGTAAAATAAAAAGATAACCCACGGAATGGGAGAGCATATTCACTGATCCATCTGATAAGGGGTTAATATCCAAAATTTATAAAGAACTTATAAAACTCAACCCAAAAAACCAAACAATCCAATTAAAAAATGGGCAAAATACCTGAATAGATACTTCCCCAAAGAGGACATATAGATGGCCAACAGACATATCAAAAGATGCTCAACGTCACGAATCATCAGAGAAATGCACATTAAAATCACAAGGAGATGCTATCTCACACCTGTCAGAATGGCTGTCATCAATAAATCAACAAACAGTTGCTGGTGAGAATGTGGAGAAAGGGGAAGCCTTTTGCCCTGTAGGTGGGAATGCAGATTGGTGCAGCCACTATGGAAAGCAGTATAGAGATACCTCAAAAAATTAAAAATGGATCTGCCTTTAGACCCAGCAATTCCACTTCTGGGAACTTTTCCGAAGAAACCCAAAACACTCATTTGAAAGAGCATAAGCATCACTATGTTCATTGCAGCATTATTTATAATCGCCAAGATATGGAAGCAGCCCAAGTGTCCATCAGTAGATGAGTGGATAAAACAACTATGGGACATTTACACAATGGAATACTACTTGGCCATAAAAAAGAAAATGTTGCCCTGTGGGACAGCATGGATGGACCTGGAGAGTATAACGCTAAGCAAAATGAGCCAGTCAGAGAAAGACAAATACCATATGATTCCATTCATATGTGGAATCTAATTAAATAAACTAACAAGCAAAATAGAAACAGACTCATAGATAGAGAGCAGGCTGTCAGCTCCAAAGAGGGAGGGGAGGGTGTAGAGAGATCAAACAAAAAGGAAAAAGGACTCATGGGACGTGGACAACAGTGTGGTGATTGCAGCGGGGAGGGGGTTATGAGGGAGATAAATGGTAATGGGAAAAAATACAGTTAAAAAAAAAGAAGACTCTATTCTGAGAGCCCCTGCTGTACTAAGCCCAGTGTGTAAAACTGGGAGGGGTGATCATCAAATCAAGAGATAAGCACTAGTACCAACGGGTGTGGCTCAGTGGGTTGGGCATCGTCCCTTGGACTGAAAGGCTGCTGCTTCGAGTCCTGGTCAGAGCACTTGCCTGCGTTGCAGGTTCAGTCCCCTGTGGTGTATGCTAAAGGCAACCAACTGCTGTTTCTCTCACTTGGATGTTTCTCGCACCCTCTCTTTCTCCCCCACTTCCCCTCTCTCTATTGAAACAAAAATTTTTTTTAAAGGAAAGATAAGCACTACGGGGAGGATGCAGAGCCTGGAACCCACGTGCGTTGCTGGTGGGAGTCTAAAATGGCACAGCCACTGGGGATAACAATTCAGCACCTCCTCTGCAAGTTAAACACAGAGTTACCACATGACTCCACAGTTCCACTCCTAAGTATAGACCCAAAGAGATCAAAATGGGCTACTTAAACAAGTACATGTACACACATTTTCATAGCAACACTATTCTCAATAGCAAAAATCTGGAAACAATCCAAAAGTACATCGATGGACAAATGAATAAAAAATTGTGTTGCATACATACAATGGACTATTCTTCAGTCATAAAGGAATGAAGTCCTGAGGTGCTGCAACACAGAGTAGTAAAAACCGGGGAAAGAAACCAGACACAAAAGCCTACATATTGTATGGTTTCTTAAATGTAAAATGTCCAGAACAGGTAAGTCTGTACAGAGAGAAAACAGATTAGTATTTGCCAAGGAATGGGGAGAGGGGAAAATGGGGAGTGATTGTTTGATGGGTATGGGACATTCTTCTGGGGTGACAAAAAAGTTGAAAACTACCAAGGTAACAAAGTTTTGAAACTACGGGAGAGGTGGTGGCTTGCAACATTGTGAATCTACAAAATGTTACTGAAATGTTCACTTTAAACTTGTTAATTACTTGTCATGCTAATTTCATCTCAATAAATTAAGCATTAAATACATGAAAGATCATTCTAGTCTCTCCATCTTTGTGTCTGTTTGACAACACACACACACACACACACACACACACACACACACACACACACACACACACCTGCATCACTCATCTGCACCCAACTCCATCAGGACTGGCCACCTCCCTGTCTGCCCCTCACTCATGTCCCTGAAGCCCACCTTCATCCATGAAGCTCTGAGTGTGACAGCCCATTCCTAACATTTTCTGTTTGTGTAGTCACGCTTTCCCCTCTGTTCCCCCGCATGCTGAGAGGTCTTCTTGGACTTCTTAGTTGATTCTTCCTTTCATTCCCAGGCAGGGAGCCAGGGTGTTTGCCTGTTAGAGCCAAACAGACCAAGGACAAGGTACTTTGATCTCTCTGAGCTTCAGTTTCCTCTCATGCAAACAGGGATAATGATAATAGTTACTTCATAAGGTCATTGTGAAAGAAAATGAGGCAAATTATATAAAAGACTGAACAGAAATGGTTTTCTGCTTCTACTCCTCCCTCCTTAAAATTTTTCATGCCCAGCTCTGGCCAGGTAGCTCAGTTGGTTGGATCATCATCCCAAACACCAAAAGGTTACGGGTTTGATTCCTGGTTGGGGCACATGCTTAGATTGCTGGGTCAATCAGCGTTCATGAGAGGGGCGGCTGATAATATGTTTCTCTCTCTCTCTCTCCCTCTCTTGCTCCCTTCCTCTCTTTCCTACACTCTCTAAACATATTCTTAGCAAAGATTTTTTAAAAATTTATGCCCAATTACATGGATTCCATTTTCATAACCTCACTGGATGATCCCCAAATATCTGCTGGATGACAGGGCTCCAGACTCACAGGGCAGGGCTGGGAGCCCGGACCATCAGCTGGGGCCCAGGCAGCAAAGGCTAGAGGGTAGGGTCCAAATCAAGGCGAGTTGGAATCGCGTCTCTTCTGAGAGCCCTTGTACGAAGCAGCCCTGGCTTCTTCCCCTCCAGTTCTTGAGTCTAATTGGGTTTGATTTCACCTTGGAATTCAACTCTCCACAATCAGGTATCACTCAGTCTTCCCCTACTAAACAGATACACCCTGGCCTGCAGTTAGAGGTCTCCTCACCCCTCCTACTTATTCCTAAAGTCTTTTCCCCTTTTTTCTCCACATGTCAAAATATCACTGACCTTTTGTAGTGTAGCTCAAAGCCCGCCTTTTCCACAAAGCCTTCCCCAGTGACTCCAGTCAACATGGCCTTTCTCCTTCCTAATTCCATTGCTGTCTACTGGCTTCCTGTTACCGTCAGTTATGTTCAAGCATGGAACGGTGTTTCTGAGCCTCTTCTACATGTGTGCACCTTGCTCCCGCATTAAGATTATGAACTCGAGGGAGGCTCTGAGTCACACCTACGCTCCACATGCTGCCGCCACGGCGGCAGGAAAGGCCGCTCCTGTAGCCGAGAAGACCGAGAGCGGCTGCCAGCTGGAGCCCTTCCTCGCTGACTGAGCCTGAGTCCCCGGGGCCCTCATCCAGGCTCCCAGTCAGAGTTCTCGCCCTGTGCAAGAGCTCCAGTGAGGCTCTGCAGGTAAAAGAATGTTGCGCAACGTAAAGCGTGAGACAACATAAGATACAATTTTTTTTTAATCCTCACCCAAAGATATGTTTTTATTGATTTTAGAGGAGCGGAGAGAGAGAGTGAGAGTGAGAGAGAGAGAGAGACAGACAGACAGACAGACATCACTGTGAGAAAGAGACATCAATCAGTTGCCTCCTGTACATGCCCAGACTGGGGATTGAACCTGCAAACTTTTGGTGTATGGGATGACGCTTCAACCAACTGAGCCGCCTGGACAGGGCAACGTAAGACACAATTTTAAAGCACACACTTGACCACTGCTTGAAGAGCTGTGTGAATGCGCCTTGCACACCACCCTCCAGGACTCCAGCTTCCCTGAAGGTGATGGGTCTGGAAGAGAGGCTGTCAGTCCAGTGAGGGTTCAGTGGAAAACTGCTTCTCACCAAGGACTCTCCGGGGGACCAAATGGCTTCTGCCTGGACAAGGTTGGGAGGGGACCGTCAGGAAGCAAAGACTAAGGCTTCCAGCTAAATACACCATCTCCTGGTGATCCCACCAAGAAAGAAGGAGAGAAATGCCCGGTAAGGCAGATGTGTGCTAAGCTAGACTATGATTCCTCGTGTCCCAGAGATGAGCAAATACCTCAGGAGGGCTGACCAGCCCAGAAATACTCCAAGGGGTCTCCTCCCACAGGATGGCAAAGTGAAAGGAATTACTTGTCCCAGGAAGGCAGCAACCAAAGTGTTAGTCTCAGGGTAACACACACTCTGTCCAAGGATCCCCTCCCTCCTGAAAGTGCAGCATCTGCTGGGAATCAACAACCAATAGCTCTCCCTCACTCAGGAAATTAGGTCAGCTTAGAGGATTTCCAAGATCAGAAGGGGCCGGGGGAGGGCTCTCCCTCAAGCCAAGCCCCCAGGTGCTCCCCAACGACAGGCACCCACCTACTGGGTGAAGTGTTAGCCACAAAATGAAGGGGCCTGGGGTGGGGGAAATGAAAGGAGATGAAGTTACCTACATGAAACCGCCACTCATAGGTCCCCTGGATGAGCCCACTGCCCAGGAACACAGCAAACAAAAGAGCTTGCAAGGATTCTGGCTCTGGCTGAGCATCTATGAACAGGTCAAACAAAGGCTGAGGGGTGGGCATGAGGAATGCACAGTCTAATGGCAGCCGGCGAATAATCTAGCTGCAAGATTATGCTCATGGTTAAGTCTAGGTGAGAGCCGGCCAGAAAGGCAGAGCCACTTGGAAGGTAGGGCGGAAGCCAAGCCGCGGTCCTGGCTTGGCTCTGTCCTGCCCCAGCTCTCTCCTGCCCCTGTCCCTGCCCCCTCCCTAGGGAGGGTTCCCCCTCTGTCTAGCTGATCCAGTCAGAGGCAGGAAGGCTGGTGTGTCCTGGGAAGCCAGACTGGGAAACTCATTCACACCCTCGCCAGGGAACTCCCTTCTCCCTCTCTGAGTGGGCAAGCCTAGAGCATCAGACTTCTCTCAGCTTGTCGGCAGATATGGAGGGGCTGGCACGGGTCCAACAGGGTACTGGGAGGTATACACAGCAAACGTCTCTCCACACTGGACTAGAACACAAAGAACTGGCTCGGGGTTATAAATCCTCTGCTTTAGTTGGCTTCAGTTTAGCTGCACCCTAAAAGAATATGGGAGCCAGTCACTGAGCCCTGGGATAGAAAGGTGGGGAAAGAAGGCTCTAGGCTGGGGCTCCAGGAGGCCAGCCAAGTCTAAATAGGGGTACGTGGTGCGCGCGTGCACACGCGCGTGCACACACACACACACACACAGAATAACCCTAGTAGAAAAGGATTAATATTAAAATATAAACTACTGTGATTATGGGGAGCAATTCTCAATTATCTTCAGGACAGCTTATTTCTGAGCATGAACACAGTCTGGGTTACCCACTTCTAATATAAACTCCAAGTATATAAAAGCATTCGTTTTCAGCCTCAACAAAAGAAACATTAGGAAGGATAATCAGAATAGAAATGACATCCAGTATATCATTCCTAAACCAAATGTGGGTTGTGGATTATCTGGGGTTTGGGCTCTCCATGGCATTGCTTCCCATCTGTTAATGTGGTCAGAGAAGCAGCAAGCCAGGGCGGGAGGGAGCGGCATGCAGACAGAGGATGTCCTAGGCTAGGTGATGCCTCAGATGTGTCCTGAGTCCAAGCCCAAGGGCCTTTCCTCTAGGCCCGGCCACTGGTGCCTCTTTCAAAGGCTGCAGCTTCCCCCACCCCCACCCCTTCAAACGCTTAACTAAAATTCTGATGCCACTGAAGACACACCGGCCACTCAGATGAGGCATGCCCAGGAGGCGAGTGGGAGCCTCAGGTGCCGCGGCAGGGCCCCCAGGAGTCCCAGGCCCAGGCTGGAACTCACCCATCCACAGACTGACCTTTACCAAAGACAAGCTTTAGCTTCCTGGAAAGGAGGGGAGACAGCACTGTCCATTTGGCTGCCCTTGTTTCTGGGCCCCGCCGCAGGCCCCAGCTGTGGAGACCAATGGAGCAGGTCATCATCCCAGGCCTGGGGTCAACCAGCCTCTGCTTGAGCATCTAAGATACAGAACTCCCTCTTCACAAGGCTTCTCACTCCACCTTCTATTTGGGGGGCACTTGTAACAGAATCAAATGATGTCTGATGTTCCTCCCAACTCTACAGTCCAATGATTTTAATGGTTAGAAAGGGCTTGGGTAATTTGGACAGGAAGCTGCTCTCTGATTCTAGTTCTGAGATCTGGACTTTTAAAGAACGCATCTAATCAACAACCACCACTTCCAGCAACAACCTGGGGCAGAGGCGGCTCCCTGGGTTCCCTCCCAGCCAAACTATTACCCTCTCCTGTTCTTCTTCCAGGGTTTCTAACCCTGAACCATCTTAGCATCCAAGTGTGTCAGAGCCAGAAAGAATGTTAAAGATTGCTAAAGCTCCCCATTTTTCTAACTTGTCCTCACCCCAAGGAAATGTTAACATTTTTTTTTGCACATTTTGAAGTTCAAAAGTATGCTATTTTAGGTCAGCTTATTAAAATGTTTAGAAAGTATAGTTTTAATAATACAATCTTTAATAGTGGTTATTACTTGCATAAGTTCTACCCCTTTCCACCCATTTAGCAAGTGGGACATACTGTCCAATGTAGCTAATTAACAAGATAAGACAAAACATGATTTGTTAACACATTTTTGGATGTTATATATCATGTCGGGCCTGAGGATCAAATTTACATTATCAAATTTGATCAAATGTCAAGGTATAAAAGCAGTCCAAAGGTGCTCTCACGACCTCAAGTGGGAAGTTCTTATCTTTGATGCTCTATAAATTTAAAATTTTATTTCTAAAAGAGAGAAGCTCTCCGATTGATTTATACGCACTCCTCTGTTAGGTGTGGATAGTGTCTATTCCCGGTGAATGAAAACCCACCTGTACATAACTGTCCCTTTCTGTTTTGAGTAACAGAAACATCTTGAAGTGCAATATAAAAATTCTGGTCAAGTGAACACAATCTGGTAACCATGATCTTCAGGCATATTTGTAGCATTATTATTGTTTTATTATTTTAATTATTATGTTTCTCATTAACTCTGCCATATGTTTCCTGTCTCCAGTCTTGATGCACTATGGATAAACTAAACAATAGATGACTAAGAAAAGCAAATTAAAACCACAAGGAAAAAACCACCCCCGCAGGCAGCAGTGCGGAGATAACACACCACCCAGCTCCTCGCACTCCTCACGCCTTGCACACCAGGAGACCACCAATCTGTTTCCTATTGAGGAGGAAAAATGGAATAAAGGTATTTACTGATTGATTAAAAGACACAGATGAAGTCAGATGCCATGTTAGCCATTTGAGAACCCCCAGAGCTTTATTGCAGAATCACAGGCTGGGAGAGGAGGCCTGCTCAACCACGCACTGCCTCATTGAATTTTCTAATGACGAAATTTAGGCCACAGAAGAGAAGGATTTAGCTGAGGTCACCTGGTCAGTCCATGCAGAGCAAGCGCTGGTGCCCAGTCTCCTGACTGACTCCTCTCTTCTGACTGTGCACCCGGCAGTGCTGGGCTGGCTCCAGAGCTCACTGGAGGGTATGGTAGGGTCAAGAGGTCAGACAGGAAGAGACGGGAAATAGCTGCCACCCAATCAGACTTTGTCGTGTCTGCCTGGTTACCCCACAGAGCTCTTTTCCCACAGGAGGTCCTTGGTAAATGTTCCTTGGGTGAATAAAAAGACGAAATACTAGCAGGGTCAGGATTGTACTCCTGGCAGCTCTGACAGTCTCCGTCCCAGCCTGCACAAGGAGATGATGATCACGGTACTCGCGAGCCCCTGCAAGGGTCTCAGCGCCAAGGACCCTTCTGAGCACTTCAGGTGCCCAGCAGAAGCCAATCAAGGTAGAGAGTCTCAGACACAAATGGTTGAAGCCGACAAGCCCAAGAATGGGGCCACATCTTCCCACTTCATGGCTCCTGCCCTCAAAGCCTTGTACGTAGGCCCCACAGGGAGGCCTGAGGAGCAGGCTGGAAGCAGACACCAGTTCAGATGTAAACACTGCATTTACCCAGGCCAACTGGTCCCCCTGGGGACATGCCTGCCCCCCAGGCTCCAGGACTCTCATCCCAACCTGTCAAACCTGACTTTTGTATTTTGAACAATGCAGAGTGTTCAATAAATAATGGCCTGTCAGTGTTATCGCTGATTATTTGACTTCTTAACAGTTGGGGCAGGAGAGATAGTGTTTCTAAATTGCAGGGAAACATCAGAAGCCAGGCAGTAGCTGGGACCAGCAGCAAAACACGCTGACAAGGGGCAACAGACCCTCCATGGCCCCACCCTTATCCTCTCTGTCCTCAAAGCCATTTTCTAGCAACAGCTCCCAAATCAGGATAAGGTGAACTGAATACACATCAAATCTTAATAGGTATTTCCAAAGGCTCAGGAGGGTTCTGTAGTTTTTCTTTTCTCAAATTTCATAACTTTTACCTTTATCACCAGAAAACCAATGTTTAAGAAATAAGCCCTGGCTGGGTAGCTCAGGTGGTTAGAGTGACATCCCAACACACAAATGTTGTGAGTTCGATCCCCAGTCAATGCACATATGAGAATCAACCAATGAATGAAAAAATAAGTTTCTGTCTTTCTTTCTCAAATCAATAGATAAAAATTTTTTAAAAGAAATAAGAAATATAGGTTTGTATACTTTACTGTATGTTTTACCATAATATAATTTACAAAAAAAATGTAATAAAAAAGGGAATTGCGTCCAACCCACGGCCACCCCCTGCTAAGAGGCAGTGTTGGTTCCTGGACCAAGAAGGAATGAGAGGGAGGGGTTGCACCCTCCAGGCTTCCCTGGTGGGGGTTCTGAGCCCCTCTGGGTCTCAACATGCCCCTCTGAGGAATGGGGAAGTTATCGTTGCTCCCAGTGGCTTACTGGGAAGACAAAGGCAGAGCCAGAGGTGAGTCCCCTAGACCCCACACTGCCCTCCACCTTGTCTTCGTATTCATGTTATCAGCATCATAGCTCTGACTAATGCATTTGAAGTCCTCTGTCCCTCCCCCCACCCTCGCTGAGGGGTGATAACTGCTGCCACCACCCCTCACTCTGCACGCCTACTGCTCACAGGGACAGTGGCCCACCTTCAAATGGAGATAGAGGCACATCCAACATGGGGCCAGGGAGGAGCTACTCATACCTACTGGAATTTTCTGGTTTGTGGAATTTTCTGGAGACAAAGGGTAGAAGGGGATAAGGAGTGGTGGAAGGGAGTTCAGTCCTCTTTACCTCCTGACTTTGCAAGCACACCAGCAGCTGAGGGGCATAAGGTAAAAGAAGTTGCTGGACTTTTGGGGAAAGATCCAGCTGGGACTGTCCACTGCCCAAGCACACAGCAAGTCACAGCCCGGTGGTAGAGCATTAGGCCTGGCCCTCCTTCCGCCCTCTGGCCTCTCGCTGGCATTCGTGGAAGTGGGGGGATGGGAATGGGCAGCAAAGGCGCTCTACAAACATTCTGTGGGGAGAGACCCTGGCACAAGCTGGGAGGTGGGGTTCCACTCCCGGCTTGGCCATCAAGCTGCTGCACAGCTCTGAGCAAACCCTTTCCCAGGCTTTATTTTCTCCTATGCAAATGAAGGGCTTGATATGGCCAAATCCCAACTCTCCCCAAGCTCACACTTCTAGGAATCTCATGAGATATTAAGGGCTTCCTTGTAACCAAGGAATCCATCAGCTAGTAAGACTTTGCCTGTTCCTACTCAAGCAGGAGGGAACAGGTGGGAGGCTGGGTCACAGCGGGCTGCATGGTTAGGAAGGAAGGATCTGCTCAGCGTTCAGGATGGTGAGAAGGTTAAGAGCTCAATCCAATGGAATCAGATTGGGATCCAAAGATCTGAGTTGAAGCCCAAATGTACAGCTTACTGGCTGAGTGGCCTCAGGAAAAAACAATCATGTCCTAGTGCTTCACTTTCCTGTAAAACTGGATATTGGAAGTACATCCTAAGTGGACAGTGGAGTGAGACGGTATCTATTAAAAGCCCTTAGCACATTTCCGAGCACACAGTAGGCTCTGAGTATCTGCTAGCTGCCATTGTTCTAACCTCACTCTTCTTATTACTGTTGCTGCTGTTGCTATGACAATAACCAGGGATGGGAGAGGCCATGGGCCACTCACACCTCGAGCCCCTGACCACAGCACACCCCCTGTCCTCCCCACTGGTTGTCAGGCTGCTAACCATGGTCATGTACACACATCTGCAAGAAGACAACAGAGGCTTCCATAAGCCACATATTTGTCTGGAGTCCTCTCAACCCAGAACCAGCCCCCACTGGCCAAAAAGCCTCCTATAATTTCATGAAATTTGCACCTTCCTCTCCCCTCCTCTGTCTCTCGCACGCACCCATGCACACACAGGCACGCACGCATGCACAAAGCCAGCAGTCTTCCATCAGCACCATGGAGAATTCTAGGGCTGACTGGGGCAAAGGTTGAGCAGGTGCCAGCTGCCCAGCTGCTGCTGAATATAGGGCTCAGAGCAACCCACACAAAACAAATAAAAAATGAACAAGCAAGCTAACCAGCAGCCACACAGCCAGCGGTGATGCAGGAAGACAATGGGCTCTTCCCAGGCCTGGCCACCAAATCTCGTGGCTGTTGAGACCAGGACTTGGAACCTTGACAGGGCTGGGAGAGTACAGTGATGGTCACATGGTGTTCTGGGCCAAAGCTGCTTGAACTGGAAGGGGTCCTGCATTGAGTAGACTGCTCTCTATCCCCAACCTAGGGATCCAGGGCTGCCTTATCCCAAACACCAGCTGATATCTGAGTCACAGAAGCCTAGGAGGGAGCTAGACTAGGAATCCATGGTCAAGAGTCAGCAGGTAGATACTCAACTTTGCTGCATCCTGATCCATGCTGCCTCCTCAACTGGTTACCCAACTCTCTGTGCTTTGGTTTCCCCACCTTGCCAGTGGCTATGATAGTCTACTGTGCCGTGTATAATACGAACCCACTTTTTTGGCCCAAACTTTCAAAGAATGAAATCTTTTGTTTCAATTTTTTTAATTCAATTATTTATTTATTTATATTTAGAAACAAAACCAATTATTGTATTCCAAGGTATTATTTTGCATACAGATATTGTTATTGCTTTCTAGAATTATACTTCCAATGCATAAACATAAATAAAAGAATTTAAAACACTATGTAGCTAGGGAATTAGTACTACTCATGTATAATGCATATCCTTATTTTTCCCTCAAAAATTTGAGCAAAAAAAGTGTGTATTATGTGATGAAATACGGTATATTAGCTTCGTGTATTCACTCAGTGTGGCCAGGGGTATGATAAGGATATGATTAGATCAGGGAAGCAAGGGGACCAAAATTGTTTACTATGACAAATGGACTCTCCTTCCTGGGTCTGAGATGTGAATCTCACTTCCACCTCTGTTTTGTTGACTAACCTTCTTGTGTTGATTTTTGCACCCTCAAAAAAGTCATCCCTTCTTCCCCACCATCCGTTTTCCCTATGGGTGTGACCAGCATGAAATTAGGAAACTAGGGCATGAGGATAACTGGATTGTCCATTTCTGCTGAATTCCCTCCCATTCCTTTTGGAGACCCTTCCTAATGAGCTTGCTAGGAGCTCAGAACAAGAGCTCCATCCGTCAAGGTTCTGTCTCCTGTGTGAAGTCTTTCCAGGATACCACAGATTAAAATGGACTCTTCCCCCCCCCCTAAAGTCCAAGAGATCTGGGGTCTGAACCACCATTTGCATTTCTCCTTTATTACTTTGTGTAGTTAGCTCTATTTACCACACATGGATACTTGGCATGCTTCCTCAACTAGAGTGCAAGGTATCTGAGGGCAAAAATTGCTTCTTCTTGTCCACTGTAATTCTCATAGTACTCATCACATAACTGGGTTCCTCCCTGAGGCCCCAAAATATTTTATGATTGTTCACCAAAGTCGCCAGGTGTACCTGAATAAGGTAGGGCATGAAGCTACTATGAGGAAGGGAAGTAACAGCCGCTCACTGCGAAGGGACACTTCCTGTGCGCCAGGCTCTGTGCAGCGGGGTTCATGTGCATTATCTCATTCGGTCCTGACAGCTCCATGAAGGTGAGCACGCTTGAACTCCCCAGTTTACAAATGAAAATTAGAGAGGATTTAAGTCATTTGCCAAAGATCACACAATTAGTGGACAGAGAGCCAATCTGGGTCCAGGTGGTCTGATTCCAGGCCCTAGCTTGACACTATCTTCTATTTCCAAGACCAAATGCATGCACTTCACGGCGTGAACTGAGAAAAACAAACCTGAGGGGGGAAGAAATGGGAGAAAGCAAATTATCTGAAGACAAATGAACGGACCCAACCAACAGAACATCTTTCATGACCAGTGAGTGGTCCTTGGCCTGTTTTGCTGTCCCCGACATATCAGCATCTGGGCAGACCCCGCATGTCGTCACCAGCCTGCTGAGAAACAAAGCTTTCTTGCTCTCAGAGGTCCCAACTGCAACATTTCATGGTGCCATCCAAAAGCTCTCTCTTTATTTTTCAAGGTTTCAGGAACACAGGAGAACCATAGGATGTGTTTGGAGAGGGTTTTCCCAGTCTGACTCAGAATGGGGCCAGCTCCTGACCCCACTCCTGCACTAGACTTCCAGAACCTTCTAGCAGGGCCCAGAACATAGCATTCACAGTCTTTTGCTACATCTCCTTTAACCTCAGCCTCCTTCTAGACCCCCAACTGTCAGTTTAGCATAACAACCCACTCATGGCCCTGCTGCTGAGGGTAGCCAGCCATAGAGGAAAGAGCGTCAGAGATCTGGGGGGTTTGGGGGTGGGAGGTGATACCAGTCAAAGCCATCCAAGTCCAAAAGCCCACTAGGCTGATCCCTAAAATACACAGGATAGGCTGTGCTGGAGTTGCCATGGGTCTGTAGGAGTGGAAAGATTAGGCACTAAGACCCCAGGCCTCTTCAGTCAGATGCGGTATTTAATGGTGTCACACAGACAGGTCATGAGCAGCCAGGCTTCCAGGTGACAGGGCCTAACTGGGAGTTATTATTCCTATCAGAGGAGCACCATGCTGACCATGCAGAAGCAGAGAAGGGAAATGGTTCTCAGAAACAGAAAACCCTAGGGATACTCAAAGAGAAGGAAAGAGAGGGCAACGAGCCAAAATATAAAGTGGGGTTTAGCAGAGAAAACTGAATAAACACTGTACTTGAAATTAAACTTTGAACAATTCATAAACAAAGCTGAGGAAAGTTCTGGGTGTTGTAATACTGGCCCTGATACAAGAAAGCAATGTCCCAGCACAGAATCTCATGGAAGGAAGAGAAAGTCCGCCAAATGAGAACACAGCAAGAGGACGGAAGTGGACCAGATAGGAACAGAGTTAGTCACATCTCAATGGGAGCACTAGAAGTGGGATGTGAAGCCCACTGTGAGGTATTCATAGTCATGCTTGAGTTTCCTGTCTGGTGAACTGTATATACTTCTTCCCAGTATGGACTCAGTTAGTGTCAGCTAATACATCATGAGGTCCTGGGTTACAGAACTCTTCCAGGCATAGATAGATGGGCACCAGAACCATGCAAATAAGCCCACGCTGCTCTTTTAGTAACCAGCTTAGCCAGGCGGACTTCTGCCAGATGTCCCTTGTAACAATGGCAGCATTGCTGGAGCCGGAGAGGTGGGCAGGAGGGCTGCAGACATTGGGACCCCCTCTCAGTGCTAACCCTGTGGGAGGAGATGAGTCCCCCACTAGGATGTGAGCACAAGCAACGAAAATTATTCTGTTGACATTACATCTGGACAAGGGGAGGCTCGTGGGATTGTTTCCATTTTATGCTCCCATTTTCTTTTAGCACCAGAATGAAAAGTAAACCTATAAAGGCAAAACAAATAAGAGCTGGGTTCAGTGCCTCTGTCAGCACAGGGGGATCGTAGGAGCAGGTGGTGATTCTTCTATGGGGAAGGCGTCCCAGGCTCTGTCTGGGGACAGAGGCTTTACAGTGCAGTGTCGGCAAGGCTCAGAAAGCCTTGGTGCCCTGAGTCCCTAACATTCCTGTGGAAGACTGGAGTTTCCATGAGACCCAGACTTTTCTGTCACTCTTCAATACCAGTGACTCGCAGACAAAGAAAGCTTCTCAGACAAAGGAGCCATCAGCCTGTGCTGGAACCCAGAGCTGCCTGTTGGGTAGGGAGCCAGGGTTGGACCCGGGAATCAGGCCCCATCCCAGCTCTGCCACTGAGAGCTGTCCCACTCTGGGCAAGTTGGTTCCCATTCTGAGTCCCGCTTTTCTCAGTGTAATGTGAATAACATCCAACCCAATGAGATGACAAAGCCAAGCATCTAGCACAGTTTCCAATACTCAGTAGGTGTCCAGTAAATGGCCCCCTCACGCCTCTTGTTCTGTAGATAGAGGCACACGTGGTGGGACGGACCTGGGAGGCTCTGTTAGAAGACTAATAGCTATGACTTAGTCCTGACACTTTAAAAAGGAATTCTTAAACAATTGCTTATTTGTACATTAGTAGCTTTGACAGAGTCCTTTCTCTTATATTATTATCATTATTTAAATAGCCCTGTTAGGTAGATAAAATGATCCTCATTTTATAATTGAGAAAAATTAAAGCTAAGGAAGATTAAATACCTTACCTTCAGATCCCTAATCCCTCTGGTCTTCCAATCCCTAATCCAGGACCCTCTCTGCCACCCCACACTGGAATAACCACCCCAGAATACATACTTCCTCAAAGTCGTAGGATTCCCCTGCACAGGAAGCCCACTCTGACTTGTTCTGAGAGAACTGGTCTGTTCCAAGCCAGCCACATTCTTGGCTCCCTCTTGGCTCCCTCTTGGCTCATGGTGCATCCACAGGACAGAGCCCCTGGGCGTCACACTGTCACCAGCTCATGCTGACTGAGAACTACCGTGGGCCAGCACTAACCATGTGGTATAACACACTGTCTGCCCTCCAGACACTTTTAGTCTTGGGGTAGGAAAGGTAAAGCCAGGAGAAACATATCAAAAGGAGGAGGAGAACCATCCAGAGAGCCAGTGGTTCTCCGCCTGGAGTATATCAGAACCACTCAGAGGTCTTTACGACATGCCGGTGCCGAGACCCAACTCTCAAAGATGGTGATTTATTTGGTGCAGGGTAGTCCCAGCATCAGAATGTTTTAATATCTCCCCAGGTTCTGTATAATACCAGGGCTAGCATAACACCAGCTTGAGAACCCACGTGGAGGGCCCTTCCAATCAGAGTGCGGTCTGCTGTCAGGCAGTTGCCTGGTAGGTTTTCAGAAATGCAGAATCTCGGGCCCTTTCTGGACCTACTGATTCTGCATCTGCACTTTAACAAGACCCCAGGTGATTCCAGTGCACATGGAGGATGGAAAAGGACAGCCAGAGCCAGCTAGAGAAGTCCCTCCCCAGCCCCAGGTGGAAGATGCAGCCCACCTGCTCCCTGCCAGTCAGTGCTCATCCCTTGAGTGTAGAGCAGGGGGGCTCAGGTGACTGTAGGGACCCGGGTCACCACACGCTGCTTCTCTGCCTCTCCCAAAGCCACACCTGGGCCTGCATCACAGGCTCCATGTACAAGAGTTGTTGGAGTCCCAACAAGCCCCTTCTGTGACTAGGAGGAAGTCTGAGAGCTAGACTCTGCCACCATTTAAGTGAAAAGGAGTAAAAGGAGTTTCTTCCCCTTCCACACAATCCCTTTACTCCCCCCCGAGTGCCCGTCACCACAGAAGAGGCAAGCCCAGGACAGTACCACCTCAGCACAGCCCCAGCACGACAGCGAGCTGCCTGACCCACCATAAAGGCCGCTCTGTCACTGCAGGCACGGAGGTGGCTGGTACCAGCTAAGCCTCATGAAGGAGGGAATCCTCGGGAGAGGCCAGACAGAGACACACACATAATCTGGCCCCTCAAGCACATTGCACCCCACCCCCAGCTCTGTATCCCAGCTACCACTTCTTTGTTTCTATCAGTTGTGAATGTGTGTGTGTCATTCTTCATACACGCCTGCCTTGGCTCTCCCATTAGACTGAGAGCAAGCATCCTTGGCTCCTCCTTTGTCACTGTCCGCAGCACCAAGTAAGGAGACTGACACCCAGCAGGGGTTCAATAAATGTTATTTGTATTCACGTGCACACGCTTTCCAGGAGTCAAAGCCATACATAGCTCCAGGCTAACAAAGAGCTACTCACAAGCAGGTGTTTATTAAGGATTATTATCAGCACATTGAGATTCTACAGGAGGAAACAAGAAAACTGTAAGACATGGCTTCAAAAAGCATGCACTCTGGTTTAGGAAATCAGATTTATACATGGCAAGCCGCAACCAGAGATCTAAGGAAATCAAGCATGTTTATGATAAGAATAGCAGGCCTAGGGGCACTGGCATGTGCCAACACAATGGATGTTTTTTGCTCCAGTCTCTTGACAGGTTATTATTACTTATTTATTGATTTGCATTTTAAAGCATTCCTCCTCCCCTCTCCCCAGTACCTCTACTACTCACCCATACGTATCCCCATCCTGGGCCATGTCCACTATACCAAGTTAAGAGGCATAAAGATGTCTAGAGTTAGAATGGGAAATGTATCAAGACCAGACTGGATATCCACCCAACACAACAGAACATCGTCTGTACGCCACTTCACCCCAGAGCCACATTTTCTGGGCCATACACACAGCATTTCTTGCCCATTCAAGGCTCCAAAATGTCTTGGATCAAGTCCTGGTACCCCAGTCAGAATTCAAGGAGCCTGCTCTCTGCCTTTGAAAAGAAAACTGCAGTGCATCATGGATGGTTGTTTTCACTGTGATGATAAAAAAACAAAATCACAGCAAAACTCACAGCCACAAGCAGATTTTCAGTTCAGAATAAGCATGGAGCTCTCTCCAACAATGCTCAAACTCACCCCCATTCAAAAGTCCCCTTTACTCTACATCACTGAGTTTTAGGCATAAGGGGCCAAAAAGCAAAGGTAAATGACAATGGTCAATATTCTGACTGTAAATGTTTGTGGTATAATACAGTACCCCCTAGCCGCACATGGCTATTTAAATTAAATTTAAATTCTTGGTCACATTAGGTACATTGCAAGTGCTCCGTAGCCACATGTGGCTAGTGCTACCGTGTTAAGACAGCACAGATACAGAACATTTCCATCATCACAGAAGGCTCTACTGGACAGCACTAATGTTGAACATCTATATGTGTCATTTGAAGTAATTAGTAAGGTCTTCTGGGAACCTTTGTTACTCTCTCTGTGTTTGTTGGACAGATTTTAAGTACTCTGAAATGTTGAGTAGGAGTGCATTTTTCACAATGAAATACTCAGTGTGTTTATATTGTCATGTAAATAAAAAGACTCTAAGGCAAAACTTGTAGGGCTACAGGCTGGGTTCTTTTGCAGGTATAGGTGCACACGTTTCCCTCAACCCACACTTTTGCTTTCATCACAAGGACTGTGAAGTCAAATTCCGTGAACCAGTTTGCTACCAGAAAGTGCACATGCAACGTTGTTCTTTATAGAATTGTTTTCTAGATACCTTTGGGTAGTTCTAACTGTTCCCTGGCTTTACCTTCTAGTCTGGCATCACTGGAGAGAAAACTCACGGGGCAGGTCAGCACCCTGGACAGCGACACGCTCCCTACCAGGGCCCAAAAGAAAGTCCCAGCACTCCCCTTTTCCCCTAACACTCCTTCGGAAGGAACTATCCCCAGACACCACTAAGTGCCTGTGAAGGGACTTCCCATTCACTTCTCCTAACACCACAACCAGAACAAGAGCAAGCTCAGCTAAGAAGCTTTAAGTGCTCCTCACCAACTCCAAGAAAAAGACCAAGCAAGGCCTCAGTCAGTCTAGAGTCTCTGCAGTCCTGCCCCTGCCCATCGCTCCAGCCACAGCTTCCACGGCTCCAGCCGGGCCTATTCAATGACTGGCCACAACTTCCCTCCTCCAAACCTTTCATTATGCTCCTTCACCCCATCAGAACTCCCCATCTCCTTACCACTACCTATTCCAATCCTGCCAATTCCTAGAGACCCAAACCAGTCCCTGTTTTTCTTCTAAATCTTCCCAAAGGACTTTACATTGATCTCCTCTCTTCTCTGACATCCCAAAGCACTTCTAGTTTAATCGTGCTTTAGGGAACTTTATTACATATCATTATCACCTTGTATAATTACTAGGCTCAGATGTAGTTTTTTAAAGTTCCTGGGGGTCCAGTGTGTGAAAAAACGAGCTCTGCCACCACTAGCCATGCAGCCAACAAGCAAGTCACATCACCCTTCTGAGTTTGTTCCTTGATCAATAAAATAATGACCTTGAACTAACCATCTCTAACATTGGAGGAGTTGAGGGTTCTCTCAAAACAAAGCTTTCAAAGACTAACTGCAGATGAAACAAACATTATGTAAAAACAACCCGAGGCACAGCCCAGGGCTGGGGCCAGCCAAACCCTGGGTTATCTCCCAACGTGAGTCACAAAGGCCTCCATTCCACACACTGGGTGATGATTAGAAAGAGATCCAGTTTCGGTCCTCGCAGGCGTCAGCACAGGAAAATTGCCTGTGGCCTCAGAGGCATTTTCCTTCATAAAGAACATGTCACCTCCAACATGTGGAAAAATACCACACAATGGGTGTTAGAAAAAGTGGCATTATAACAATGTCTCTCATGCAAACACACATGAATAGGGCAGCGATCGCCTGACAGAAGTATATTAACTTCATTACTAATTATGCATAAGCCCAAGAAGACTAGGGAAAATCACAAAAAGCATAATCTTGGGTGGTACCCAAAATAAAATTCTGGCTAGTTTCATAAACCAACAAGTTCCAAGGTACAGGGATAAACTGACCTAAACTTCAGCTTAATATTACACTTCTTGTCAAAATGATAGTTATAGTACCTATTCATGTTTAAAATCTTATTCTCAAAGCATTCAGCTTATGAATCTACCCACAATTAGGATCAAATTAAACTTTTGTCTTATAAAGATCAAGCTAGAACCAGAGTCTAGTTGGAATAATTTCACACACAAACCTGCACACAGATGCATACAATGCACACCAGATAACTCAGCGATATAAAGAGGTGAGTCAAGAAACCCACTGACCCTGGAACCAGAAGATTCGGCCGATTACTTGCACAAAATGCTACTGCCAAAGCAAAGTGGCCGACATCCATAAAGAAGAAGGGAATTCTCATCACTGGGGAAGGCCCTTGGAATTGCTCTGCCATCCATTCACTCTCATCCCACAAAGTCACAAGATCTGAGAACAAATCTTAGCGTCCAGTCCACCCACCCCAGGTAGCTTAACTGGATCCAGGAGAGGGAGCTCAGCACGAAGGCCAGAACCATCCTGTCCTAGGCCCTTCACCAAGCTGGCCATCCTAAGTCCTCAAAGAAAGAAAGCAGGCAGATCCCAGTACAGCCAGGGTAGAAAAGTAAAGACTCCAGGTTTCTCTGTGATTACGTCTGAATATACTTCTACTTACTTATACCTGCACTTACTGAATTACATGCACCCACCACCCAAACCATATCACTTATTCATTGTGATTCAAAGATCCCCTGCACATTCCTACCTTTGCATATGCTCTTCCTCCAGCCATTCTGATGATTAAATCTTCAATTCTTCATGTCTCAAGACCCACTTCAAGTACTTTCTCTTGCAAGAGTCTTTTCCAGATCACCCAAGCCCAACATAATCCCCTGTCAATCTTCTAGTATTTACCTTCTGAAATTAGCAAATGTTTCTCATATTTGAACATATGTCTCTACCTCCTTTAGGGTGGAGACAGGGTCCCACAGCCTCCACATAGCTCCAGAGAGTACCCCTTACTCACACAGCAGGTGCTCAATAAATGCTTAGTGATGATGATGATAGGAATGATAAGACCCTCTCCAGAGGGTCATCTGCCACCCAAGGGCAGAACTAGGTATGAAACTAAGTGCATGGGCTGGGTGGGACAGGCAGAAACAGCCCAAAAGGGCGCCCACCAGGTTAACAACAACTGACACAGCCTTCTTCCAGCTCAAGGTTGGAAACCAAGCTCTAGGCCTTAGTTGGAAATCCTCTCTTCCTACCCCTGAGCTGCTGATCACAGGCTGTTTATCTCGTTAACTCTGTGTATTGTGATCCTGGTAAGAGGTTCAGAAGCCCTTCAAGCCCCTCTCTAATTAAATTCATTAGAACAGATTGGGGCTTTCCTTCTGCATCTCAGAAAAATTAACAACATGATTAGCATCATAATGTTGGGAAGAGGGGCTGCCAGGGAGGCCTTTCAGGCGGGGCTGACCCAGCCGGGCAGGGGAAGAGTGAGGAGGAGCAGGTGAAGGAGGAGAAAGCAGATGCTCAAACAGCTGCTTCCCAGAGGCAGGGAGCTGCAGGAGTCAGAGGGGATGAGACCAGTCCCAAGGGGTGACCCCACCAGGCCCCGGCACTCCAGCTTTCCCAAGCATGGCATTGGGGAGAGGAAAGATGGGACAAGAAATTAACCAATGGCATCACCTCCAGAGACAGGGGCTTCTGGGACAGGGGGCTATCAGCAATCTTTTAATTTTAGAGAGAAACACATTTAAGCTGTTCATGATGAGGCCGAAAGTAGAACACAGGCTCTCATGTTCTGAAGGGTCCTCAGAAGATGAGGCTGGGTGTCTCTGTCCTCAGGCTCTTTCCCAGTTCAGCTAGGGGTGTCCGTGGCGACCTCTGCACACGTGTGTTCCTCCCAAGGGTCTCCCCTGCTCATCATGAACCACCCCCACCCCGACTTCTCTGATGACTCCCCCTTGACCCTCACCTCCCCAGAACCTGGGGAGAACAGACAGTTCTTTCCCAGAGCACCTGAACCCATCAAATTTTTGCTTGGACACCTGGTGGTTTCTCTCATCGAGAACACTCTTCTCTTCCCCCCATGTCAAAATTCTGCCATGTCTTCAAGGCGCAGCTCCATTCCCACCTCCTCCGTGAACAGCAGCTCGCATTTGATGAGCATTTACTACCAGCTGGGTACTGTGCTGGGACCTTCACTACCTTATCACATTTAATTCTTGTATCTCTGCACGATTCATATTAATATCCCCATTTTACAGGCTGGGGAACTACAGCTCCTCGGCTAGTAAGTGAGAGAGCCAAAGTTTGAGTGCAGGTTTGTCTGACCTCAAAGGTAAGCAGCGTCTCTGATGCCCTGTCACCTCCCTGACTCCAACAGCCACACTGACGGACTGTTTCTTCCTTTGAAATTTTACTGTCCAGGATCTGAAGACTTAATTAGATGATGTGTTGTATTATGCCCAAAGGGTTTCACATGTTTCTGTCTCATCTCCCCTAACTGAAAGCATGAACCACATTTCTTTATCCCTCACAAGGACATAGTAGGTCTAAAATGCATGCTGACTGAGCCCTTCTAGCAGAGTATTCTAGAGAGCCTTGTGCAAGTAGGTAAAAGAGCATCCCAGTTCTTATTTTTCCACCAGGGAGGGAGTTCAGTACCATACATAGGAGATGAGCTTCCATGCCAAACAAACATAGGTTTGAAGTCTAGCTTTGTAACTCATCTGTTCTACAGTCTTAAACAAATAACATCCTCTCTGGCTCTGTTTCTTTATCTGCAAAACCAGTATCCTAACAGTAGCTCTTCATGTAGGGTTAACCCCTATGAAAATTAAATGAGATGATATATATATAAGGCACAGAGTAGGGTGTCTAGCATATACAACAATAAGCACTCTATAATGATAACTATTTTTCCTGGCTTGCCCCCAAGACATAATAAAAGGAGCATGGCTGAAGACTTCTCTAGCTGGCTGGCACAATCTGACCAATGCCCCCAGTCAGAAAAGCCGCAGAAGTGCCTACTCGAGCATCCTGGCTCCCAGAGCCATACCCAGTGGCCACGAGGACCAGGCCATAAGCATCTGGTATCTACCCTTGCAGCTGGGCTTCAGCCCTAACTGGGCATTTTGAGTAAATGCTCAAAACTTTAACATCAACCTGCTCTAGTCAAAGCTGGGGTTTATCCAAAGAGTCTGGTGCGATCACTCTAGGTCCTACTGTCCACTGTGACCTCTCAGCCAGGCTTCTCCAATGACAGGAGCCCATCTGACCTCTGCTATTTTGTACTCTGCATCATATCTGTTATCTTGTGCTGATTTAATTTATCATTTCTGTATCTCCTGCTTGACTTATATGCCCAGCACCTAGCACAGTTCCTGGGATATACCCAAAGGTTCAGGACACACGAATGAAATGTACTGTATTGGGAGTGTGGAGAAGAGGAGGGGTCCTCAGAAGATGAGGCTGGGGGTCTCTGCCTTCAGGCTCTTTCGCAGTTCAGCTAGGGGTGTCCGTGGTGACCTCTGCTCAAGCGTATGCCTTCCAAGGATCACCTCTGCTCACCATTAACCCACCTGGACTTCCCTGATGACTCGCACCTGACTCTGACCTCCCCAGAACTCCAAGACCCTTCCACCCACATCAGAGCTCGCGATACTCCCATTCACCTTGTTTCTGAGCACCTACCTGTGCATGACTTGCTATTTCCCCATCAGACAGGAGCTTCCCGAAGGCAGACACTGGGCCTCTTTCCTCTGACTCACTGACATGCTAAGCATACCCTGACCACACTCTGCCCCTCATACAAACGCTTAGAAAATAGGAATGGGTGAATGGAATAGCCTCGGTCTTGTCCCAGAGTCCCCTATGGGTGCTCCCTTCAGGCTGAGGCATCCCCCAGGAGGATGCAGCTACACAAAGAACACCCCCTTTCTTCCCCCTAACATCTCTCATCTCACCTCCTCCCCCACCCTTTTCCTCACAGTCCACTTCAGAGCCAGCTCTGACCCTACCACTCAGGGAACCCAGCCCTCCTCTCAGCTGTGGGGAAGAGGGGGCTGTCCGCCCCTGTCCGGATATTCTCACTCGGGCTTATCTAAGTTACTTGTCTGATTACTTATCTCTCTTTTCCATTACACCGGGAGCTCTGAGAGATCAAACCCCGTCTAGCTTTTTTGCCTCTAGGATCCCAGCACCCAGCAGAGCAGACACTGTAGGGTTTAATTAGTATTTGTTAAAGGAATAAGTATGTAACCAGCTTAAAGTTCCTCTCTCTTCCTTCTCCCCTCCTCCCAGAGGCCAAACAGACAGAGGACTGGGTTTCTCTGCCTCTCCCCTTCTGCTTTTCTAAGAATTTCTGTTTCTAAAGACTAAGTGATGATCCTCCCGCCCTGGCTCTCGGATGGTCTTAGAAGAGGGAGGTGACAGGGGAAGGAAACAAGCCGCCACCCCAGGGCGACGGGAGCCTTGGAAGCCTGCCCCTCCGACACTGCAGGAGCTGGACCCTATTCTGTGCCTCCTCCCCCTCCGATAGCCAAAGCCAGAACCCACCCCCCAGATATCAACCATCTCTTCGGTGTGTCCCTGAAAGAGCCAGCCCTGCGAGCCAGCCTGTGGGCCCACAGGGAGCTCTCTGGAGAGCCGGCTCCTCTAGTGTGCTTCCGTGTGTCTCCGCGTAGCCTTCCTGAGGCCAAACAAAGCATGTGGGTGGAGAGTCATCTCACAAAACTAGGAAATGTGTACATTGTTATCAGAATCCCCCACTTAACCTGAGCCCCAATCTGCATTTCACTGGCAGAACCTTAATCCAATCAGCTCCCGAGGATGGCTCCAGGTGATGCCTCCTCCTGGACCAGGAAATGCCAGGGGAAGCTTCCTGCCCCACCCCCATTCAGATGGGAGGGGTGCAGAAGGGCAACAAAGCAGAGGGCAGCTGGTCCCCCAGCCGAATGACCCCCTCACCAGGCACGGCCTGAGTCCCGTTTGGAGTTGCGGCACTTGAGCGGGAGTCCGACCACTCAGATTTGTGAAGTGAGGGAGCCTTGCGGAGAAGGGACAGCAATTTGATCTTAACCTCCAATTTAAGCCTCAGGGTTTTAACTAAGGTCCTTAAAACAGGAATTGGGCTATTTCACGGGGCCAAGACAATTTGTGGGGATGGCTGTAAGTGCCCCTTTCCTCATTTGTGTTATTCTCATTCCATCTCTCTCTCTCTGCACACACACTCACACACACACACCCTTCAGCTGAATTCAAAGACAAGAGGGAGAAATGACTCTCTCAGAAGTGCCAGCTCAGTCAAAACAAAAGGTAGGAAGCACTAGATGTGTAGCAGACCCCCCACCTCCAACTCATCTCCTTCAATTCTTCCCGCAAAGCAATTCCACCAGATCCACTCGTCCCCAGACCAGGGGGAGGACAGGTTTCCACCCTCCTTCTTCTTCCTGCCCCTCACTCCCACAGTGGTATGGTCCCTCTCCCCAGGGGAGCCCTCTTTCCACACATAGTTTCCCTGGGCTTCTCTCACTTAAGTCTCAAGTTTGGTGGGTTCCGAACTTGCCAGTCTCTGGCCTCATTCAGACAATTCCACTCCTGCCCTGCAAGTCTGCCCTTCCTGGAGATTTGATTAAGGCCCAGCAGGGCTCACTACAGTTCCACGGGCAGAGAAGACACCAGGCCCGCATCCCAGGGAGACGGACAGGCAGAAAAGAGGCCCTGTCATCCGCTCCTCCAGTCTGAGGGAGAAGGCATCTCTGCAAACACACACACACACACGCCCCTGCCACACACCCAGAAGGAATCAGGGCCCGAACCTGGCTCGGGCCCGGCAGGAGAGGGGCTGCCGTGGGGACCAGAGTCTAGGTGATTCAGCATCTGCCCACTCTCAGCCCAGCCCATTGGCCACACTCGCGACAGCTCTTAATGCCAAAGTGCTGACTTGGAAGCTGAGGAAGAATCCTTTCTAAAATCCAAAATTCTCCAGACCTCCAGCAGGGCTCCTTATCCAGGCCTCTGCACCCCAGGGCTTGAAACAACACCGGGAAGAGGTCACTCAGCCATCCCTCAGACCCCAGCTCTTCCCCATCCCAGCTTCCCCAGCTTAGCACCCCCTCCCCCAGTCCCTCTAGGAAACAAAACTCAACAGCTAAGGGAAGAGGAACAGAAGGGAGGCCTACCAACCCCAAGCACCCTGTGCCCCCAAACCATGAACAGGATCAAACACGTAGAAAGCGGTTATAAGCGGCAACAGCGAGTACCGGCGGCGGCGGCCTGCAGGGCCGGAGGTGCTCAGTACAAGCCCCGTGGCTACTGGCCTCACCAGGAAGGGCAGGTGGGGCAGGTGATGGAGGGCAGGCCAGATAACAGCCAAGGCGGGGAAGATGGGGTTCTTGAGAGGGACTCTGAGGCATCTGGGAAGGAGCTGGGACGGGACAGGGTGTGCAGGAGGGACCTGGAGAGGACAGTGAGGGAGCTGATGGAGAGACAGGCACAGAGTGACCGCGGGGGGGGGCGGCGGCGGGGGGGATGAGGTCGGGAGGAGAGCAGGGGAGGGCAGGGAGGGGGCTGATGATGTGCAGGGTAGGAAAAATAGAAGGGATGGGTGATACAAAGTGGATGTGGAAGTAAACGGAGGTATCGGGGCAGGGCTCGTGGATTCAGGGGCAGAAGGAAAGGGGAAAGAGGGTGAGGGTGAGGGAAGGGGGAAGGGATGCAGCCAATGAGATAGAAAGGGTGTGGGGTGTGTAGGGGGGTCGGGAGCTGGATGGGAATGGGGCGCACACATGCACAGAACAGAATGGATTCAGAGCAGGTGACGGTGTGGAGAGAAAGGTCGGGACGTGGACGGAGGGGGGATGGGGACAGGTCCGGGGACGGAAAGGGGAGGGCGGGAAAAAGAGGGTAGTCGCTAACTAGGCTTCCATGATCCCCTAATGCCACCACCTCTATCTTTCCAGAGTCCGAGCTCACCTACCTCCAAGGGCTCGGCTCCGACCCTGGGCGCAGTCCGTGCTGTCGGCTGCCGGCGCGGCCACTACCACGGCGTCCCCTGCAGCGCCTCTCGCCGCCAGCCGCCGCATTAGGGCAGAGACCAGCCGGCGCGCGTTCCCGAGCAGCGGCGCGCCCCCAGCACCTTGCGTGCGCGCCCCCGCGCCACTCCCTTCGCGATTTGAGCGGGGACCCGGACGCAGCCGGAGGAGGGAGGGATGCTCCAGCGCGGCCCCGCCCGGCGCCTCGGGTACGGTTCGCAGGTCCTGGACCGGAAAAGGACCCATCTTTCTATTTTCACCAACCCACAGCCTCTCTGCGACCGGCTGCGTCCGTTTCCGTTCGCTGAGCGCCTACTACGTGCCAAGCACTCAGGAGGAAATAACGCCGAAGCCCCAGTGTATCAAGAGCTTGTCCTGTGTGTGCTCCACCATCAGACTGTGACTTCTTGGGGGCAGAAATTTGTCTTCTGAGGGAGACCTGCCTGTGGTAGACTCTCCAGGAACGTTTGTTGAATAGTTGTTGGATCCCAATTGGGGATATATGAGAGGTTGTGACACCTGCTGGGGGAAGAGTGGCTTTTAAAAATGGGAGGTGGCCTCAGCCCTCAGAGGGTCAGGCCTTGTCCCGTACTTGAGTTGGTTGGAAGAAACCAGGGCCTGAGAGACAGGAGATCCAAGTGCCATCCCTGGCTGGGTGACTAACATCTCACACGGGCAAGACACTCCTCTGTGAGCCTCAGCTTCCTGAGCTGAGCAATAAAGAATTGATTGGATTATCCCTTCTGGTCCCTTCTGGTCCCTTCTAGTTCAGACGGGGAGAATGAGCTAGGACCTGGCTTCTGTGCACTGGCCAAGGCCTGAGCACACTTTTGACCTGAATCAGTGAAAAGATCTGGATTGGAGTAGAATCTTAGGCTTGGAAGGGCACTTGGAAGTCCAGCTCCCTATCCCAAACCACAGTTTGCTCAGCGGCCTCCCTCTGAGGTCCCATTTCAAGGCCGCCTTCTCTGCTCACACAGCTCTGCCCTGCCTGACATCACCTTCGCTGAGCTGTACGCACCTGCCTGCGTCTCTGTCTCTACTCCAGCCTGTGAGCTCTCCCCAGTCCTTGAACATAGTATGTGCTTAACAAATACTGACAAAGTGCTCCACTCTTCAGTTAAGTTCCTTGAGATCAACGATTGTAACTATTGGGCAAAGACTGTGCCACAGGAAAGAGGAAAGGTGGCTATGGCAGATCCCAAAATGTAGTTACCCATAGGTGCCCAGGACTCTGCGCGAAAGTTGTACAGACCGGGTCCCTGTCTGTACAATTTGATTTCACTCAGAATCTTGTTCCAGCATCGTTCTGGCAGCTCAGCTGCACACAGCCCTGTGCCTGTAACAGCACACTGTGAACACAATAGCGCGCCCTCCAGGAGCCAGTCCTGACTGCGAGGCCCCGAGATGACCTCTCATCAGCCAGTCCTGGCACGGCTGGAGGTGTCTGCAGAGAGAGAGGATGGACTGTAAAGGACCAGAAAATTCTCTGAAGGGGAAAATCTAGAAACTGGGGAGCCTTGTCCAGATGGCACCACTGGCCTCGGCCAGTCCCAGGCACCGGGGCGGGGGAGAGGGGACACTTAAAAAACTTAGAGGAGGGTGCATCAAGGCACTAGGGCCCCTCAGGCCCGGACCCATTACTTTCCCCTTAGTTTCCTAACTGGAAGCGTGCAGCTATAGCTGGCTCCGTGGGATGTATGGAAGTATAGAAGTGCTTGGTTTTTATTAAGAAAATAACTGGCCATTGGTTTTCTTGTATATATCATTCACTTCCTTTTAAGAGCACTAGGAGGTAGCTATTTTATAGGCAGCATTGCTAAGGTTCTGTGCCACCAGCTCTAGAGGCAGCCTGCTGAGGTTCAAATCCCACCTCCACCACATCAGTCTGGGAGAACTTGGGGACTTTATTTACTTCCTTTCCGATTATTTATTTATTTTTTTAAAAAGTACCATTAAAGCTTTATAAGTATGTAGTTGAATCAGAGTGACATCTTTCTATAAGACTTCTCATAAAATACATTTCCCTCATGCTTTCCCCTGTCTAGAAGTTACCACTTTTGGGCTGTTTCTTTGGTTATTTGCCTTCATATTTCTAAATAACATGACATATTGCTACTTCTGGCTTCTGGTTTAGGCATTATTTTTTGATTTCACCCCCATGAAAGACTCTTTCCCCCCTGCACGTCTTCTTTGGAGAAATGTCTTTTCATAGTCTCTGCCCATTTTTTTAAGAGCTAAGAAAATGGAGGTCTAGAAAGATACAAGATTACACAGTGATCGGATGGTTAAAACTGAACTGGGACTCAAGTGTAAAGAAATTAAACCTGGGCCTTAGGGGAATGCAGAGCTTCCAGGCACCTGGAGGGGAGAGGCAGGACTGTCCCCAGCTGCTGGCCTGTCCTGATCGGGGGAGGGCACCACCTGCTGGTGATGGACTCGGAATGAAGTGGCTTTGACCTGTGCAGGCTGGTCTACAAGCTTGTCAGGAAAGGACTTACTCAGTGCCAAGGGCACAGAGTGGTCGTTTTTTCTTTCCAGACATTGGTCGGACCGTCCTGCTTCCCTTTCCTCTCTAGTCTGCATCTTTAGTTCTGGCTGAAACCCCAGGCCACAAGGTCTCTGCTGACCCTGGACCTGAAACCTCACTCACTGTGTCCCTTTGTCATGGCACATGGCAAGTCACTGGTGATTTTTACTTTCTCTAGCATCTCATAGCTCCTAACCAAATTTCACAAGCCCTGCCTGCCTTGTCCTGTGCTCAGGCCAAGAGAAAGCCCCCAGGCACTGAGTCTTGGGTGTTTGCAGAGGACGCATGGCATGTACAGGGATGGCGAAAGCTGGGGAACAGGGCCGGGCCCCCTGCATCTGTTACACCTTCCAAGCTGCCCTCCTCCACATGGGGCCAGAAGGTGCAGGGAAACAGGCAGTTGCATACATTTTTGGTGTATCCTTTTGAGAGAGCAATTTTGAAATACCGTCAAGACTTGGAATGTACCCTTTGACCTGTCAACGTCTCCTCTAAGAATCCAGCCTGCATAAACACTAGCACAAGCCACTCACAAAAATGTGTGCCTACAAGGATGTTTGGCATGGCCCATCTAGAGGACAATGACCAAAAATGTGATAATCTGCGCAAAGCCGAAGTATGGAAGTGCTTGGTTTTTAAAACCAAACAGAGGAATGAACAATACCCTTCCCTGGTTCGGAATCATGGCATTTAGAAAACCTTTGTCGAAGAGCTTCTTCTTTCAAATACATTTGTACAAATAGTCTTGAGAGTGATTGCTCACAGCTAACCACAAAAGCATCCATATTATCATAATCAAATGGCTAAGACGTATTAAACCATCTCTTTTCCTGAAACCTCTCGTTCACTTTATCTTTGTGGTGTACAATACTCCTATTTTAAGCCTCAGCTTAACACCTCCTGTGTAAAAACCTCTCCCTCAGCCAGACCCAGCCTCTCATTTGGGTAGCTGTGCACACGGTAAATGCCTCCCTCAGCACTTAGCCACTCTGAGTTTCTTTATAGGCGTGTCTCCCCAACTCAACTGGAACTTTCCCGAGAGCAGGGAATCCTGCATCCACAGAGCGTGGCACAGCGTGCTGCTCACAGCTGAACCTCCATAAATGTTTGTCGAAGAAGAGAATGGGTGTGTGAATGAAAGCAGAGCTGTTAGGAACGTAGACTGTACTGTCTGATGGCGGTAGCCACTGGCCTCACGTGGCTATGTAAATTAACGAAAGTTACAAATGCAGTTCTTCAGTTACACCAGCCACATTGCAAGAGGGTAACACAGACTGCAGACCATGTCCATCACGTCCATCACGGCTGAAAGGGCTATTGACCGGCACTGAACTGCATCATGACCAGTGCCACGGGGAGCTGTGCAAGGCCCGACATCCCAACAGTCCAGAGCGGGCCGTGTGAGCGCAGGGCCTCCCTCTGTGTGCTGCTGTGCTAGCTGCTGGCCGGAGAATTGTACGGCGCCTGCAGTCTGAGACAGGCAGGAGGACACCTGAAAGCACACTGTAAAGGATATCCCCTTGATGAATAAATGCAGGCCAAGTGTACAAAAAAAATGAACAGGCAAGAGGAAGGAAATAAAAAGGGCTTTGGGTATCCATGTAGCCTGAAAAGTGACGCTTCACTTTTTATGTTTGAAATGGACGTGACTTTGCCAGAATTATTTCTTGGAGAAATAAACATATCAGACAGGAATAATCATGCTGGCTATTGAAATACAGCCAAAGAAAATATTTGTCTTCTTGTAGCAGCCACAGGAGATCTCTAACGTGGCAGCCACTGGTTTTCTGGGTAAGAGTTCCTGCTGTTTTCCATAAACTATTGAAATGTCCTCTCCATTGCCGCATTTCAGCCTCCAGATTATCTTTCTGACACTGCCTCTTGCACATAGCAAACATAATAAATATTTTCTGACTATGTGTATAGGTTTTCTATCAGGAAAATATACCTTGCTAGCCCTTCCCATTTCTGCCAAAGGAACCAGACTGGCGAAGGCCTCCCTCTGCACTGGCCCAGGCCCACCAGGCTGGGGCAGCAGAGGAGGCGTCGCTTGCACTTTGCACCAATGCAGGGGCCCTGTGCTCCAGACCCCGGGCTCCTCTGTTTCTGCCTCGGCCCCCCCCCACGCCCGCCTCTCCCTTCTCTCCCCTTCCCCTGTGATGGCCAAGATTAGCGTGAGCTGGGAGCGGGAGGTAGCAGCTGAGAATGCAGCCTGTGGGCCTGCCTACCCCCAATTAGTTTATCTTATTAATGCAAATTTATTAGCATAGAACCCCTGGGAGATAAGCAGGAGGAGGTATCTGTAAGCTTTACCCCGGAGGTGCCTCTCTTGTCTCCCCCTCCTCTGAGTGGGAGGACCCAGGAGAGCAGATCTGACCTGGCGGATGGGACGGTGAGCACTTCTTTTTTTTTTTTTTTTTTTAATTGATTCTATAGAGATGGGAAGGGAGAGGATCATCAATGAGAGAGAAACATCCATCGGTTGCCTCTTGCACATGCCCCAACTGAACCCGCCACCCAGGCACGTGCCCTGACGGGATTCGAACCCAATACCTTTCCACCTGCAGGCCGATGCCCAGCCACCTGAGCCACACCAGCCAGAGCTGGCAAGCACTTCTAAACACAAGATTTGTCACAATTTCCTGAGTGTTTGTGCGAGCTTCCTGTTAAGAGTCTTCCAAGAGTTCATTTACAAAAAAGAATTTGTCTATGAAATAATAGCTTAATAAAAACAGACTTAATAATGAAACTTTTCTCCCTCTCAGGTTTCAAAGAGACTAATTCCTTTGGTTCTGAGGTGTCAAGAGCTGAGGGAAGCTCCATCTCCCTGCTAGGGAGTTCCTGGTTTGTAATGAGTCCTTGTCATTCACTCCCTCATTGAAACTAGGGCTGAAATAAGTCACACCACATCCTCTCAGATGCCAGACAGCATTGCAGATGAGTTGAGGAACAGCTGTAATTTAAGATTACTCAATCAGCTGAGGAACTTTCATAGGCCATAAGCTTCTTTTGCTTCCTAGGGGCCAAGTGCCATGACCAGGTGGATGCTACCTGCAGTGGTTTGGGGGGCTGGGCAGAGGAAAACCCCCAGACCGTGTTTCTTCTTTCACTAACACCAACCTTTAAACCTTCCGAGAACAAACAGAGCTCCTCACCTACTCCTCCCCTAGCGCGGGGAGGACCTTCTCCAGGGCAGGCGTCTGACCGTCCTCATGTGGCAGTTTCTGTGTGTGAGGCGGAGAATGAGTCTGTCTGAACCAGCGATGTGCTGGTTAATATTTAACTGTTGATGCACTGGGAAAAAAGAGAATCCCTGTTGTGTAAGGTTTTTCGGTTTCTGTGGCATAAATTCTCCCATCACGGTCGATTTCAAGGTCCTCGAATGTGGAGTTGGGAAGGGACGTGCGGTAGTAGCTCACCATTATATAATATTTCCTCCATACCAATACAATAGATGTAAATCACCTCAGGATAGTAAAATATAGTAGAATAATTAGGGAATGATGAGTTTTGAATTATTTCATATTCTTGTTTTTAATATGATTATTAAATTGTAAGCTTATATAATTTAATTTTTAATAATGGCTGCGCTTCACAACCAGCTTACACAGTTCCTGAAAGTGCAGCAATCAGCTCTGGCGAGCCGACACAAGCCGGCCCGGCACACTGTTGCCCTGGAGTCCCTCAGCCACATGTTCCAGTCCCTGTTGTTGCCATTTCTCAGCTTAGAATTTGTTGCATGGCTCCCACAGCAATCTCGGCGAGGTCAGCGTGCTGAACCTGTTTTAAAGAAATGGACACCACATTTTCGTACACCAAAAAACAACTATCAGAAAGAGAAACTAGGGGAAAAAAAGTGACACTTACTATAGCAACAAGAAAAATAAAATACCTAGGAATAAATTTCACCAAGGAAGTAAAAGACCTATACCCAGCAAACTATGCAACACTGAAGAAAGAAATTGAGGAAGATACAAATAAATGGAAGCATATACCCTGTTCATGGATTGGAAGAACTAATATCATTAAAGTGTCCAGCCCTGGCTGGTGTGGTTCGGTGGACTGAGCACTGGCCTGCGAACGGAAAGATCTGTGGTTCGATTCTGATCAGAGCACATGCCTGGGTTGCCGGCCAGGTCCCCAGTTGAGGCACATGCAAGAGACAACTGATTGGTGTTTCCCTTCTGCATTGATGTTTCTCTCCCTCTCTATCTTCCTCCCTTCCCCCTCTCTGAAAATAAATAAAGTCTTTTAAAAATATATCCATACTACCCAAAGCAAGCTACAGATTCAACATAATCCTTATTAAACTACCGAAGGCGT
Source organism: Pteronotus mesoamericanus (assembly GCF_021234165.1). Classification (NCBI taxonomy): domain Eukaryota; kingdom Metazoa; phylum Chordata; class Mammalia; order Chiroptera; family Mormoopidae; genus Pteronotus; species Pteronotus mesoamericanus. Next base: position 6,160,760 of record NW_026555326.1, read on the forward strand.
ATTTCATTGATGTAGACCAAATACTCCAAAAACTTAAGAACCAAAAAAGACCCCAAATAGCCTCAGCAATTTTGAGAAAGAAGAATAAAGTTGGAGGGATCTTAATACCCGATATCAAACTATACTACAAAGCCACTATAATCAAAACAGTCTGGTACTGGCATAAGAACAGACACATAGATCAATGGAACAGAATAGAGAGCCCAGAAATAAACCCATGTCTCTATGGTCAATTAATATTTGACAAAGGAGGCACCTGCATACAATAGGGTAAAAATAGTCTTTTCAATAAATGCTGGTGGGAAAACTGGACTGGTACATGCAAAAACCTGATACTAGACCACCAACTTACACCATACACCAGGATAAACTCAAAAAGGATAAAAGACACATAAATCGGTGATGCTACTGATCAGCAAGTGGGGTCTTGCTGCCCGCCGCCATCCTCTAGGAAAAATTCCAGAGGCAAAGATTTGGTGATAAAGGAAAGTAGTCTTTATTCAAAAGCTACACAATTTTAGAATACCAGCTTTCCACACAAATTAGTCACTTGCAGTTTTAATTACTTAATCTTATCAATTATGGTTAAAATCTTTAATGCCTGAGTTCTCCTATCATTCCCCCTGTTAGTTATTAATTATGTTATTCCTATAGGGTTAGTTTAAAACTAAAACAACATAAGATACAAAAGCTGCACAAATTTGGAAGAATGACAGGCTTCTGCCCCAGAGCTTGTCCCCTCCAGGACACCCAAAGAAGAGGAAGCTGGCCACCCTGTGCCAGGCTGAGCAGATCCTAGGTTGCACCCAGAGTTCCTTCCCATCCTAAATGCAGCCTATGGGGACATGCAGGCAGCTGCAGCACCATCGTCCAGGCATCCTTGATGGAGAAGAGCCTGAGAGCTAATTACTGCTCCCTTTTTATTTTAAATTTTCTGACCTATAATTCCCTGTGCGCTGGAGGCATTCAGCTTCTCAGCCAATCCCGCCCTACACTGTTTATCATTGCCTCGGCAGTCTCCTCCTCTGGCCCCTTCCTGCTCCTCCCCAGTGGCCTGATCAGACCTCTCTGTATCAGTGATACCATAAGTCCTACCGGAAAACATAGGCAGTAAAATTTCAGATATCCCACAGAGCAATATATTTGCCAATATACCTCCTGGGGCAAGGGAAATAAAGGAAAAAATAGACAAATGGGACCACATCAAATTAAAAAACTTCTGCAAAGCTAAAGAAACCATCATCAAAATGAAAAGGGAACCGACCCAATGGGAGGACATATTTGCCAATGATATATCGGACAAGGGTTTAATCTCCAAAATATATAAAGAACTCAAACGACTACAACACCAGGAAGACAAACAATCCAATTAAAAATGAGTGAAAGACCTGAATAGACACTTCTCCAAGGATAACAAACAGAGGGCCCAAAGATATGTTGTGGGAGGCTCAGTTCTTCTTGCCAAAGCAATAAAGATTTACAAAGTCAGCAAGCCTGTTAGTATGTAAGCAAAGTTTATTAGTGATACATTCTCATGGAAGACAATGGGCCCAGCCTGGATAGGTGGGAAAGGCAACAGCACTGGTCTCTTCGTCCTGAGGATTTACAGAGTTTGTGGGGTGGGGTGAGGGGATTTCATACTGATTTGGTGGGAGAACGTGGTCCGTGCTCTGAGGGAGGGCACGGCCTCCTAAGCATAAGTATGGGCGGAGGTCTGTTAACACAGCTTTTATCTTGCTCCAGAACACCTCTAGTTATCCTGTTAAAAACAGGTATGTGGCCAGAGGCAGTTAATCAAAGTTATTTACGAGCTTCTTCGGCAAGTACTTTGGACCCTCTCCCACCCTTTTAGTTCAGTAGAAATTAAACTTCTATCTAACAGACTTATGAAAAAATGCTCAGCATCACTAGCCATCAGAGAGATACAAATTAAAACCACAATGAGGTATCACCTCACATCTGTAAGAATGGCCATCATTAATAAATCAACAAATAACAAGGGCTGGCAAGGTTGTGGAGAAAAGGGAACCCTAGTGCACTGTTGATGGGAATGCAGACCGGTGCAGCCACTGTGGAAAACAGCATGGAAATTCCTCAAAACATTAAAAATGGAACTGCCTTTTGACCCAGTGATTCCACTGCTGGGAATATACCCTAAGAATCCCAAAACACCAATTCAAAAGAACTTATGCAGCCCAATGTTCATAGCAGCGCTATTTACAATAACCGAGTGCCGGAAACAGCCTAAGTGTCATCAGTACATGAGTGGATCAAACAACTGGTACATTTACACAGTGGAATACCGCACAGCAGAGAGAAAGGAGCGTCTTCTACCTTTTGTGACAACATGGATAGAAGTGGAGAATATTATCCTAAGTGAAATAAGCCAGGCAGTGAAAGACAAATACCATATGATCTCACTTACAAAAAGCATCTAATGAACAAAATAAACTAATGAGCAAAATAGAACCAGAGACAGAGGAACAGGGAACAGACTGACAGCGGCCATAGGGGAGGGGAGAGGGGAGTAATGGTGGAAAGAAGGGGAAGGGAGTGGTCCAAGAACATGTATGAATGACCCATGGACATTGGACATGGACAGCAGTGTGGGGTTAACTGTGGGAGAGGCGGGTGGGCTGGGTGGAGGAGGACAAAGGGAAATTGGGACAACTGTAATAGAATAATAATAATAATAATAATGAAAAAGAAGTGAACACTGGCCCTGTCCGAGTGGCTCAGCTGGTTGGACTGTCATCTTGTACACAAAAAGGTTGTGGGTTCGCTCCCCAGTCAGGGCACATACCTAGGTTGCAGGTTCAATCTCTAGTTGGGGCGCATATGGGAGGTAACTAATTGATGTTTCTCAGATTGATGTTTCTCTCTCTCTCCCCCATCTTCTTCTCTCTCTAAAATCCATAAACATATCCTCGGGTGAGGATTTATTTAAAAAAATTTTTTTTTAAAGAAGTGGATGCCAGACACAGGAGACACTGGTGGTAACCTGTGCATATCCACTTCAGTGGTGGGCACGCCCCTCCCCAGCTGCAGGGATGGCAAAGGCTCTGCACGTCCTTCCTGGCTATCAGGGGCAGCCGCTCCCTCTCCCCGAGCTGCCTGCAGGGTACAGTGGCCCGTGATAGCTCGTTCAGGGCACAAAGCCTGGCCCCTTGCCTCGGGGACGAGAATGCTGCGAGGGGCATTACACCCAGAGCATCTGGGTGCTTGGCAACTCCCTCTTCATCCAGCTCCCACATGCCTTTGTCTGAGAGCCCTGCCTCAGTGGTCAAATGCACCCAACCCTGCTCAGGGGCACCCAACTCAGGCTGTGCTCCTAGGGAACTTGACCGAAGACACAGAGCTTCGGAGGGACTTCCTGATGTCCCAGTGACGGAGGCAAAATGTGAACCCAGGTCCTCTGATTTCCAACAAGTGTCCTTGCCATCATCTCACAGATGTTGCTTCTACTTGAGACCCCTTAAGACGGGGGAATTCAAGAGTTAAACATTTTTAGATTTAGTGATATGGTTAATAGCTTAGTGATTAATGCATGTAGAAGGCTGTTGTTCCCGGAACTGGAATGCATGACCCGACCTACCCTGACTCCAGGAGGCCTGTAAGCAATTTGACCTTTGTGTCCCAGAAGGAGGGCTGCACGCTGTAAACGGTGTCTGAGCCTTCGTGCTCCAGGGAGAGAACGTCTACCAACCGGGACGCAGATAAAGAATCCCTGGTCAGCTGGTGAAGGGATGCCCGGGAATCGCAGGGCTGCAGCTTTAGCCTTTCCCTGGATTCTAAACCCCTTACCTACCCTTCTCTTCTTCTTATAAAAAAAGCTTGGCCTGAAATGAGGTGTTAAGATGGTTTTTTTAGGGTACAGAACTCACCGTCTTCTCAGATGGCTGGCATCTGAATAAAGCACCCATAAAGATTCAGTCTTGTCTCTACTTATTGGTTCTGGTAGCAACAGGCAGCACAAACGGTGACTTTTTCGGTTTCCCTTGGTCACTGTGGAATGAAGCTGAAGCACAAACGCCTGAGTGTGGCGTTCGAGCTTCACTCTAATGCTTTGAGCCCCCCTTCCTTTCTAGCCTTGCTTCTGGGACTCCCTCTTACTTACACCTTTGACTTCAGCCAGAGCAGGCTGCCTTCTGTCCCTCAAACCTGCCCTGGGTTTCTTGTCTCCATGTTTTTGATTCTGTTGTTTCTTTTTCAAGATAAATAAACTTAAATGTAGTGCATGCCTACTGCATTCAAGGCATTGTACTCTAGAATAGCCGTCTTCAAATGGGGTCTATGTGTCCTTGTGGATAGCAGAAGACTTCCCAAGAAGTCTGTGCGCAAGACTAGTTTTAAGAGGATTGGTTTCTAGTGCTTACCAGACAGGAACTGAGCCTGGAGTGGGTCTGCCTTGGGCCGGCCTGTAGTGCGTGGGTTCTCGGCCTCCTGCAGGAAAGAGTCCACAACACGTGTCCAGGTGATTTTCAGAGTACATTTATTAAAGCTGGGGACAGTGAAACAAGGAAGGGCTCAGGATAGAGGAAGCACCAGGAGAGCGCAGGGGTGAGGCTTTGACCCCCTAGAAATGTTATAGGGAGGACATGAGCCGAGGCACGGCTGCCTTGGCTCACTGGAGAGTCAGAGAACCGGGGGCCTTGGGGGCGGTTCGAGGGGTCAGCGTGGGATGAGCTGCTGCTGTCCGTTACTCCCCCGCTTGCAAGTCTTGTGGGGACCCTTAGAGTTTAGGAGACGCACGCCTGCGGGGGAGAATTGGGGAGTTGGCAAAGGCTTGGGCGCGCTCCCGGGAGGGAGAGCTCACCCTGGGTCCTTCCCTGGAGGGTTTTAAAGGCTAGGAGTTTAGAGGAGGATCTCAATGGAATATTCATCAGCTTTATGTTGATGCACCAAAATGAGATTCATTCCCCCGATTTTATCTGTCCTTGGGCATGGCTGGCACAAATGACACTAATGGCATTTCTGCTATCTCCGTGAGAAGGGGAGAAGTATAAATGCTCTACTCTTGTGTGTCCTTGTTTAGGGAAGATAGGATTTGGGAATTTACTGGATAGCTGGAAACGGCTTGGCCTTCTAACTACCTGTCTCAGTTTCCCTATTCCGCTTGTCCTGGCTAGCCTGTCTCACTAGGTCCTCGACCTCCATGTTTGTGTTTTTCTAAAATTGTCTGCATGCATTCAGAATAACCCTTTTTCTCCCTTACAAAAGAAAGGAAAATCCCTCCTCTATCTCAGCTTTTACAAGGGGGCATTGCCCTAGACCATAAAACTGGATGTTTCAAAATACTAGTTTCAGGGAAGGCTCCTTCAGTGATTGTTCAAGGTACGTTTACCCTTTAGGTGTTCAGGATCAGTGAGAGGCCGTGATGGAAAGCCACAGCCAAGCCAGGGTGGCCTGGCTTTGGTGCCAGGTGCACAGGGGTCCGCCTTGGTGCAGGAGGAAATGGGGTCCGCTGGCACCAAACACGCAGCTGCAGGGCCTTTGGCAGGAGTCGCTGCAGGGCCCAGTTTCGCCTGTATCCACACTTTACCACGCGGGGCCATGAGACACATGAGGCACGTGAGGGCTGTGCCGAGGGTCCTAGAACAGGCATATCTTCAGGGATCATCACTTCTGCTCAGACTCGATGGGGAAAGAGAGGGGTGGAGAAGGTTTCGCAATGCAGCGTAAGTAATTTCATATATTTTTATATTAAAGTAATAATAGCTAACAAAGGAGTGCTTGCTGTGTGGCTGACCCTGGTCTAAGAACGTGCTATCATTCAACACACGGGATCATTACATCCTGACCAGGAGGGAATGCAGGCGGAAGACACAGGTGGAGCCCCCCACAAACAGAAGACCCAAACCCATGTGCCACGGCTCCCGAGTCTGTGCCCCTAACAAAAAACCATTTGTCTTAAGGCAAATGCAGGTTTATTTGAAAGTAGAAAGCAAAAATTTTACGCCCTTTTAAGGTAAGACTTGAGATTTTCAGCTTCCTGTGAACTGCTTCGTTTCCTAGTGGCGGGTGGTGGGGCGGGGACTTGATCACTCTGGTCTGGAGTTGGTGGAAAGCCTTTCATCCTCTGGCCTCTATTTACTCTTCTGTGGGGAGGATAAGAGAGGAGCAAATGGAGAAGAGATTGGGGATGTCGTGTGAAGAAGAGACACAGGTAGCAGTCCTGGAGCGCCCCACCTGCCTGTCCTCGAAGTTCCTTTCCTCTGTTGTCCAGCTCTTGGGACGCTGGGAGAGGCCAGGCCAGAACACCTGCCTGAATCAGGAGGGCGGGACACCTGCCTCACCACCTGGGCTGTAGCTGTTCTCCAGAAACCTTCCACCAAGAAGAGCGCTGTGTCCGCGCGAGGAGGGGATCCGCTGGGGAGGCCACAAAGGGGGACAAGAGGCAGGACAAAGATCGCAGTGAAAGCGGAACCTATGGCCAAGGCTGCCTTGCCTTGGTGAAAAGGAGAGAAGAGGTTTGTGTTAAAATGTGAAGGGACAAGAGTATTTCTGTATGTTATAGCCAATTAAAAATATACTTATTTTTTTTCAATTAAGACTTTATTTTTTTAAACAATTGTTAGGTTCAAAATTGAGGGGGAGATACAGAGATGTCGCATATCTTCCCCCCCCGACACATAGCCTCCCCCATTATCACCATCCCCCACCAGGGTGGCACATTTGTTACAACTGATGAACCTGTACTGATCCACTGTAATGACCCAAAGTCCATAGTTTACATGAGGGCTCACTCCTGGTGTTGTACATCTTATGGGTTTAGACAAATATGTAATGACAGCCATCTACCCACCGTTACAGTGTCATACAGAATAGTCTCCGGCCCTAAAAGTCCCCTGTGATCCACCTGTTCATCCCACCCACCGCCCCAGCTCCTGGCAACCGCTGATGTTTTCGCTGTCTCCATAGTTTTGTCTTTTCCAGAATGGCATACAGTCGGAATTATACAGCATGTAGCCTTTTCAGATGGGCTTTTTTTCCTCTTAGTAATATGTACTTAATATTCCTCCATGTCTTCTCATGCATGGATAGTTCGTTTTAGTGCTGAATAGTACTCCATTGTCTGGATATACCGCAGTTAACGTTTTCATTTATCTACTGAAGGATATCTTGGTTGCTTCGATTGGATGCCACCAATTAGATGCAATTGTGAATAAGGTCACTATAAACACCTGTGTACAAGTTTTTGCAGGTACTTAAGTTTTTAACTCTTTTGGGTAAATACCAAGAAGCACAAAAGCTGGACCATACGACTAGAGCATGTTTAGTTTCGTAAGAAACTGCCAAACTATCTTCCAAAGTGGCTGCACCATTCTGCATTCCCACCAGCCGTGACCGAGAGAGGCTATTGCTCCACACCCCCGCCCACACTTGGTGCCCAGGGGTTTGGCGTCATGTCCCGAACGCTGGCCGTTCTGGTGGGCATGTGCTGGCACCCGGCTGTTGCTTTAACGTGTGTTTGCCTGCTGACATACAACGCAGAGCGTTACATTCTATTTTTCAAACTTTCTTGTTTTTTTCTTCCTTTGTTAGTAATAAAAGAAAACATTTCTAATGAAAGGGGAGGTATAGGAAACATAGACAAAATTTTGGCTTCTGTACAGAACCTTCTGGGTTCTCCGGAAATGTTTTTTTCCTGAAGTTTTCAGATCACTGTGCAGTTGGTAAAGCACTTGCAGACACTACAGGTTACAAACAGCCTCCCCAGGGAATGCTAGGGAGTGGAAGCCCACGGGAGGGGAGCGGCTTGGAGGCCTCGCTGGGACCACGAGGCTTCTGCACTGGTGGGGTTCGGGGCAAGCGATCCACATCGCTTTCATGAAGCCTTTGCTAATAAACTGCCGTGTCCAAACTCCCCTTCGTTCCCAAATTGGACTTGTGGTTGCGAAGTGGTCCAGAAGCCAGGGAGGAAGGGTGACAAACAGAAACGGGACCTCTCACTGGGTGCCGACGGGACCCTCAGGGAGCCACTCTGGCTCCTGAGCCCACGGCCCTCGACCCGGGAGGGGAGGAGACTGGCAGCCACAGCGCTCTCACCTGGACACGCAGGCACAGGAGACAGGGGACACGTGGAAGGACGAGAATGGGACACAAGGGCTCGGCAGTCAGGGTCCTTTTGGAGTCTGACTTAGCGAGGAAGCAGGGCTGCAGGTCCCCAACGCTGCCTTCAGGGTCAGGCATTGGCTGGAAGGACTCACAGAGCTCAGACAGACTGTTATACTCATGGTTACAGTTTGTTACAGTTTATTACAGTGAAAGGAAATATTACAATGAGCAGCACACAGGGCAGGGCCCAAGAGGGACCAGAGCGAACCTCCACTTGCTCTCCCAGTGGAGACGTGGACAGTGCTTACTGTTCCCAGCAATGGTATGTGGCACCATGTACAATTGCCGGCTAGGGAAACTCCCCCAGCCCCGGTGTCCAGGGTGGGTTTTGTTGGGGGTCAGGCACGTAGGTACGGCTGCCTGTGTACACGCTGACCTTGGTGTGCGGCCCCGCCAGACGCCAAGTAGATACTGTGTGGCCCACCCATACCTCGTCATTAGCATGTGCTATCTGGCAAGGTCCACGGCCCCCCAGTAAATGAAGATACTCTTATCAGGATGAATGTTCCAAGGGCTTAGAGGTTGTTACCTCCCAGGAGCTGGGCAAGGGCCAAACCTTTCCTTGGGCAGGGTTAGTAGTTTTCTGCAGTGACGCACCCAAGTCTCCATGGTATCTAGAACCAGAGGGCTTCTTCATCTCTTTTCCCTGCAGACCTGCCTGCAGAATGAACCTTTCTAGAATCTGGTTCATATTCGGTCTCAGCGGCCGCACCAGCCCTCAGTGAGGAGAGACTTAGGCTGCCCCAGCTCCCTCGTCTGCAGCCCAGCCCCTGGGCAGCCTTGCCCCTGAGGCCTTCATCCCAGGCAGGCACCTGGTCTTCAGTGCTGCCTCCACCAACTCAGCTCTTGTTGTGGTGGCTTCTCAGCCTGAGGCCCTGGCTGCTTGGCCTGGGCCCAGCTCCAGGATCCCAGCCCTGCCCGAGCTGCCTGTCTGGGGCTTAGACCTTGCTGCCCATCTCTTGGCCTGGATTCTGTGTGTCCCCGCCCTGGATTCCCCGCTCCTGAGTTGGCCCCATGCTGCGGGGGTAGGTCCCTGCTGTCACGCGGGGCCTGACTCAGGCGCTGACTACTGGGCAGACAGACGCCCAGCACTGCAGCAGGGATTACCCTGCTTTGTGGGTTAGTACAGTCTCGTTGTGCCCTTTGGCTAACACTATCAAAACCAGTCATGCCAAATTCCACTTTATGTAACGGTGTCCTGGAAGGTTCCCCAGGCAAGCTTGGTCCAGTGCTCAGCAGCAGGGAAAGTTCAAAGGGCCATAGCTGACTGACCACACAGAAATGCTGGGCCTCTGACAGTGGTATCTCCGTGGTCATTTGGAGGCTCTGTATGGGGAATTCTGGCTTTCCTGTGGGTGTGAACTTTAAAGCTCTGGGATTCCTTTAGACCAAAAGGACTTAAGGAGATACATGTGTTCAATCCCTTACCGGAAGCCTTTGGGAGAATAAAGGCCCGGATGTATTTTACAATTTAGAATAGTTCAGGTGTTAGGGAGATGACTTGGTGGGGACACTGCATTTTATAACCACCCCCGCGAAGCCTGGGCAGTACCCTGCAGGTCAGCACGTGACGGGCATGCGCAGTCACGCGAAGCGAGACAGTGAAGTTGGAAGTCACAGCCTTGTGTCAGTTCAGGTCAGGTTTTGCTACGAAAGGATTTCCAGTTAAATTAGGTTGCTATTATATGTTATGAAAAAATTCAGTTCATAGAACTTTTGGGGCAGGTTAAATAGTTTCCATGTGTTCTTGTGTCTAATCTTTTTATTCCGAATACCTACTCCAATTTCTGGCACACACCAGACACTTAATACATGCTGCGTGAATAGGTGAAGCATCCTTCCGTTGACCAGTTATTTTCTCCCGGGTGACACGAGGGCAAGCCAGCCCTTCCTGGGGGTAGGGGGGGTTCATGCCCAGTTCCTGGCTGGCCAGCAGGAGCAGAGCTCTCCAGGGTTTCCCAGCTTCCCCTCAGGTCTCCATGAAGTCTCAACTCTCTACAAAGCCTCTCACTCCCTGTCTCTCTCTCAGGAGAAGGCAGGGGCCAGGGCGCTGACAGAGAGACACAAGGCACCAAGCAGGGCCCGGGAGACGGGGCTCTGTGTGCAGGCTCGTCCCCCCAGGCGTGTGACCGTCCTTCCCCCAGGCCTCAGTTTCTTCATCTGCTGCGTAAGGGAGCCCCAAACTTGTCGATTATCATAGTTGCCTAGAGAGCATTAACAGTACAGATTCTGATTTTGTAGGTCTAAGCGTGGAATACAGAAATCTGTGCTTTTCAAATGCTCCTTGCTATAACCATGACACCACAAAATGGAGGGGGTGGGGTGGCAAGGAAATAGATCTGTCTATGCAGGAGAAACATTTCTATAGGGAATCATTTCAGCTAGTATAAAGCTGAAGCTGATTCTGAAACTGTAACTTTAAAAAAGTGAAACATCATTAAAGAAATTAAAATTCTACATTAAAAGATTCACTTCATGCAAAAGAAAGCAGTAAGGGAGAAACAGAGACATATATGACATAGAGAGAAAACAAAAAGTAAAATACAGATGTAAATCCAACCAGATCAATAAGGCACTATATGTGACTAGACCAAACAATCCAATCAAATGACAGACTGTCAGAATAGATAAAAGTGACACAACTATTTTCTGTCTACAGGAGGCACATTTTATATTGAAAGATAGAAATAGACTAAACGTAGAATGGAAAGACATACCATGCAAGCAGCGACCGCAAGAAAGCTAGAATGGCTATACTTACTGCTGTGAGAGAAAATAGGCTTTAAAACAAAAAATGTTACTATAGTTAAAGAGGTACATTTCAGAGTGACAAAAGAGTCAACCCGTCAGAAAGATAAAAAATATAAACATATACACACCTAATGACAGAGCACCAAGATACGTGAAACAAAAACCGACAGAAGTGAAGAAATAGGCAATTCAACATTAGTGATCAAAGACTTCAGTATCCACTTTTCAAAAACAGATAGAAAAACGAGACAGAAGACAAACACGGAAATAGAAAACTTTAACAACACTATAAACTAACTGGATCTAACAGACGTCTATGGAATGCTCTACCCCACGCAATAATGCACATTCTTCTCAAGCGCACACGAAACGTTCTCCAGGACCGAGCATATGCTAGGCCATAAAACAAGCCTCAGCTGTACGCTTGGGCATTTGTGTCACAGAAAGGAAAGCTTATGCTCACGCAAAACCTGTATGGGAATGTTCATAAACCGGAAGCGGCCCAGGTGTTCTTCAATAGGTGAATGGTTAAACTGTATTTTTATCATAATCAACAGGATTATTATTATTGAAAACCTGGAAATCTCAGCAGCCAGAGAGAAGTGCAGCTACCACTCTGGCCAGTATCCCACCAACATCCCACAGGCAAGTAGGTGCGTCTGCACCTCCATGAATCCCCCACTCCGTCCCCTCCCAGCAAACATATCAAAGGAGAGCTGGCTCTCCAGGGGGCAAGCCACGGTCCCCTGGGGCGAGGGCGGGCAAGGCTGTGTGATCCCAGCAACTTCCCGGGAGGCTCTGAGTGACTCCCGTCTTCAGTGAGGCACCCATCTCTCCCCTACTGAGACAACCACGGAAACGTCACAGAAATGAGGTCATTGCACACAAGCTATTTTTGTGAACTACTTTTTACACTCTACATCATTACCTTTAATGGCTACACAGTATACTTTTTGTTGTTGTGATAGCAGAATTATAAAATTAACTCCATGTTGATATCATTTAGATTTTTTCATTAAAGGTATACATTTTTGCAGTGACCATCTCTGTATATGTAATTAGCACCTTATATTAAATTCTTATTAGTAGGATTTTTGGATCAGTGGGTTTGAACATTAAAATTTTTTGAAACATAACGACAAAATACGGATTTATATTCCCATCGACACTCACTTAACAAATACTGCATTAGGCATTGTTCAGTCAAAAGAGTATCCCCTACCTTGAATCTCTAATACTAAGTTCTAAAGATAACTGACAAAATACAGCCTCTAGGCTTTCGACCTCAAGCGAATATGCTAGTAGTGTTCATTTACCTCTAAAGTAAAGGCAGCGGCCAGGAGCCGACCACGCCTTTTTTCCTTACAAGCAAGGCCATTTGCTTCTCTTTGCTGCCGCCTTGTGGTGAAACAGAAGAGGTTCGTTATGGAAGGACCTGAGGGAGGGCCGCTAAGAACCCCTGACTTCTGGGCAGGAAGGAGCCTGCTGTCAGATACTGATAATCTGTCCTAAGTGGATCAGAGCGATGGAGAGTGAGACCTCTGTGGGCTTCAGTGCACCAGCCTTGGGACAGAGCCTGGAGGACGCGTTGGAGGACACAGTTCTAATTCTAGATCTGGATCTGCCTCTGATTTGCTATTGGGCAAGTTTGTTCTTTCTTTGTCCTCCTCCGTTTCTTCTTAGCGAAATGAGTCAGTGTCTTGACACTTAGCCTAGGTCAGTGTTTTGTAGACTGTAAGTGGTGATCCATTAAAGAGCTGTGAGTTCTGTTTATTAAGTTATGGCTTTTTTTTTTTTTTTTTTTTTAATGAAAAGGACAGGATAGAAAAGAATGGAAATGTTAAAATGCAATGCGCACAGTGAAGGTCAGTGTTGCCACACAGGGTGTCCTTGGCCGATGTGATCTGAAGGCCCCTGCCTCAGGAGATCCAGGGTCCTCCCAGCTGGAGCTCCCAGGTCTAACGGGGGCGGGTTGGTTCAGGGGAGGGGCCCCGCCACCGCAGGGCGCTTTGGCGCTGTGCCGACGAGGTCTTCATTCTTTGCCTCCTCTCTCAGCCGCTCCGCGAGGACAGCTCTGACGCCCAGCTTTCATGCAGACGACTGGTGGGAGACCCCCGTGGGGCCCCAGAGCGGACACAACACACCACATCTCTGGTGTCAGAATCCGTTTGGAGCAACTTTCTCGCTGGAGTTGCTGGTTGGAGGGCTGACAATGCCGGCACATGAGCCGCTGATTTAGCAGGGGCACTGGGTGGGGCCACCGTGCCAGGGAAGGACCCGTTTGCCCTGCTCATCCACCATCCCGCGGGAACTGCGGAGGGCAGTGAGAACCCATGGATCCGGGAGGTGGGCGGAGCAGCAGGGCCAGAGGCCTGGAGGCTCTGACCTGTCCGCCGCCCCCGCCCACGGGTTGCTGAAGGGTGTGAGGAGGGGAGATTGTTTAACCAGCTCGGGAGCCTCTCTGACTTGTCCGGGAGCTGCCGGTCCTGCTGTGTATCAAGCTCTCAGGCAGCCGCAGAGAACAGGAATTGCCACCAGGGGGCAGCAGAACACTGATGCTGGAAGAGTGGCGTCTGACTTAGAGTGGGAACGAGAGGAAAGGGGACTCAAAGGCCCCCGGGAGCAAAGGGCCTGCAGAGAAGAGCAACCTTGGTCGCTCCTTCCCAGAGGGCTCAGGGTGGGGGAGGGAGTCTGACCTGCAAGATAAGCGCCCACTGGAGGTGTGCTGGAGCTGGTTCAGCCCTCCTTAAAAATTACAATGAAATAAACGAAAATAAAAATCATAAACACAAAAGATCACTTAGTGTTATACAACAGTGTATTATCTATGTTCTTGAGGCTATTTATGCTTGTTCTGTCTGTGCATTGTGCTACTGCGCGCTGGCCTCGCACCACTGGCCAGAAACGGTATCACGGATCACGGCGGGAGAACCAACACCACGGATATCAGCAAACGCTACAAATCCGGGTGCAGGTGGCTTCTTTTGGAGAGCTTGTTGTTAGAGCACTTACCAGCACACCACCGGGTTCTCTCCGGTTCTGGGATCTCTACCCGAACCAGTCAGCCTGAGAGGGAGTCCTTTACAGAGCTAGGGAGATGCAGAACAGGACTCTGACCCTGACCTTCAGCACTGAGGAGGCCCGTGACCCTACCTGGACCAGCAGAGGTGGAACCTTACAACAAAGGCTGGAGTTCAGGAGGAGGCCGGGGCAGAGCAGCACGCTTCCCCTCTCCCTTCCTGCCCCCCACAACCCCAGCCACAGGGGAGCAGGTGAGGAGGAGAGGTTAAGCCCGAAGAAGAGACACATGAAAGAAAACTGTCTAGCAAGCATTTGAAAGGCTGGTATGTGAGTGACGGTTCAGACCTGATCCATCTAGATCCAGGATATAAAACCAGGGCCAAGAAGAACTTCACCCGGAGCCATGTGAGGATGGAATGAGATGGTTGGTAAGACCTGCTTCCTCCCCAATGGATGGGACGTATAAAACAGAATTTAAGACTTATACAAGTCAACTAAATCCTTAGTGCTCAAAGTGTGGTCCACTCACCATCATAGCATTACCTGGGGACTTGTTAGAAATGCAGACTATTGGGCCCCACCCGGAACCAGAACCTGCATCTTAACACAGAAGATCCCCACGTGACTCGTAACACATGGTCTTTTCAGAAGCATTAATCTAAATTACTTTATAGATGTCTCTGAGGGGGTCACTCATCACACTGCTGTTTATATGGCACATTATATGGAAATAATCTATAATTTGGGGAACTGGTTAATAAATGACCACAAATTCATACGATAGAACTATTGACACAGTAAAAGAATGAGATGACTTTCGTACACTGGTAAGAATGAGGTCCAAGCTACATTGTTACCTGAAAGAAGCAAAGTCATTCCTAAAATCAAGATTTGTTCTAGATCATTTGTCAAGTATTTTAAAATAAGATGGAAGTCCTACAAGTGCCAGAAGAAAATGTAAGAGCATATTTTTATAATCTTAAAGTACGCAAGGTCTAACCATGTCCCAAACTTAGAAGTCACAAAAGACTGATAACTTTTTACAGTTTTAAAATGCTTTAATTTTAAACTTCTAAAAAATTCATTCACAAGGAGAAAGCTCTCCGTGGTAAAAACCAAGCAACCCAGTACCTTCCGGGACGTGAGTGGATGACGTGCCCTTGGGTCTCCCTGCTCCTCTGCTCTTCTCTCCATAATTAAATACCCTCTTTTCTTCAAGGTTCACTCAAGCCTCTGACTCCCTGCTCAGGCTGCACTGGGAGCTCTGAGAATGCCAAGAGCAGAGCGGGTGCTCCAGAAAGATGTCATGTTCTCAGGTGATGGACGGCCATTCAACAGAGAATAACAACACTGCTGGCTTTACTGGTCCCCCGGTTTATCCGGGCTCTCGGTCCTGGGGGACTGGCAGCACAGTCACTTTCTATGCTGCAAGCAAGGACTGGGGTCCTCTCCTGTCGCGGCAATGGCAAACCAGCAGAGAGGGAAGCCTGCAGCTGGCCTCATCCCACAAGCTCCGAACCTTGTGCCTTCTCCCACGGTGGCAGCTCCGCCCTTTCAGGCCCCAGAAAACGTGCACAAATTCAGGCAGGTCTGCGTTGGCTCTGACTGCACCTAGCCCCCCGCCCCCAACCATTACTACATGTATAGGGAGACCAGCGCTTCCTTCTGTGAATTTCACAGGCTCGGGGGATCCTACCAACTATTTATGAAGTGCCTGTTGTATGTTGGACGCTGCAGTGGACACTCCACCTTCAAAAATAGAGAAACAATACAGATTCTGCTCTCAAGGAGCTTACAGTCTTTGGGGGGAAAGAGTCACATGACCAAAATTCGTAGAATGTTGTTAGCTCAGTGATGGGGCATCGCGAGAACCCAGAGGAGGGTGTTACCGTGGTCCTGGGGGTGAGTGGAAGGGGAGCATTTTGGGGAGGGGAAACCTCCGAGGCCCAGACTTAATGAGAAGCGAGCGTCGGGGGCACGCAGCCCAGCGCTTACAGCCCTTCCGGTTTTCAGCCTTGGTAGTTTTTGTCCCTGTCTTGCTCCCTTTCTTCCTTGGCAGATGAGCTGTTCGAGTTGGGAAAGGAAACTGGATTGGCCAAAGGGACAAATGGAATGAAATTAAGTGCTGGTAGAACAGCTGTGAGGTCCACGACCTTGCTGGTGATGGTAGAGGCTTAGGGCGCAGGGCGGCCGTGGGGCTCGGGGGCATTAAATCTCCCCTTGTCAAGAGTCCAGCCAGAAGCATCCTACCCCCTTCCCAGCAGCACTCCCGTCCACTTCAGGCTTCGCCCCTGCGCACGCTCCCAGGAGGGGGCTCCCCGGCAGGCGCACTCCAGGCTGGAGGCCAGGCACAAGGGTCGACGACTCTCCTGCCCCCACCCCCTTCTCTCCCTCCTGTGCCCACAACTCCTCAGCACCCCTCTTACAGTCCAGAGGATGATACTCCTCCTGCCTCCGGATGTTCAGAATGGTCACACGGAGGCTATTGGCTGCCCAGCTGCAAGAGGAATTAATCCCATGTGTGTAAGCTCTTGGCTGCACCATTTGAAGTTTTCGAAATGTCTGCATTTTCTGGAGTGTGTGCTAAGTGCTGGGGGTGTGGCGGGGTGACTTTGTCCAGGGGTCTTTTGGAGGCTAGAGGGAGTCATCTAGGACTTCCTCTCTGGACTCAGCTCTGGAGGGAATCTTGACACCAGGGCTGGTGGGGGTAGGAAGCTCTGGCCTACCCTCCGGCGACTCAGCCTCAGGGCAGCCGGGCGGGGCCGGCGTGCTTTAGACCCTCTGATTGCCGACCGGACCCTGACCGTCTGGAGGCCGGGTCCTGCAGAGCCAAGGAGGGGCTTCTTGAGTAAAAGTCTCCAAAGGCTGATTGAGTCCTAATTCCAGAGCCCAAGGGCAGCTGCCCGCCTACCTCTCTTCAAGTTCAGACACTCGGCTGCTGCAGTGAAGGGCAGGCTTCCAGAACACTCAGAGGCCAAGAGGCTTCTCTCTGGAGTTCACGTTCACAGCTGTCTACCCAGGACCCCTCCTCAGATAAAAGCCTTCTTGTGCAAAAAGCTCCCGTCTGAAGCACTGGGAATCCTACAAGCTGACTGCATTGGCTACATGTCATAAATATTTATGCTCCTGCTGACGTGTGTCAGTGTGTGTGCACGCAGGGGAATGCCTGCTGACAGACACAGAAGGCAGGTGGCAGGGCAGTGAAGGGAAGGACGCTCTCACCCTGCACGCTCTCTGAGGCTCCAGCATGTGGTGGACTTGAGCCTCTAGACGGGGTCAAGCTGAGACGGGGTGGCCATCGTCTGGGATGCTGTAACGGGACTTCTTAGCAAGGTGGGAAGGAGAAATTGACACCCCTCAGCCCTCTTGGACTCCAGAGGCTATGATTCTGCAGAATGTAACTGGTCACTGTGGTTCACACTCAAGTGCACACAGAAGCCCAGGACTCAAGCGTCATGGGCCCAAGCACCGGACAGGGCTTTCACAGAGATCACCTCCTTCCACCCTGCACACGTCCAGAGCTGCTCCTAACCATTTCCACAGCTCCCAGAGGAGAAGGAGACTCATAATGGTGACATCATTTGTCTGTAAGCAGCCGAACTTGATTCAAATTCAAGTTCTTGGCTCCAAGACTGACTAGTGCTCATTTTTCTGTTACAGGACTGCCTGCCCGATCAACCCCACATACTGCAATGTCGCGATGATGCCTGCAGGGGGCGTGCCACGCATCCTGGAGACTTGCAGGCGGGCTCTGAAGATGGCTGTCAGTTGGGTGCTCAGCGCAGAGACACGGAAGGAATCTCACCTGATTTGACACCGTGATTGGAAGTGCAGAGGGTGGGAGGCTAGCGAGGTGGACTCTGTGTTCACTTGTAGGGGTCAGCAGGTGACCCACAGGGCAAGCCCTAAACATGGCTCAGGCGCTAGCCCAGGAGCAACCCTCTCCTGTCCCTCAGAGTAGGATAGCCCGGGGCGGCACGAAGGGGCACTCATGGGAGTGCTGTGGAGCTCCATCATCTCCTTCAACCCCTTCAAAGCTCTCACCCCAGTAAGACATGCGGTGATGTGCTGGCACCGCTCAAGGACCTTGGGAGAGCCAACCGTGTCATTCATGTCTTCTCAGCTCTGCTACCTGTGACTTCAGGTGGATCGATGAGGCTGGTCACGGCGGGCATGTTCACACTGAGGAAATCGCATCGTATGGATCAGGCACCCCATCCCACAGCTGGCTGTCAACCATTTACACAGACCACAGCACATAGAACAAAGCCCAATAAAGCTCTAAAAGAAGTCTCCTAGGCCCCCTCTAATGACCGTCCCTAAGTACCTTCTACATGGAAATCTGGACCCACTGGTGCACTGCTACTTGTTCTCATAGCGCCTTGTGCTTTTTGTTCAAAATTCATATATATATATATATATGTATTAAAAATGAGGTTTGTGTTTAAAATAGAACATATATTTTAATTACATGCATATAAATATTTACATACTTTTTTAATTGAAAGCCTGTCCTTCGCTAGACTACAGGCTCCACGGAAGCAGGTGCTCTGCCCGCCTTGCTCACGGGCACAGCTCCAGCACCCAGCTGTTAGGGGTCCACGAAATGCTTGTTGAATGAATGAGTGCCCAGCGCCTGCCACGCCACTGCTGCCATCCACTGAGTGCCCTGCGTAAAGCAGAGGCCTGGGTTTAGAATGACTCTGCCCTTCATCTTTTGACCTTGAACATTTCCTGAACCTTCAGAGCTTCCACAGAGCTCGAAGCTGCCCTGCCTTCCCTACAGAATTGTAAGGAGTGAGTGACAGCATGCATCTGAGGTGCCTCAGACAGTGTGGCACAGAGTAGACATTCAACAAGCCGGGACTGAACATGAGTGGGCTTCACATCCTCCCTCACCTCTCCCCGGGGCCGACCCTCTGATTTGGCCAGGGCTGCCTCCTCCGCGGACCCCGTCCCCTTTGCCCTTCCATCTCCCCACCAGGAAGAGCCTTCCTTCCTCTCCCCCTCGCCAGTCCCACCCCACACGCCCTTCAGCATCCCATCTGTTCCTTGGTGACATCTCTGACAGCCTCAGTCTTCACTCCTCTCCTCCTCCCAGGAAGCCTTGAGAGCAGTCTCAAGGTTACTTCCTGTACAACCCCTGCTTGAGTATGGACTGTCTCAACCTCCCCTGGTACCGTGCAGGAGCACTGAGGGCAGGGCCGAGTCTTCCAGTTCTGAACGTCTCCCTTCTCCCATCTCCCGCGACGCTGAGCCCACAGCCAGCACAGAGCAGGCAGTGCGCACCCCTGGGGACAGAAGCAAACAGGGACGCTGGCTCCTCTCAGGGGCCCTTAGCCTGCCAGGCATCGGGCCAGAGCAGGGCTATGAGCTCAGGGGCTCACGCCCTCCTTGAGGTGAAGAGTGATAAGAAGCAATCACAAGGCCAGGTAACAAGGCCGTACCAAGGGCTGCACTGGGCTCTTGGGAGCAGAGGAAGCTGTGCACCAAGTCTGTGTTGGCGAGGGGGTAGGATGCTGATGGGCGAGAAAGGGGAAGGAGGGAGGGAGGGATTCTTCCTCCCAGCCAAGAAAAGAAGTTTGGTGAAGAAAAGGGACGTTTTCTCTTCTGTGCCTCTTGCAGACTCAAAGGGGAAAAGAAGCCTAGTCCCTGACTGACAGGTCGGTGAAATTCGCTTCCTGTTCACCCGGGGACCAGGTTGAGGCAAGGCTGGTGGGAGATTCCTCACACCCTGGCCCCTGTCGCCTTTCCCTCTGCCCCCTGGAAGGTGTCATGAGAAGATGCCCCACGGGGCCTGACCTGCCAGCCAGGGATGAGGTAGGCCCTAGCCGGAAAGCTGTGTGTTGAGGGGCAGCAGCTCAGGGGTCTTGCTCTCCTGGGGCGGCCCCCATCCTGGAGCCTCTTGAAGTAGCTGGCTTGCAGGCCCCCAGAACCTGGAGGGCCCCTACAGAGTGGATGCTGGCAACCAGCAGCTGACACTTAACCCTGCCTTTTCCCACGAGGCCAAGGAGTGAGTTTGGGGACCAAGTTGTGCAGGGAGCAAGGGGAGGAGCCTTGGGGGAGGGTGTTCTCTGTAAGGGGAGAAGTGTGTGGTGTAACGGGAAGCTCTCAGGGGTTAGAACCCAAGTCTCCCATTCTGCTAGTTGTGTGAGCCTGGAAAAGTCACCTTCTCTATGCCTAGAGTCTTGGTCAAGAAAGGGCTGTACAGTGGTCCATGTCACCGAGAAGGTGGGAGGTTAAGCGAGAGACTGGCTCCCCGTGCAGGCGCCTGGCACGCAGCACCATGGGCCACACAGACTCAGCCAGCGTCTGCTTGTTCACGCCCGACATGGGCCCTGCTCACTGCCTGGGGCCCCGCTCACTGCCTGGGGCCCCTTGCTCGTCCTTCCATCTCCACCGACTTTCTAAAGTGAGGTTGCTGGGGTCCAGCCCTGAAGGTCCATCAGAGCGAGAGAGACGCCTGCGAGTCTGGGCTGGTGGATGCAGCATTGTCCCAAGTCATGGGTGCTCCCTGCCAGCTGGTAGCATCCAGAAAGCTTTGCGCATATGTTTGCCTAGGAAGCTGTTCAGGGCCTGCCAGCTGGCACCAGAAGGACCACTGGGTGTGCTAAGGGGACCAGAGCCTCCTGGATTGCAGTGTCTGGACCTAGAACGCATACAAGCTCTGAGTGAAGGAAAGGTTAGCGGGGGAAGGTGGGAAGGAGTCGGGAGGCCTCAGAGGACCCAGAGGAGCTCACCCCACCTACACAGCCCAGAAGATCAGCAGGACAGCCATCGGCAGGGCCTGAAGGTCCCACCGTCTCCTGCCCTCACCAGGGCTCCCACCGGAAGGCCTCCCATGTAGACGGAAAGCCAGCTGCTGCTTCCCCAAGCCCAGGATTTGGGCAGCAACCCAGGCCAGGAAATTTTAATTCCAAATACTATATAAACCTGCAGGTTGTTTATCTCTTCCAACCAATGAAAGCCAGAGGGGCTGAGTAACATGCCCGGGTAGGCAGACGTGGCTTGTGGCAGAGCTTTGGTGGTCAGGGTGATGACCTGCTGCCTCTTGCCTTGGGGATGTGGCCATGGGAAGCACGGTCTGCTGCTCTCTCCAGCTCCTGAGGGGATCCTGGGGCTGGCCTGGGCCTCTCAGGCAGCCCCTCCTAAGGCCCACTCACGGCTGGACGCTGACCTGCCGGACCACCTGCCACCGTGAGTCTGCTCGTCCCAGCCACACACCCCTGAGGCAGGCGCTGCCAGGCCACAGCAGGTCATGGTGGGAAGGAAACAGCAGGGCAGTGAGCCCTAAAGGTCTTGGTGACTAGTCTTACTTCCCTTTCTGAAAGAGATACTAAGAGCATGGAGCTAAATTTATGGTCCGTCTTTAGCGAGCACATAATCCATTTCATACGAGACTCCATCTAAATGTACTGTCTTATTTTCCCTTGGTCTCATTCCCCTCACTAGTTTTAATTTACTTAAAGTTGCCTTAAATCCATTTTGAAACAAGATGGAAAATAAATAAATAAAGGCATCCTATCTGTATTTAAACAGCTTCCCATTGTGTATGTATATATTCTTGTGTTTCTCTTTTCCAAAAATTACTGCCTGCTGATGCCTGCAAACGGCTGTGTTTGTGTGTGCTAATTGTGTAACTGACTGGATTTCAAATCGAGAGCTCTGATGAGTACCCAGGAAGCAAGGAAACAGAGTGTTTTTAGTTTTCAGTGGAAGAGGCAGGGTTGGGCCAGGTGTCTGCCCTTGGAAGAATCCATTTAGGACAGTGGTTCTCAACTGGGACAGGCTTTTGCTCCCCAGGGGGCATTTGGCAATATCCTAAGGCACTTTTGGTTGTCCTGACTCAGGCGGGGAGGGGAGCATCTGGCATTGTTCCTGGCATCTAGTGGGTAGAGGTCAAGGGCGCTGATAAACAGCCAAGAACACAGCTCCCACACAGGAATGATCTGGTCCCAATGTCGACTGGCTGAGACTCCCTGCCTTAAGGGTGGGCTAGCTCTACAAGGGAGGAGGAGCAGAGGCTTGTAGGTACCATGAGTGGCAGCCTTCTTCCCTGGCCAGGAAGGAGATGTGAAGGGACCCGTCTCCTCAACTACCAGAAGGTCCTGGGTCTCCCTCTCAGGTCAAAGGAGAAGCAAGGAAAACCTGTGGAAGAAAGGATTCCCCCAGTGTCCCCAGGAGGGATCCGACTTCGGGAGGCAGGAAACTTGCCTTCAGTGCTGGGTGTCTTCCGGCTGCCCCTCCACTGCCCGCCGAAGCTTCCAACTCTGTTCAGCCAAGGGGGGCCCCAGCAGAGGGTCCGAGGATGAGAGAAGCACAGGGAAGGGGACTTGACCCAAGGCCGTCTCTGCCTCAGGCCGGCTGCATCCTCCACTGCCACTGCAGGTCCTCTGGAGCTGGGCTCTCCACCTGTCTCTCCGTGCAGGATCTGCTAACTGTCCCAGGTCACCGCCTTAGAGCCTTCTAGGGTAGAGCGCCAGCCGAGGAGCCAAGCCCCACGGTGCTGGGCCCGTGGGTTCCCTGACCCTGCCCACGCCTCCGTAATCATCCCCTTATCAAATCTTCCTCACACTCTCCTAATCTGAACGTGTCCTCTGTTTCCTTCAGGAATCTCAGCTGTCACACATTAGCTCATTTATTTACTGAATGTTCGCTCAACACCACTATGTACCTAGGCACACTTCTAGGTGCCTGGGCTACACAGGTAAACAAACAAAGGTCCCTGCCCACTGTCCTCTCACCATCCAGCCTCGCTCCCAGTGGGACAGTGTCCGTGTGCCTGGCTCAGCTTTGTGTCCGCGTGTGGCCCGAGCGACACCCAGGGGTGAAACAGCGCGGTGCTCGGGGCTTTTTTCCTTCCTTCTAGATGTTATTATGTCTCTAGCACACAGTTTGTCCCACTTGGAGATGAGGAAACGACACCTGTTTTACAGGTAAAAATAATAACTAAGGTTTATTGAGCACTTAATATGGACCAGGCCCCTGGTTAAATGCTTTATGCATTTAATCTTCACCATAACCCAATGAGGCAGCTACAAAAGAGAAAACTGAGGTTCACAGTAAGATACTGAGACTTTTAAAATGTTAAGCCTTGCCCTGACGGGGTGGCTTGATTGGCTGGAGTGTTGTCCGGGGCACCCAAATGTTCCGAGTTCCATCTCCGGTGGGGGTGCATACGGGAGGCAACCAATCCATGTTTCTCTCTTCCTTCCTCTCTCTTTAAAATCCATAAACGTATCCTTGGGTGAGGATTAAAATAAATAAATAAGTAAATAACAAATAAATAAAATGTTAAGCCACTATTCCAAAGCCCATAGCTAGCGAATAATGGAGCAGGGCCTGAGAGCAGCCGCGCCCCGCTCCGGGGCCCCTGAACAGGCCGCCTCCGGCCCTCCTGGTGGGAACGGGGAGGTCAGAGGAGGCGGCGTTCTACCCTAAACCGAGGGACCCAGGCAGACGCGGTCCCAGTAGGGAGCCTCCTCTTCCTGGCTCCGTTCTGTCTTTATTCAAAATTTAGATATTTTGTTCATTATGGATTTTAAAATTAATTTTGCTTTTTAAAAATAGTTCACTAAAATATTATCATCTTGGTTACCGAGATTCTTGGCGCCCTCTTAAGTTCTGCACGCCGAGGAGAGTGCCTCACTCGCCCCACCCCGTCTCCGTTTCCAGAGAGGCCGCCACGGACCCTCACCCACTGCCTGCTCCCGGCTCCGCCTCTCCCGCCGCGGAGCCGTTTTCCTTGTCACGTGAGAGGAAATAGCCATCTCTCCTCCCCTGACAGTCAGGGCTGATAGGAGAACCAAGGGGAGAGGACGCTGGGAAAACAAACCCCTGGGGCTGTTTCTTCCAACTATCACACCAAATACTCACTCTCCACCCTGACACGCCAGCAAGGATTATCATCCCATTTTACAAGTGAGAAACTGAGACTCAGATCAGAGTGCCTTGCTCAGGGACACTCAACAGGGTGGGATTCTTCTCCCTGATCCCTTCTCTCCAGGAGTCTCCAAGCTGCCTCCTGAACCGGCTCTGCAGGCCGTAAGGGCCAGTCCAAGCCAGTCTGTCGGGAAAGCAAATGGGTTTTATGGAGAAAGCATAGATGTTGTCTGAGTTAATAAGATAACAATTTAATGTTCTCTACCCTACCCCAGTCTCCATTTTAAACAAGCTAGCAAGTATTCACAGTTTGCCTTTAAGTAATTTAGGAAGAAAAGGCATTTGAAATTCCCATCTGCCCTACTCCCCAACCAGCCATGTTTCTTGTCACTAGCTAACAGCATTTAAAATATTTACAGCCCTTTCTTTGCCCTGGGGATGTATCAGAATAAATCATTGCTACCAACAATAAATCAAAAATTAATCTTCAGAAAGCTCGATGCCTGTCCTATCCTTCAAATTACAAGTAGCAGAATCTATCTTAGGGACTTGGCACCAGCTGATCCCGTGTTTCCCCAGCATCTCCAGGGAGGGGGTGGATGGTAGGCAAAGGAGCCAGGGCTCCGCACTGCCCCCTGGCGGAGCTGCACCAGAGCCGGTGACCCAGACTGGCTTGGGACCCCTGCTGATGCCTTGCTGACATTGACCCCTGGCTCTCAGCCCTAATTATACCAAATCCTACTGGACACCACTTTCATCCTGAGAGAGCCTCTTCCATCCTGGGAAGTACTTCCTTTGCCATTTTTTCCTCATGATTTTCCTCTCCACTTGGAAGTCCCTCCTCTTCTCAGTTCTTCTCTTTTCCCTCTTATCCAACGCGTTCCCTAAACTCTTTATTTTTCCTTTTTTCTCTCCCTTTCCTTTGAAAGTGCCCTCTCCTCACTTCTTTCCACCTTTCTTTCTTGCCTTGGAATAGCAGGATAGAAGAGTTAGAAATCTAGCATGTATATTATATGCCAGGCACCGTGCTGAGACTCAGAAGGGCAGCAATGGAAGAACTGATCACCAGGAGCAAAGATTGTCATTGGAGGCCAAGGCTAGGATCATCCACGCCGTTGCATTCCCAATGCCTATGCATGAATGCAAAGGTTGGACAATGAGGAAGGTGGCTGATAGGAAAAAATACTGATCCATGAGAAATATGATGTTGGAGGAAAGCTGTAGGGACACCCTGGATCACCAGAAAAGGGAGCGAGTGGGCCCCAGAGCCAATGAAGCCTGAAACATTGCTGGAGGCAAAGCTGACAAAACTGAATCTGTCCTACTTCAGACACATCATGAGAAGGCAGGGTTCTTTGGAAAAGACAAAAATGCTGGGGGGAAAAAATAGACGGCAGCAGGAAAAGAGGAAGACCAAATATGAGATCGATTGATTCCACCAAAGAAGCCATAGGCCTGAGTCCGCAGGAGCTGAGCAGGGCTGCTGAGGACAGGACACTGGACGTCATGCATTCGTCAGCTTGCCAGGGGTCAGAACTGACTCAGTGGCACATAACAAAAACAAAATGTACTAGACAATTTGTGCATCTCTCAGTTAGTCCCCAAAACAGGTCCATAATGTTGTCCCCATTTTACAGATGAGGAAACGGAGGCTCAGAGAGGCAAAGCAACTAGTATGCTACCGTAACTAATGTGTAAGCTGATAAGTATACACCCCAGAGCCCATTCTGTTGACCACTGAAGTACCACAAATGATCTTAAAAGACAGGTCCAAAAGTTTGGGAGTTACGTTGAGTGCAATTTAGATCCACTGAGAATTTTTAATAAAAAGTGACATTGCAAAAATTTCAAATCTGTGTTTTAAAAATATTTATCCATGAGAAAAAAGGGCAGAAATTGTTCTTGTTCGTTAATCCTAGATGGAGTAGATTACAGATATTTATTGTATTATTTATTCTTAATGTCATCTTCCGTATACAAGAAGAAGTTCATAATTGTTTTAGCGACAAATCTATTCTTGGGGTTTTGTGGAAAATGGAGTGTCTGGACTGTTATAGAAATATGAGAGAGAGACAGAGGCCAGGGCAGAGGGGATGAAGAGAGTAAGATGCATTCAAAAGGCATTAAAGAAGGAGAGGGGCTGAGGAATGAGGCGAACACCCCACTTTCTTCTGGCTGGGTGGTGGGGAGATGGGGTCCCAGAAATAAAATGGGAAGTAGAGTTGTCCTGTCGAGATACATCAGAGGAAGGTGCCCACCTGGGTTTGAGCTCACCAAGCTGGGGTGTAGCTTTGGGGAGGCATTGGAGCAGAAGGGAACGTGCCGTGAGTAGAAGCCTCATGGTAGGCCCTCGAGGAACCAAAAAGATGGGCAGAGAAAAAGTACCCTGTGGTCAGAGAGGCCAGAGGGGTAGCGGGACAATCAGCAGCTTCTGTTCTCATGGAAGCTAAGGGCGGAGTAGGTTGGAGGAGTGTGTGCGGCATCTATGTCCCACTAGTGTCCCCTTTCCAACAACCACTCTCTGTTCTCCATCATCTGCTCCTAGCGCCTGTCTCTGTGAACTATGTGAAGGAAAATACAATATGAAGCTGCAAGGCCTCCCTCCCCCGCCTGCCCGCAGCATCAGGGCCTCAGGTGGACCGAGACTGGGCTGGGGGTAGGGGGGGAGAAGGCAGGCTGGGCCTGGACGAGGGCTTTCCTCCGGGGTGAGGTCCTCGGTGAGTGTGAAATTGAACTGTTTTCTTGCTTTTTTCTCTGCATCTTTCTACCCTTAAATTCTACTACTTGAATAGACTTTCTACATACCTCCTGGTAATGAGGTTCTTTTTCAATTTGTTATTATCTCTGTAACTATCTGAATTTAGAGAATTTATAATTGTTCTAACTATAAAATAACATGTACTCATTGTAGCAAATTTGGAAAAGCCAGGAAATCGCTAAGAAAATGAAACCCACCCATGATTCTACCATCATTATTCATATCTTGGTATATTTCATTCTATTTTTTTCTATACATACATGTATGTGTTATAAAGTTTTTACAAGTGCACTACAATTAGAATGTATTATATAGGGTAGGCTATACTACAACAATAAAGGTGACTTAAAATTTCCCATGGCTTAACACATTAGAGGTTTATTTGCTGCTCATGAAACAACCTTGGCCAATTACACAGGTTTGCAGGGCAGCTCTACTCCAGAAAGCCCTCCAAAGACCTGAGTTCCTTCCTTTTGTGGCTCCACTGTCTCCTAGGGCTTTGTCATTGTTTTTTGTCCAGTTCTCACAAAAGGGAAAGAGAACATGAAAGAGGCACACCTACACTTTTTTAAAGTTAAATTTATTGGGGTGACATTGGATAATAAGATCATATAGGCAGTACACCTACTCTTAGAAAGCCTTGGCTCAAAGTGGCAAACACCATTTCTGCTCACAGTCCATTGGCGGTAACTTAATCACATATTCTCTCCTAACACCAAGGGAGCCTTGGGAAATGTAGTCCCGCCAATCCGCTCGGCCAAAACCTCATTTCTGTTAAGAGAGAGGATGGGTTTTGGTCAACAGCCTGGGGCTTAGGCAATGCATCCTGTGATGCTTGCATCCTGCGGCAATTCCCATAGGTTCCCTGAGCTCCCCCATCCACACTGTTCCCTGTAAAGGCCTTGCTTGCTCACACATCACTTTACACGGGCAGTAACTCCCCTTGGCTTGTGCTCTTCCTGTGCTTGGAGCTCCTTTGCTAGCCCTACTTCCCCTAAGGGGACTTGAGTGTTTCTCCTCTCACACATCACCCTGTGATTATAGATGACTCAGTCATCTCTCCAACAGTGTCAGGGCGTCATCTGACCCAGACCTCAAGTCAGTAAATTTTGCTGTTGAGATCTATTGCACAATAGTCACTTAACTTGTATTTACTAAAAAAATATGGGGACTCAGTAGGAGAAAGAGAGAGTGTTGGCACTGAGTAGTGCTGCAGGGGCATCAGGAGAGATGAGCCCCAAGCATCCACATGAGCGGGCAGGTGTGATAAATAAAGTTAAAGGGCTGGGGGAAGTAGCCTGACTCAGGGAGAGGCCAGGGAAGGTCACTGTCATAAAGCGCTAGCCAAAGGGAACTCCTCATCAATCATTCTTAAGGTGTGTTGGTGTGATAAGTATTTAGACAGTGACACAAAGACACTGGAGGAAGCTAAGGGAAAGCAGCACTCTGAATCACCAAGAGCAAGTAGTCAGCAGGCTTCCCAGCCTCCACCCAACTACACAGGCCCCACCTCCACATCTTCCCTCCTTAGACCAAGGGTGGTAGCATTTGTACAAACTGGCTTCCCTGGATGTTAGAACCTGTGGTGCTGCTGGTTCCATGACACAGAGAATTCATAGTGGAGCAGAGGAAGAGGGGGTCGCAGAGAGTTTGGGTTTTAAAAGATGGATGGAGGTACAGTAAATGAAGACTTTCCTTTTGAACTGCTTGGCTCTGAAAGGACCAAGAGAATACAACAGTAGCTAGAGAGGAATGTGAGCTCATTAAAGGGCTTCTCCAGGTGAGAGGGAGAGGTGGTAGTTGTCTTCTTTTTGTTTACTTTGCTGTGGGTAGTTATGTTCACATGCTAAATTAGACTCTCAAAATTAAAAAGTTGTCATCTTTGAAAAACATTGTTAAGAAAATGAAAAGACATCTACATGTAATATTTTTTTTTTTATTTTTTATTGATTTGAGAGAGAGAGAGAGAAACGCTGATTTGTTGTTGTACTTATTTATGCATTCATTGGTTGCTTCTTGTGTGTGCCCTGACCAGGGATCAAACCCGCAACCTTGGCGTATGGGGACGACGCTCCAAGCAACTGAACTAACCAACCAGGGCTACATATAATATTTTTATATAAAGATATTCATATGTCTTTATGAGTTGTAAGAATTATAAGAGTGTTACAACTCAATAGTAAGAGAAAAAAAATGGGCAAAAGATTTGAATGAATGGTTCACAAAAGAAGATACAAATGGTTAATCAGTGCCTGAAAAGAGGTTCAATGTGTTGGTCAGTGTATGAAGCAAACAGTCTTCTCATATAACTCCGGCAGAAGGGTGAAATTGTATGGTCACTTTTGTCACTGGGCTATCATCCAAAATACCCTATTTTTTTTCTCAATACCTAAGCCAGGTCATGAGCTATTGCTTGCTTATAGGAACTAAAAAAGACTCCAGGACATGAAATGAGGAGGGTGGAGCGCAAAGACTAAGATGAAGATGGAGTACCAGGTGCAAAAAGGACCATGTTCAAATGAGCCAAGTGCAACTGAAGAATAACTGCGCATGCCTAAGAGAATTTAATCACTGCCTACCACAGCTTATAAATGCAGAAAGCTCCTCCCAGCTGGGGGGAGAATGCCATTAGAATATGAGCTCACCCTTCTCCATTCCTTTATCAAAGAATAGAATTTCTCAGAGAAATGCAAATTAAAAGCACCATCAGGTGTCACCTCACACCTCTCAGAATGTCTATCATCAATCAATCAACCAACAAACAAGTGTTGGTGAGGATGGAGAGAAAAGGAAACCCTCGTGCACTGTTGGCAAAGGGATTAGGAGGAAAAAACCCTCATAGACACGGACAACAGTATGGTAATTATCAAAGGGAAAGGGGGAGGTAGCAGAAGGTAAAAGGGGGATAAATGGTGAGGAAGGAGACTGAACTTTGGAGGATGAACACGATACAATATACAGATGATGTATTATAGAATTGTACACTTTACAGATTTTATTTATTTATTTTTTAGAGAGAGGGGAATGGAGGCATAAAGAGAGGGAGTGAAACATGGATGTGAGAGAAACATCGATCAGTTGCCTCTCTTATGTGCCCCGACTGGGACCTGAACCCACAACCCAGGCCCGTATCCTGACCCGGAATCAAACTGGAGAACTGCTACTTTGCAGGATAATACCTAACTAACTGAGCCACACTGGTAAGGGCTCGAATTGTACACTTTAAACCTATATAATTTTATTGATTAATGTCACCCCAGTAAATTCAATAAAAACTTAAATAAAAAGAATAAAGTTTCTGTTTTGCTCTATGAAACTCAGTCTGGTTCTACTGGTGAGGATGGCACTGGGCAGAAGGACCCTGGTTTGGATCCTTGGTCCAGAAGGGTTGGTAGCACTTCAGAAAAAAATGAGTCAGTTTCTTATAAAGTAAACATGCATTTACCACGCAACTCAAAATTCTACTTCTAGGTATTTAACCAAGAGAAATACAACTATGTCCACACAAGACTGTATAGGTGTGTTCATAGCAATTTTATTCATAATAGCCCCAAGCTGAAAACAACCCAAATTTCCATCAATACATGGATAAATATATTGTACTATCTCTATATAATGGAATACTACCCAACAATAATAAGGGTGAACTATTGATATGTACAACATGATTTTCCAATCTCAAAAATACTATGATGAGCAAATAAAGTCAAACATAAAAGATTGTATCCTATATAATTCCATTTACATGAAATTCTATTACAGCCAAAACTAATCTAGAGTAACAGAAAGAAGCTCTGTCACTCCTCAGTGTAGGTAGCTGGGGAAGGGGTGGATTTGAGAGGGAACTGACCGAGGGGCAGCTTTTGGGGGAGGCAGAACTGTTCCATATCTTGATTGTAGTGCTAGTGTTTACACAGGTGATTCATTTGTCAGAACTCACCTATTTGTTAAAATGATTGTATTTTACTAAATGTAAAGTATACTTCAATAAAGCTGATTAAATAAATTTTTAAAAATATGGGAGAGTCCTGGCCAGTGTGGCTCAGTTGGTTGGAGCATCATGTTGTAAACCAAGAAGGTTGAGGTTTCGATTTCCAATCAGGGCACATGCCCAGGTTGCAAGTTCGATCCCCAGTTGGGGTGCATAGAGGAGGCAGCCAGTTGATGTCTCTCTCTCTCTCTCTCCCCCCCCCGCCCAAAGAAATAAAACAAAATCCTTGGGTGAGGATAAAAATATATATATGAGACAGAGAAGAACTGCAGACTAAATTCTAAGTGTAAAATAAGATCAAAATAATAGATGGAAGAGCTAATCTTAAATAAAACAAGATACACTTTTTCCTTTCAGCTTTACCTGAAAGAAAGTGAGAGTGCAGGAAAATAGTAGAGAGACTCCTGGGAGTATATGTTGCGGGGGGGCGGGGGGTGGGTAGTGGAGGTGGAGCGAGAAGTCTCAGGGCCACAGTGAAATGTAACCTTGTAACCTCCACAGCCCAATAGCTCTATCTCCCTGAGGAAGACGATAATGGCCGGCATTATTTTTTAGTTGCAAAGGTTGACCAGATGGATTTCAAAGGTGATCCAAGGACACCACATACGAACGCAGGAGTTCAGGTTGTTAAGCAGGGCTTATACCATTAGCCCACGTTATATTTGCATAAAGCCATTTCAAAGTTGCAGGGAAACCATGAGGCCCTGTGAGACATCCGAGCACGTTAGCCATCTCAGGGAGCCTCTGACCAGACATTATTATGCAGCTGGAGCTGCAGACATTTGTGGTTGTTTTCGCTTTGGGTTTTAGGGAAGAGTGACAGCCCAGCGAAGTCTTACACATGTTGTTTGGAATTATTGTGACAGCCAAGAAATTGGGCTGGTGTCAAAAGAAACCACAGCGGCTATTTCCTTTTTATTATATTTTTAAAAGCAATTTTGATCTTTCAAGCCCTGTGAGAAAAAAAACCTAAGCTAAACTAAATATACCTCTGTGGGGCTGTGTGCTGATTCAAGTGTTTATCTTGTCTCTGATCCCACAGGACACATTCCTCTTCCTTGGGCCTCTCACCCTCGGCCATCACACAGATCTCTTCCCCGGCCTCCTCCCCAGGCTTCCAAAAGCCTGTGGGATAGGGGCAAAGGTTGGAGCTCTTTCTGAAGGACATAGGGCCAGCTCCTCACCTTGGCATGTTTGCCTCATGATTACAAAAGACAGGAGCCTGCATTAAGCAAAAAAGGCGAATTGATGGCTTATGTAACACAAGTCCCGGATGGGCCAGCTGTTTATCTGGCTCGATTCAGGTCTCAAACCTGTCAGGAGGCCATGGCTTCACTCATCTCTCCATTTGCCTTCCTCTCTGTTGGCTTTGGTCTTTGCAGAAATCTGGCAGCAAAAGCTGTGCCCCCAATTCCTCTCAGGTTCTTAATCTTCTAGGGAAATTCCAGGAAGTTGCTTTTGTTGGTTCCTTTGGGCTTAAGGTCATGGTCTTTAACAGATCATTTTCTCTTAGAAAATGCAACATTTTGGCTTGCTTAGGACCTCAGCCCAAAACACATGGACTGAGAGACATGGAAAGGTTTCCCCAAGGCTAAATTGCAGAATAATTCCTCCATGAAAGGAAATGGATAGTAGGAGGCCAAACAGCTAGGAGCACTAGGCAGACTCTTCAAGGCTCTCTGGTTCAGGGCCCTCAGAAGAAGAAGCACAGGTCAATGGATTTCCTAATTCCCACAGGGCCTGGGGACCTGGTACCTGCCAGCGCTTGGAGAGAAGGCTAAAGAATTCGTTAGAGCAGCTTTCAAGGCTTTCCACGCTTTGGTGGCAACCTTTGTGTCCACTTCTCGGAAGGAACCCTCTGCGTGCTCCATCCAAACTACTCTCATTTGGCATGATATACAAACTCAAGTTCACGTCACCCAGGCTCAAACTGCAGCCCCACCGTTTACTCTTTGGATACTCTTGAGCAAGCCCGCGTCATCACCTGTAAAAGGGAGATAATGATAGTGCATACTTTCCTGCTATCAGTTTAAAAGGATGAAGGAAGGATGTTTATAAATATAAAGTGTAACATCTGCAGGGTTTTTGTTCTCCTTCGGCCTCCTCCCTGAAATCCCTTCTCAGCCCTTCTTTGCCTTGTTTGAAGCTCAGGGTACTCACCCTTCTTGGACTGCGGTACCTGGGCTCCTTTGTCCTCTGGCTTCCTAATGGGTTTGGCAGTGGGTTGGAGTCTTTCTTACCCTTCCTGCACTTGTATCACATCTATGGCAGTGGCGGTGACCCTCCCTGGGCTGCAGCTCCTGCCATGTGTCCCCTCCTCCATGACTCCACCTCCCACTTCTTTCTTTCTCAACATTATTTCTTCCATTCTCTTTTCAGCCCTGGATAGTGATGATTTTGCATGATGGCTAAGCCCTTAGTTCCTTAGCATCCTTCATTTGGTCCCTTCACCTTGTTTGTACCTCTGACGTATCTCTTCATTAAGTTATCCTTATCTACACCATCTGGCATAGGGGCTGTTTCCTGCTGAAACTCTGACTAATACAATAGTTGGTAACAGGAGTGGTCCCAGGAAACAACCTTCAATATGGCGTTATGGGACCAGTTCTCTCACTTGCCTAATGAATGCATAAACGACCTTATTGCTGGGAAGAATGGGACACTGGAAATCTGTGGCATAAAATAGCATTAAGATATTCAAATTATCACTAAGAGTGATATAGGATGGAGAGTCAGTGGAAGGCAAGGCTTTAAGTGATCAAGTGGCCGCTGCACTTGATTGCTATGGCAACAGTGATCATTACAATAATTGGAGGACAGGCGGGCTACTTCTGGCTGTGCTCAAGAGTTTATGAAAGAGAGTTTGTAAGAGGGAGGGAGGGAGGAAGACACACACAGAGAGAGAGAGAGAGAGAGATTGATTGAGGAGCTCTAAAATTTGAAATTCCATCTCAAGACATGATGTAGAACCAGAACCAGAAAAAGAATCCTTATTTCATGCAGCCTCAGAGAAGACAGAGCTGTGGGTCAGGCCTAATGTCTAATTGTGTGGGTTGAAGATTTGCAATGCCTGTTAAGTATATAACGTTACCAAGTCTCTACACTAATGGTAGGGCACTGGTAGAGAAGGAGTCAGACATTGAGATTGGGATAAGAACATTTGAGGTGAGACAACTAAAACTGAGACAGATGAACCCCTCATCCTCCTCAAACCTCCCTTGCTAGAGAAAGCAGCCTCTTGCATAAAGACTGCCTTATGATTTCACACAGGGCAGTTGCCTGGCAAGAGGTATATCTATTGTCCTCAAGACCAAGCCCCACTTGATCTCATTGCCTCCAGGCTCATAATGAGAGTTACATTTCATGATAGTGTGGAGAAAAATTTGAAAGATCTCCAGGAAGAGATAGTTAAACTCCAAAAGAATTGCAATACCTTTCTATTTGTATTGTCAGGAACCTTGGGAACATGCATATGTAAATAGATTCCGACAGTATTAAGCCAAGGAGGATGAAATATAGTTGGACTGGATCAAATTTGTCAATACGGGTGAATTCACTTGAGATTCAAGATGTAATACAGTAGTTTAAGTAGTTGGGAGTGACTCTAATAGTTTCTTGGTTGAGTAATTAAGCACTAGTAATATTTATAATACAAGATTATATCTAATAAGGCTGAGTATTGCAGAAATTCCCTAGCATATTGTAAGAAGAAACTCAAAGCTTAGGGTGATGGGAAATTAAATATCTATTATATGTAACCTGATTAATCCCTCCTCTAAGGTCCAGAGGATACTCTTGTCACACACCAAAAAAACCCATTTAAAAACTCATCACCAGTATCCTTGAAAAGCTATGGTGGCAGTCCCACATTGGTCAGAGATGACAGCGGAAGATGCTGCCATGAGTTGGGATCTCTACTACTCATTGTAAAAATGGGAGCCCCCAGGGACAGACTATTAGAGACAAGGTGAGCTCAATTGCTTCAGTAAGACACAAGGATAGAATGGTAACCAGGCTGTTTTGTCCCACATGGATTTATGGTGGTGGCTTCAGAGGAAGGAAATAGATGTGCAACCTACTATGATGTTGCTTGATCTCTGTCAGCACAATATAATATAAATATAGTAATGTGAGCCACAGTTGTAATTGAAAATTTTCTGCTATCCACATGTTTAAAAAATAAAAAGAAACTGTGCTAATAATCTTAATAATATATTTTATTTAACTACTATCTAAAGAGTTATCATTTCAACATGTAACCAACATGAAACATTATTAATGTCATATTTTACATTTTTTGTACTAGACTTGGAAATCCAGAGGGTGTTTTTATTTTGCACATAAGCATATCTCAGGACTAGCCCCATTTTAAGTGCTCAGTAACCATATATAACTGGCAGCCACTGCATCAGACACCATCACTCTGTATATTGGGGACATTATTGTTGCAGTGGATAGAAACGTGATTCAAGCAGACATAGGGATAATTCTTACTTTCCCCTCCAGGTTGCTGAGATAAGGTAGTTCACAAACTCAGAAACCTTTGTCTGAGGAAGAGGCCAGCTGCCTTTAAGGAAGAAGCCTGAAATGTGACCAAAGGTGTATTCTGTAAATTTCCCCCACGCCGTCCTCAGACACACCAGAAGGGCCATTTGCTAGAGTGACTGGGCACAAGAGGAAGGGAAATATACAGACCTTGCAGGTGTTACTGGATACTAGCTCTGAACTGATTCTAATTTCCTGGGAACCCTAAAAAGCACCATGGTCCATCAGCGGGAATAGGGACTTATGAAGATGTGATGATAAATGAAATCTTGGCTTAAGCTGTTGTACCATAATTCTAACAGGTCCATGGGTAAATATAAATGGCAGCTGGGAGCATCCTCTTGCTGGTTCTCTGGTCCACGGAATAAGAACGACTAGGTAGAGGAAGCTTCTGGAAAACCAACCATCTCCTCTCCTTCTGCCGGCCAGAAGAGGAAACAAAAAGAAGCACCACAGCTGCGGGCACTGAAGAGATTAGAGTGACCACCAAAGGCTTGAAAGATGAAGGGGTGGTTCCTATACTATCCTTGTCTAATACCTACTTGGTCAGGGAAAGTATCGTATAGGATGTGGAGAATGACTATGGATTGTGCTCTGCTCGATTAGGTAGTTGTTGCTGACTGCAGCTGCTATTCTGGATGTGGTATCTTTATTAGAAAGATGGCACCTGGCAGATCATTACTGACTTGGCAAATGATATATTTCTTTATCTTAATTAGTAACAGAATCTGCTTCCACCTGCCTGGGCCAGCAGTGTGCACGCATGATCTTCAGGGCTATGTCAGCTCTCCTGCTTTCATATAACCCAAAGGAGCCTTGATATCTCACAATACTTCATTCTGGCCCATTATGTTAACAACATTATGTCAATTGAACCTGGCGAGCAAGATACAGAAGAACCCTTGAAGTATCTGTAAGATACAGGCCTGACAGAGGATCGGAAGAGAAACCTCACAAAATTTAGAAGCTTGACACATTGATGAAATGCCTAGGAATCCAGTGGTCCAGAACATCTTGGGATGATAGCCTGCTAAAGTTAAAGTTAAATTGCTCCACTTTGCACTGTGTACCACAAAGAAAAAGGCCCAATGCTTGATGGGGCTCTGAATTTTAAAAGCAGTATTTGGGTGTTCCACTGTGGCCCATTTATTCAGCAACCCACA
Organism: Pteronotus mesoamericanus; assembly: GCF_021234165.1. Taxonomy (NCBI): domain Eukaryota; kingdom Metazoa; phylum Chordata; class Mammalia; order Chiroptera; family Mormoopidae; genus Pteronotus; species Pteronotus mesoamericanus. Next base: position 6,196,989 of record NW_026555326.1, read on the forward strand.
GGCTGCCCTTTTAGGTGGGTCCCGGAGCAAAGGAGGGCTCTACACCGAGCCCAGCCCAAAGCACAATTGCTCCTCCACTTAGACCTTTGGCCCTGTAGAGTCAACGATACTCGAAGTATCTGAACTTTTGACCAAAGGATACCAAGGGGTGATGTGACCGGAGCTGTTCATTATGAATTGGACATTCTTTTATTTACCAAATCATAGAGTTAGGTGTGTGTAGCATCATTCCATTATTAAGTGAAGATGCTGTAGAGGAAACTAGGCCTGAATGGGTCTGGGCAGCACAGGTGAATTGCCCGACACTCCATTGCACCTACTCCTGCTGTTTCACCATCTCTTCCTCAACTCACATAAGTAGTTTCGTGAGAATTTCCCTTTGACCCGTTAACAGAAGACCAAACTGTAGGCCTGGATTACAGATAAATCTGTTTGTATGTTGGCACCAGCCCGAAGTGGGTGGCATTACAGCCCCACTCAGGGATATTTCTGAAAGATAGCGATGAAGGAAAACTTCTCAGTGGGAAGGAACTCAGACAAAATATCCCACTTGCTTACAAGGAAAGATGGGCTGAAATACAAATCTATGCAGTCTCATGAGCAGGGGCTAACAGGTTAGTTTCACTGGTCAGGGACTTGGAAAGACTAAGAGTAGAGGACTGATATGACAAAGTGAGCTTGGGAAGAAGTGTGTGGAGGAAGTTCTTGGAATGGTCACCAGTGATCATTTATCCCAGAGGAAGCTTCCAAAAAATAAGGTAGGCAAGAAGACCCACCTCGTGGCTTTAGTCATCTTCTTCCCCTAGTCATCCGCCCCATGGACTCATGTATAGAATGGCCATAGTGTCAGAAATGGTCACAACAACAGGGATTCCCCTTCACCAAGGTTTCTCTGGCAATCCCCCTGCTGAATGCCCACCTTGCCAACAGCAAATGGCAACACTGAGTCCTGGAAAGGGTATCAATCCCTTGGGAACTGGCCAGTCGCCTAACTTTATTGAGTTCCTCTCACCTTGGAAGGTGCAGTGCTTTGCTTTCATGGGACTGGATGCATATTCTGTGTGCAGGCTTATCATCTCTGCCTGAAACTCTCCTGCCAATGCTATCATCAGGGGAGTTATTGAATCTTTTTCATCATTATGTTGCTCTATATAACATTGCCTCAGACAAAGGGACTCATCAGTACAAAAAGTGCTCAGTAATAGGCTCATGCCCATGGGATCCAACGATCCTACCTTGTACCCCACCACCTGAAGGCAGCTGGTCTGATAAAAGAGTAGAATAGGAAACAGAGGCTCACTTAAGACTCTAGCTGAGTGACTACACCCTGACAGACTGGGGTGCTGTCCTATAGGATGTCATATATGCTTTAAACCTGTGATCAAACAATGGTGCCATTTCCCTCAACGCCAAACATAAAGAGTTGAAAACCAAGTGGAAGAGGTGGAAATGACACCTCTCACTATTGCACCTAATAACACGTTCCCAGAATGTTTTCCTTGATGTGCACACACACGGCCATGTTTCCGTTAAATTGGAAGCTGACACTCCTCCCTGGACTTTTAGGGCTCCTCTTGTCACTGAGCCAACAGACAAAGAAAGAGTTTCCATAACTAGTTAAGGTGACTGGTTCTAGTTACCAAGAGGAAATTGGGCTGCTGCTCTACCCCAGGATGACTGCCTATTTGGTTTGGGGACCCCGTGGGGGATCACTCTAGATAGATGCCACCCACCAGGACCTTGCTGATGGCAGAGGGGAACTCCAGCAGGCACGGAGAAGCACAGGCTGCAGGCCCTGGCTGAGTTCCTGTCTTCATCCTTCTCCAGCTCTAGTGAAGGAGAAGACGGGGTCTGTGGAGTTCAATCCAATTCAACAGCATTTATTGGAAAGCTTTTGGAGGTAACAATGCAGCATAACTGACTAACCAGAACATTCACAAAATGAATTGTTCTGGGAAATTGAGTTTCCTAAGTAACTAAGTTTTATTCTGAAAACTCTTGTTAAATGTCTCCCTGAAATGTCTGGCCCTACTTTCTTCCCACCATCAGCACAGCCTAGTGAGCATGGTTGATGCTTTCTTTGATGAAAAGGGATCTTAAAAGCCCTCAAGGTGATTATTTCCAGAAGACCAGGTCTCAAGGTGATAATGTAGATAAAGAAAGGGAAGGCGATAGGGCTGAATGAACCGCACAGGACAGAAGTTACTTTATCAAAAGATAAATTCCTGATATCAGCTTGATTTGCCATCACCTGTCTTCTGAAAGAGCAGTCCTCAAGGAGCTCTGAGCAGTAGAAAGCTCCGGGACCTGAGGATTTATTGTTGTAATGATAGTGGCTGTTAACCTTTGATGCTGGTGTTTATATGGTGCTCTACATTTTCCTGCCTCTTTTGTATTCACGCTCTCATTTGAGTCTCTCATAGGTCCTTTGAAACAGTGAAGGCATGTTTTGTTATTCTCACTGAAGAAACGGAACAACTGAGGCACAAAGAGGTGGCAGAATAGGACACAAATACCTTGAATTGCTGCTCTTTACTTATTTGGTCTCTGTTATGGGGTATTCTCTCAGGCCTAGAAAATGGGAAGAAGGCAACACATTTTCATGAATCTTATGATCTTAAGAAAAAAGGAAGAAAAAAACTCAATGTGGTGGTTACACTGCAATGGGAAAGCTGGGCTACAGGAAGAATGGAGAGTCAGAAGATTTTCTCCAAATTTCTGTGTGTGGAACTAAAAGTGTCATGCCCTTGTCACATGGCCAGAACCCCAGGCAACTCAGCACAGTGGCCATTCTTCTCCTACGGAACCCATCTCTTGCCACTACCCTGACATTCTTAGCCAGGTCTCTGGCATCTGCCATGGGGACAAAGTCAGGAGACACCTCCACCTTAGGAGAAGAACTCTGGCCAATGAGATGTGCCTCTTGCTCCCCGCTTCTTCCCCCAAATGGAAGGAAACTGTCCTTTTGGGCTGACAAAGTGGCTCTTCTCAGTGGAGCAACTGGGGAGGCAGAGAGTATGGAGGTGGTAGTCAGGAACCTGAGCTCCAAGTCTCAGCAATACAACCATGGGCAAATCAAGTGAGTTTTCTGTGGCTCAGCTGATTTCTCATGCACATGGGAGGGGAGAATCACCCACGCTGCCATCGAATTCCAAGACTACTCTGAAAGTAAATGCGATCCCAGGGAAAGAAAGGCGTTCTGCGCTTCCTAGAAACAGGAGGACTCAACACAGCCAGTTAAGTCACTCTGAGAGATCTGCTGCCTCAGTGGTCTGCAATCTCTGAGGCTATCTTTTCTCTCCACCAAATTCCTGCTCCTTGTCTGCATGCATACATTTCTGCCTTGGGTCTAACTGGAATTGAGGATGAGGTGCACATTAATGCCTGACTGTAACCTGAATGAACACAACGAGTCACCTATTTTTCTCTGTACATTAGTTTTCTTATCTGCAAAATGGAGAGGAGAAGGTTGAGGCAGGGTAGTCAGTTCTATTAGATGATTTCTGAAGCCCTTTATCTTTACACCCTAACAGTAAATGGATTGAAAAACTCGTTTTCCCTATAGAGAAACTTGTGTGTTGTAGACAGTATCTGTGAAAAGCTAAGGACTAGTGGACACAGTGGAGTGGGCAAGACATTTAGGAAGAGCAAAATGTGAAGAGGAGAGACAGGACTGGGACTCCCAAGCAGCTGAGAAAAGGTTGGCCGGCCCAGAATGAAGAATGGACTAACTGCAAGAAAGTCTCAGGACTGAGGGAAATTCATTTAAACAACATGGGAACCCAGGCCCCTCAGCACCTGGACTCCAGGCCTCTGTGTATCACATTGGTGCTAGTCCCTGAAAACAGGTAGATGGGCCATACACCTGTGCATGCAGTCCAGCAGCATTTCTTGGACTTGAATAGCCTGGCCCTATCCTCTTTCTGAAGGCCAGTGAAGACAAGATGCAGAACTGCTGATCTCTTCAGAGCATAGTGAAGGCAGAGCATCACAGTGCAGGCAGCCCAGGGTCAGATGCTGAGTTCACAGGGCCACGGACATTATGTCAAAGCAGGGAGGACGAGAATGTCAAGAGTCCACTTGCACAGCCGGCCAAAACAAGGCTCAAAGGACGAGCACAGCTGGTGGCCCTGTAGGACGTCTTGGACCCTCTCCTTACAAACACCTTTAACAAGCACTTGTCCTAAGGACAGGGTTCTCCACCCAGGGTCTGTCAGGCTTCATTCCGTTAGGCTGATTTCCTCTAAGGAGGAAGGTGAGAGGTCAAGGAGTCCACATTTCAGGGGACAAAGCCACCCCCTTTCTCTGGGCTCTGCGGTTTCAACAGAAAGCCTGGGCAGGTGAAGACTTTGGCAGGCACGGAGGGGATGAATGGTGAGCCCCTCTGACTTCCAGGAAGAACAAGGCCATATTTTATTTTTATTTCCTTTTTTTTTTTTTTTAAATCCTCACCCGAGGATATGCTTATGATTTTAGAGAGAGGAGAAAGGAGGGACAGAGAGAGTGGGAGAAACATTGATGTGAGAGAGAAACATCAATCAGCGCCTCTCTCTGCAACCCAGGCATGTTCCCTGACCGGGAATCAAACCTGAAACCTTTCGGCCTATGGGACGATGCTCCAACCAACTGAGCCGCACTGGCCAGGGCGAGGCCTGTATTTCTAAAAGTGTGAGCCAAGAATCACTCATGTCAGAATAAGCTGGCACACTGATTTAAAAATACATGTTCCTAAAATCCTCACTACTGATTCTGAATCTTTGGGCCAACAGGTGTTTTTATTTATTTTAATTTATTTTTTAAGTATATTTTATTGATTATGCTATTATAGTTTTCCCAACTTTTACCCTCTTGTCCCCCTCTGTCCAGTACCCCCAACTCTCTAGCAATCTCCCCCGCTTAGTTCATGTCCCTCGGTTGTGCATGTAAGTTCTTTGGCTTCTCCATTTCCTATGCTATTCTTAACATCCCCCCCCCCATCTTGTACCTACCAATTATGCTTCTTAATCCCTCTATCTTTTTCCCCTTTCTCCCCCTTCCTCTTCCCTACTGATAACCCTCCAAATGATCTCCATATCTATGATTCTGTTCCTGTTCTATTGTTTGTTTAGTTTGTTTTTGTTTTTTAGATTCAGTTGTTGATAGTTGTGAATTTGTTGTCATTTTAATGTTCATAGTTTTGATCTTCTTCTTTTTCTTAGATAAGTCCCTTTAACCTTTCATATAATAAGGGCTTGGTGATGATGAACTCCTTTAGCTTTACCTTATCTGGGAAGTACTTTATCTGTTCTACAATTCTAAATGATAGCTTTGCTAGATAGAGTAATCTTGGATGTATGACCTTGCTTTTCATGACTTTGAATACTTCTTGCCAGTCCCTTCTTGCCTGCAAAGTCTCTTTTGAGACATCAACTGACAGTCTTATGGGAAGTCCTTTGTAGGTAACTCTCTGCCTTCCTCTTGCTACTTTGAAGATTCTCTTTGTCTTTAATCTTTGGCATTTTAATTATGATGTATCTTGGTATGGTCCTCTTTGGGTCCAGCTTATTTGAGACTCACTGTGCTTCCTGGACTTGTGCATCTATTTCCTTCACAAAATTAGGGAGATTTTCCTTCATTATTTTTTCAAATAAGTTTTTAATTCCTTGCTCTTCCTCTTCTCCTTCTGGCACCCCTATGATTCAGATGTTGGCACTTTTGGAGATGTCCTAGAGTCTTCTTATTCTTCTCTCCTCATTTTTTGAATTCTTGTTTCTTCATTCTGTTCTTGTTGATTGTTTATTTTTTCCTTATGTTGATTTGAACCCTGCCTTCCTTTTCTTCACTGTTGGTTCCCTGTCGATCTTTCTCTATTTGATTTAGTGCAGCCTTCATTTCTTCCCTTAAGCTTTTGCCATACTCAGTGAGTTCTCTGAACATCCTATCACCAGTATTTTGAACTTTTCCTCTGATAGATTGGCTATCTCTGTTTTGCTTATTTCTTTTTCTGAGGTTTTGTTCTGTTCTTTCATTTAGCCATATATTTTTTTTTTGTCTCCTCGATTTGGCAGCTTCCGTGTTTGTTTCTGTGTATTAGGCAGAGCTACTTTGACTCCCTGTCTTAGAGCACCTGTTAAGGTATATGGGGCAGAGCCTTAGGTATTTGCTAGTGCTGGGCTTCCCACTTCAGTGCTTTGTGGCTCTGTATGTAGGGGAGCAGTTGGAGACAGGACATTGCCGCTGTCTGGTTTCAGGAGGCTTGCTTGGCACCCTCCCCATTTCTAGTCACTTCACCCCCTTCCCATCTGTGACTGGTGCTCCTCTAGCTGCTGCCCTGGTGGTGGTTCCCAGAGTGGACATCTTTATAACCAGTGTTTTGAACTCTGCATCTAGTAGAGTGATTGTCTCCATTTTGTTCAGTTCTTTTTCTGGAGTTTTATTCTGTTCTTTCATTTGGGACATTTTTTTTTTTTGCCTCCTCATTTTGGCAGCCTCCCTGTGTATGTTTCTATAAGTTAAGTAGAGCTGCTATGTCTCCCAGTCTTGGTAGAGTGGCCTTACTTAGTAGGTGTTCTGTGGGGTCAGATGGCACAGCCTCCTAGATCACCCAAGCTGGGCACTACAGATGCACCCCCAAAACATGTGGGTTGTGCACACACTCCTATTGTAGGTGAGCCTTGATTGTTGTTGGCACATCCCAGGCTGATCAGTTGCAAGGATTGGTTGTAACCACCATGGAGGATCAGCTGTGCAGGTTCCCATTCCACAGAATAGGAATTACTTCAGCGGGGCTCTGATGTCTGCTAAGTCTGCCCTTTGAGTGGATCCACTTGTGGAGATGGTTGGGTGGTGCTTTGATGTGGTCTTTAGCTGTCCACCATGTGTGCTGGCTCTGGGGCCTCCAGGAGGTGCAGGCAAAGGTCAGTCACCACCTATGTTCTGTCTGCGGTCACACAGCATTAGCTACAAAGCAATCTGCAGATGGCTGCTACTTGTGCTGGGCTTGGTGGTTCCTAGGAGAGGCCACACTGTGAACCAAGACTGGCTGCTGCTAGTGTTGGGCCTGGGGCAAACTAACAAGAGGTATGGGGCATGCTGAGGCCAGATGCTGCTTTTTGGAGATATTTTAGGAAAGTCAGAATCATGAGCCAAGATAGGCCATTCATAAGGAAAAGCCACTAAAAACAGCTTGTGTGGGCCCACAAGTTGGGTTGGGTGGAGTCTCAGGGAATCATCAGGGCAGGGTGCATCGTGTGAGCCAGGTTGATGGAGACTCAGATATGGTCTGCCTTCTGGCTTTGTTGGGGGAGGGCTCAGAAAAGAAAAAATGGTCTCTGCCAGCACTTTTGTCTAGCAGAAAGCTGTCCCCCAGCTATTTCTCTAATGCTGGACAATTCGATTAGTCCCTGTATGTCCCTGGCACCTTTCAATCTGCTGTCTCAACAATGGAGCTCAGAGGGAATGAGTATGATTAAGTTCATGCTTGGGTCCTTTAAGAGAAACTGCCTGGGACTTTAGAAGCCCTCCATCTCAGACATAATCCCTACTGATTTTTACAGCCAGAAGTTACGGGGGCTTCTTTTCCTGGCACTGGAATCCAGGACTAGGGGGCCTGGTATGGGATTGAGACCTCTCACTCCTTGGGGGAGACCTCTGTAGCCAAGATATCCCTCCCAATTTTTATCTGCCGCAAGTGGGTATAGTCGCAGCCTCTTTTGCATCTCTGACCCTTCTACAAGTCTCCATATGTTTTCTTGTAAATCACTAGTTGTAGGACTTCCATTCAGCTAAGTTTCAGGCAGTTCTGAATGGGGGTTGTTCTGTAGTTTAGTTGTAATTTTGATGTGGCTGTGGGAGGATGCAAGTACAACATTTACCTCTACTGCCATCTTGACCAGAAGTCACATTCATCCTTGTTTGAGAGGTGAACTGGGTATAGAATTCTAGATTGGCAGTTCTTCATCCTAAGCATTTTATCTCTCCCCCTTTCTCTAGTTTCATAACTTTTATTAAATACATGTCTAACCTTCTCATTATATGCTGGTTTTCATCTCTTTATCTTTCAGAGCTGCCTTCTAGGTTATTACCTCATATCTAGTTTTTAAAAATTTATTGATGCTCTCTTTGGCCTTGAAAAGGTTACTTATTCTAACTTCTACTAAATTTTTAACTTTTGACTATTATATCTTTTATTTCTAGAATTTTCTTATATTCTTTTTGACACATTTTTGTTATATGGCCTAATTCCTATTGTCCTAATGTTTAGTCCTTCTTTAATATTTTAACACTTTAAGAATACTTATTTAAAGTTTCTTTCAAGCTGTTTAATTGTGTCCAGATATTGGGGTGTAAATTCTTTGATTTGATGTGTCTACTAACTATCCCTTATAGTGATTTGTTTTCTTTTGTGATTATAACATTTGACTGTGGGCTTCTCTTCAGTGGTGATTACTTCCCATGGACTCCCATGTACCCTGGGCTGTGGAAGTGTCTCTTCTCACAAGGTATCTGCAAGTTTCAATAGTTTCTGACAGGTTTTTATATTAATTTCTCAGCTGGGGTCCCTGTACCTTGTGAGTAGTAGAAATTTAGAACCCAAGCCTATGAAGTTGGTTTAGGATGCCAATTTCTTGAGAATGGCTCTTTGTACACCCATGGCCAGCATGGACATCAAGCTTCCATCATCAATTTCCAAGATGGTTGGTGGAGTCTTCCCTGCTTTTGTTCCATGGATAGGCTAGCTCTCCATAATATCTGCCCTTATGGCAGCTCAATTTTACTAGACAGGGCCTGCAGCCAAGACTCCCTCCCCAGTCAGGCCTCAGAACGTTAGCCCCAGCTGATTTGATAATTCCACGAGCCATTTTGTTAAGCAGCCACTAACCACTCTGACTTCGAGTCTCCTCTTTGTTAATCTAGCATTAGGGATTTCTCCCTTTTAACTCTGAGCTTGGCTATGCTTTTGAATTGTCTTTTATTATATTTTATCCAGCTTTCCTGCGTGTTTGGAGAGGGGGGAGGCTGTGGAGGTAGTCATTTTCTGTTGACTCGGTGAGCCACATTGACCAGCAGTGCCCTGTCCTTGCTTTTACAATGCACGGCTCCTTTTTTGGCAGGGAAGGAGACTCAATTCATGTTCTATTTTGTTTGATGGCTGTTCAGAGGAATAAAGGCCCGATTCCCTTAGAAGTCAGATGATAAAATGATGATTTCTTTCATTAGAAGGAAGGGAGTGAGTTAGAAAGAGCCAAGGGAAGGAACTGGTAAGAGTACCTTTTTAAAAAGGACTTCAGAGCTACTTGGGAGAAGTTGGAGATTGGGAAAATGGAGCCGATCTCTGAGGTTTGGAGCCCAAACAAAGACACAGAGGTGTGAGGAGGTGATTGACATCAGCAATCCAAGCAGAAACTGAACACAAGCTGCATCAGACCTGTGGGAAGCTCGGAGGCTGCCTGGAGGTAGGGAAAAAAGATACTCAAGCAAATGTTTGGCGAAAAAGAATTTATAACAGTTTTGTTAATGACACAGCATTTACTTTGTACTGTGGAGGTTTTATTTCTTTCAACCCTTTTCTCACTGGAGTACATCATAGCTCCATGGAACAGTTTCCATGGTACTGGCTAATTAAATGCATGTTTTAAAAAGAAAAACAAGAGGCTATATCTAGTGTTATATTTCTTTTTTCTATCACCCCTGCCCTAAGTAGTCCAAAGGCTGCTTTCATGCTTGTTTCAACCAGGCAACACTGACCACATGGGAGTCTTTAGAAATCTACAGGAACCAAAGAGCCCCCTTCAGTGGTGGAACATCACAGAGGTGGAAATGGAGATGTAAGTCAGTGGGAGTGGAGTCCAGGGTGTCCAAACTTTTGTCATCTCTGGGAGAAGAAGAGTTGTCCTGGGCCACATATTAAATACATTGTGACACATAATCACAAAAAACCTCATAATGTTTTGAGTAAATTTACGATTTTGTGTGGGACTGCATTCATAACCATCCTGGGCTGCATGCGGCCCGCAGGCCACCGGTTGGACACCCCTGATCTAACATAAAGAAGGGGAAAGGAGGCAGTTTTCCGGCTACTGAATGCTAAGAGGGTGAGCTATTTCAGCAGGTGCTGGAAAGTCAGCAGAGGGATGAACCACACCCCCCTGCGCTCCCGTGCCCCCACCCACCAGGCTGTGAGCAGCGGCAGTGAGTGTGGTCTCTACAGGAGTAAATGACAGTCAATTCTATTCTTACCCAGTTTGTATGACTCCAATCACCACAGAACAAGCAGCCTGATTGTGGGAGCTAAATAAATACCAGGGACACAAATATTCCCAAAGAGAAAGGGTGAGGGGGAGAAGAAGAGGAGAGAGGGTCCTCACACACTAGCTTAAAGCAGGCAGAAAAGTTGAAGATGCTTTCTTGGGGATGAACAGAATGACAGAAGCTTTCGAATCCTGCTGTGCAAGGGGTGTGTGTTCAGACTCTGTCAAAGCAAGGAGGAGGGCCCTCTTACTCTTTATGCTGGGGTGCCTTGGGCTGAGCAACTAGCAATGCACCTGTGTACCAGGGATGCTGAAGGTCAGGGAATGCTGGGATTCTGTCCGGACTGATGAGGGTGATGATCATGATGGTGATGATGATAACACAAGCACAGTGCTCACTGTTTGCCAGGCACTCTTCTAAGCACTTTACATATAACTCATTTCATCCTCCCAATCTTGCAAGTTAGGTAAACCGAGGCACTTCCCCAAGGTCAAATAGTAAGTGATGGAGCTGGGATTCAAACCTTGTCAGACTAATTCAGGTACCCATTCTCTTAAACAGGACACTGTGCTGCGTTTACTTATATATGGAGATACGTATCAATACCTAATAATAGAATATGAATGCTAACAATAACTGCTGCTGATCACTTGCTCTATGCCAGGCAGTGTATTAAGCATTTTAGATACGTGATCCCTTAGGCCACCTCCATAAGGGAAGTAGCAATATTACACCAGCTCTGTAAATGAGACAAGAGAGACTCTTAGTGGTTAAGGAACTGGGAAAATGTTGCCCAGGTAATAAGAGGCAGTGCTGAGGCACCAGCTTTTGGATGAGCTTTATATAAACAAAGGGTGAAGCAAGAGACCTATCCAAGGGCCAGGAAAAGAGCTTAGTTGATCTGGCGAAAGGAAGTCCACCTCAGCATATAAACATATGCACATGACCATATAAATCTACCCTAACGTTTCTCAAGTTACTTCTGGAAGAGGATAGAAGGCACCAAGGATGACTTCTTTTTTTTCAGTATTAAAGAACAGTTTTGAGCTGTATTATAGAGAAAGTTTCTGCAAACTGAGCAAAATTCTGTCCACATCTGTTTTTGTAAATAAAGCTTTATTACAACACAGCCATGCCCATTCATTTGTGATGTCCATGGCTGCTCTCATACAACAATGGTAGAGTTGAGTAGTTACAATGGAAACCATATGGCTTATACACCTGCAAATACTAACTATCTGATGCTTTTCAAAAAAAGTTCACTACTCCCTGTCATAGAGGTAAAAACTGAAGGTGCCTGCTAGTGGATTGGGTGTGAAAAGAGCAGGAAAAGGAGAAATCAAAGTGACTTCTAGATGTGGGGCACTCAACCATTCATCAACCTTTTATTGAGTCCCATTTATGTGCCAAGCAATGTGCTGCTACTCACTGAGCATTCAGACATGAGAAGTAATAACCTTCTGGGCAAAGCACATGCACACGTAAGTGACAGAGGGAAATGAGACTGAGTTGAGCCTAGGAAGGAGGGCTTAGTGCTCATCCATGAAGGATGAAGGAGGCATGGATTTCGTGTTTATTTACTGTCTCAGATGCTTAAGCCAATGTGATGGGCTCTTCCTCCAGGAGGTTACGAATAATGAAGACTGACCTGATAGATGAGGAAAGGATGGATATTCATGCATTTATCATCAATTTTACCAGGCACTGTGCTAAGTGCTGAGGACAAAACATACCTGGTGCATTAGCTCGTAGAGCTTTCTTGATTGTAACCAGGGGGCAGGAGGAAAGGAAAGGGAAAGGGGAAGAGTTCCAGGAAGATGAGGGAGTGCATGTCAGATGGTTTCTATTCTCCTAAAAAAGTAAGAGGTGAACGATAATGTGTAAGGCTTGAGGCAAGAAGAAAAGGTATCAAAATAGGCATCTCCAGTAGTGGAAACATTTTCCCCAGGGAAAAAAAAAAATCGGAATGGCCAGGTGGAATTGGGTGCCAACTGGAGGGCTGAGGCTGTGCCTTAAGGTAGAAGCAGGCTCAGCCGTGAGGTTTTCTTCCAGCAACACTGCGCTGCTCAGGTGCAGGCACGAAGCTGGGCGTGTGGAGAAGGACCACGTGGGAGGCAGCCTCACGGCAGGGAGAGCCATTCTAAATGAGGGACTGTGAAGTCTGTTGTGAAACAAAAGCATTTGTTAACTGGAGTAAGGTCATGGGTCATGATATTGGAAGTATTGATTAAGTCCAGGTCTGCTGAGTGAAACACCCTGCTTCCTTATGGAAACCTGAAGACTTTATCTCTCACTGACAGGCTCTAATGATCCCAATGCAGCTAGGACACTTCAGTTCCAAGAGATGATTAGTGCTGTCAATTAGGCCTGGATACATTGATTTTCTAATTAGCCCGGGTGTGTGCTGTGGCCTCTTCCCTCGGTAGGCTCTGTGAGCAAAGGCCGCCATCTACACAAGCGAAACCCTCATTCGAGTGAGGACTCAGCCAAAATATTTCCTACCTTGAACAATACTTTACCTTGAAAATTATAAATCAACATTGGCTAATTTTTTAAAAGAGATTTTATTTGTTTGCTTGTTTGTTTATTGTCAGAGAGAGGAGAAGGGAGGGAGCAAGAAAGGGAGAGAAACATCGATGTGGGAGAGAAACATCAAGGTGTCGTTGCTCCTTGCGCGTCCCCTACTGGGCGCAACCCAGGCGCGTACCCTGACTGGGGGTCGGACCAGAGATCTTTTGGTTCACAGGCCAGTGCTCAATCCACTGATTCACACCAGCCAAGGCTCCTTGGCTAATTTTTTGATGTAATAACGTGGTCTTTTTTGTAAATATAGGTCTACTGTTTTTTTTCTCATCTTTCTTCCATGAGTCCCACCCATGAGGCATCAGTGAAGACTTCTGTTTAACCTAAAGACTTGAAGTCATTGTGTAACGACCTGAATTCAGAGTCCTTGGAATTTCTCTCATTTCCCTTCCCAACCCTCCTCCTGCTAATCTTTTACCGACAACTCAAGCTTTCTTATTCTCTTTTTTAAAAAAAGCAAATTGTTTTTATGGGCTCTTTCCAACTTAATTTTCATAGAAACAACTCTTTTTTAATTCAGTTTATATAATATTTAATTAAACATATGTAATTACAAAAGAGAACGACTGGCGAGAACAGATTTTGGACCAAACACAGCTGGCTGTAGGGAAGCAGAGAATGTGAAGGGGGGCGAAGATGAAGAGGACGAGGAGAGGCCCACCTCCACCGACATCAGCTGCGTGTCTTTTCCAAGGGAGGTGGTGGGCAAAGGGGCTTCTGCTCAACTCCCTCTGCACAAGGGAGCCTGAGCTCTCAGAGGCCAAGCTGATGGTTGCCTCTGTGCTGCCCACATTGATGCCTCAGTGACAACATGATACAGTCCTTTCAATAGGCTTTGAATTGTCCCTTCTCTTGATCATCTTTCAGACTACAAATGGGCCTCTGGGGAGGGAGGGGGACTGGCTAAGTCTCCAGGATACAGGAAGAGTTTCCCAGATTACTTTTCTTCTGGAGAGACCTGAGAGTGCTCAATGTCTAGAAGCATGGCCTTTCTGAATGAGAAGCTTTTGACCAGGTGCACCCTTTAGAGGCTGGTGTGTGTGTGAAGCTGCTTCTCCTCCCACCCCATCCCTTCCCTGGGCCCAGGCCATTTCCCGGGTGTGGAGCCCACCAGTTGGGGCTGCAGGGCTCAGGGAGAAGGGCTCCCTGCCTCGCTGGCATCCACTGCTCTGAGGGAGGAGGCGGGAGAGGGGAGCATGGGCAGTGGCATTTGGATGGATGAATGAGAGACAGTCCTGCCCTCATGGCAGTGGACCTTCACAGCAGCTGCTGCCAGAACAAGAGACCGAACTGACCATGTTATACGCGACCCTGGTCCCTGTTAAGGGGATTGGAGACGTGGGAACGCTGGGTAAAGAGAGGTCCCTGGTTTCTGGCTCATGTTTCCCAGATTCTGGAGATTCGAATGTGCCTTCTGTGAGAAGGGAGGGCGCATGGGCCCGGGCGCTGCTCTCCTTCAAAGAAACGTTGGGCCTCTGGTCCCTGCAACGTGGAGACCCCCGGCGCCATGCAGGAAGTCAAGAGATGTCTTGGTGCCACAGAGGCAGCAGGACAGATGTAATTCCGGAAGCCAGACCTCTGGGATGCGGGAGCATATAGGGACCAGAGCACTAGTTTTGGAGTCTGGTTGGGTTAGCATCGCGGTACCAGTTAGTGGCTGGGTAACCTTGGGCTACTTCTTCCACAGCATAAATTTTTGTACCTGTGCCTCAGTTTCCTTATCAGTAAAATGGGGGAATCCATACTCAGTGGACAGGAGGAAGAGAAAATGACATAAAAATGCTCAGCACATGCTGACACGTTGGGAGTCACCCATGAATGCTGGCTTCCTGCAGCGTCAGGAAGGAAACACTATGGCGTGGCGCAGTGGGAATGGAGGTCAGGCCTTTCCCAGAATCCTTCCCACCGCTACCTGTATGTACCTCACTAGGGGGTCTAGAAGTCAAACTGGCCAACCTCTCCTGCCCTCAGTTGCCCTTTCCATACCACCAGAAGGTGTTTTCGGGGGAGGAGGCAATGGACCTCGACAGCAATACCACTTCGCAGCATGGCGCCTCTTGGGCACCAGCATAAACTGGAGGCATTTCCGAGACAACATCAGAGCCACTTGGCATTTGGAAATTTCTGGATTAGATCACAGGATTCTCCAGTGGCAACCTAACCCAATGTAATTTTCCACAGTTGTCTTTAAATTTCTAGAAGCTTGAGGGTGAGGTTCATAAGTCTCCTTCTGATTCTACCTCTGGCCTCCTTCTCAGGCTCCCCAAAGCCTAAACCCTACGTTGTGGTTTAGAAATATTCCTGCAAATTCTTTGATCTCCTTCCTTCAAAAGGCAGAGCCTAATTCCCCTGCCCATGACTGTGAGCTAAACTTAATAACTCAGTTCTGAGCAATAGAGCACAGTGGGAGCTGGGCAACGTGAGCCTGAGGCTGGGCAGTCCAAAGGACAGTCTCTGCCTGCTCTCTTTCTCCTGACTCTCTGCTCCCTCCGGGGAAGCCAGCGGCCGTGTCATGAGGACGTTCAAGCTTTACCAGGAGAAGCCCACGGGCAGAGGAACTGAGGCCTTCTGCCAAAGGCCAGGACCATCTTACCATCCCGTGGCTGAGCCAATTTAGAAACAGCTCGTCCAACCCCCAAGCCTTCAGATGCCCGCAGCCCAGCGGACAGCTTCACTGCAACCGCACCAGGCCAAGTCTCTCCCAGGTGCCTGATTCACAGAAACTATGTTGATTGTTTCTGTTTTTATTGTGTTGTGGTTTTATGATTGTATTAAGCCACTAAGTCTGGGAGTAAATAGACATGCAGCAATAGACACCAAATACACTCCACCTCCCTGAAGTTCAGTGCAGCCTGGGTACCCTGCTTTGGTCATCCTGCCAGTCTGCCTGCTGTCCTAGTACATGTGGCTGGGGCTGGCAGGTTAGGAGCAATCCTCTGAGGACAGCCATTCTGGCTCCTGGAGAAAAACTGGTCCAATTCTGTATCCTATAAGAAGCTCAGCAGAGACACCACCTCTCCTCAAAGGAGGGAGAGGGTCATGGGAACTGAAGCGTGAAAGCAGAGCTTCTGAAGCAGGTCAGGTTTCCAGAAGGGTCTCCAACTGGATGCTCTGCCACCAGCCATGCCTGGGACGAACACCGGAACACATGTTTGAGTCCTTTCTTTCCAAGAGAAACTACCTGGCCCGCTTCACCCCCTTGCTTGGCAAATTCGTTTATGAGAAGTAGAGGTTTGTTCGGTAACAGTCACCAGTAAGCTGGGTGCTCAGCGTCCTAACCGGAGACCTAGACTCCATTTCTCCTTCCTCCTCTTCCCTAGATGCTGGTGTTCTCCATGGTTCTCTCTGCAGTCAGGGCAGGAGTGCAGCCAAGCACATTCCTGAAAAGCGGCACCTTTCATTTCTCAAGGTAGTAATACGGCATGACAATTGTAAAGACTGACGAATCCGTTAGAAGAGGAAGCAGTGTGAAAATAGCACCAGAAGATGAGATGTAGAGAGAAGGCTGTCAAAGGGCGGCCCCTTCTCAGCTTTCCTACTTGCCCTTACCCAGCAGTCAATCTGATCCCTGTCCCTAGGCTGGCACGATGGTAGAACCTGTATGGGCCTCTCTCCTTACCCCTCTTCTCATTCAGTCTGTGACACTAAGAGACTGCAAACTCCCTATTGCTCCAGATACCACCAGTATCCTGATTATTCCCAGAAAATACCTCCAACCCCAGTTCTGTATGGAGGTTTAGATCTGATGCCTTTAACCAGCAGTTAGTAGGCTGGTTAATCCAGTCAGGATGTCCACAATTTGGTCTAAGCCTCATCTCCTATGACCTAACCCTAAACCCCTGTGTTGGGGCCTGCCTGCTGGAGCTTTCCTATTATTTGCTGGGGTGGTGACTGTAAGTTGCCAATTAAAATCTTCATCCCTTCTTTCTTCCTAAGATAACCTAGTTAAAAGATCAGAGTTCTAAGCTTTCTTTGCAACTAGAGGAGGCCATATGACTAGGTTCAAGCCAGTGACATATAAGCAGAAGTGATGTATAGGAATTCTGGAGGGCTGTTTAAGGTAGTAGACTCAGCTGGAGGAAAGACCTTTGTTCTCCCCTTTCTTATTTCTGCTTCCTAGAATTAGAATTCTAGGAATTCTAGTGATGGCTGGAGCTCCAGCAGCCATTCTGGACCTTGAAGTGACCTTGAGACTAAAAACCATGTGCTAAAAAAGGTGAAGCAGAAAAAAAGAATATTAAAATAGATATGGTACCATTATACCCCAGGCTCTGTCCAAAACACATTTCCTGTATAAAATCATTTAATTCTCATTGCAATCCTCTGAGATAGGTACTTTTATTATTCTATTTTACAGATGAGGAAAGAGAGGAAAGGTAACTTCCTCCTGGTTTCATGGCCTGAGAAGGAATTAAAACCCAGGCAGTGTGGCTCTGGAGTCCATGGTCTCAGCCACCATGCACTGCCTGGGTTCCTGATGACCAAGGAACTGCCACATCAGCCATGGGGTGCCTAGCTCTGCACTTCTTTTATGTGAGAGAGAAATAAACCTCAAGCTTGCTTAAGCCTCTACTAGTTTGAGTTTTCCGTTGTTGGCTCACAAGCCTATACATACCTGATACATTCTCCAAATTGATTTTCATGCCTCCAGGAGCTTGTTCAAACTGTCCCTTCTGTCTGGAATGGCCTTTCCCTGTACACCCCTCTGTTAGTGCATCTTTCATGCAGAGCAACATCGCAGTTACTTGTTTGGCTATCTGTCTTTCCAGCTTCCCTTCTAGAATGTAGGGTACATTTTCCTAGAATATTCTGTATCCACAAAACTTAATCTAGTCTGGCACATAATAAGTGTTCAACAAATGTTTCTTGAATTTAATCAAATGGAGTAGGGGGTGGAGAATCCTCCAGTCTTATAAAAAAGCAGGATAAAATAGTGTGACATCATATATATTGGGATGCATTACTCTCCTCTCCTTCCCCCAAACTAGTGTTGCCAAAAATTTTCTTACTTATTGATCCTTTAACAAAGTTTGTCTTTTAATCCACAGTGAAATGAAACTTATTTTTAATCAGCATTCACTCTATGTTGGGCACTTTACATATTATTTGATTCTCTACAACCCTGAGCTGTTTGTTACAGATGAGGAAACTGAGGCTCAGAGAGGGCAGGCAATGGATGCTCCCACGATCACACAGCTAGTAAGAGGCAAATCTAGGTGAACCCAGGACTGTCTTAGGTCATCCAGCCCTATTCTTGTAAACGATAGACCATTGTTTAAAACACATGACGTGGCACCACCTGTACTGAGCTGTGATTCCACAGGCCTCGTTTCTAATCACTCCTCTTCTTTTTCGTTGGGCCTCACTTTCCTCAGCTATAAATTATAGGTAATTTCTAAGGACATTTCTTGCTCTAATGGTGGGTTGTTCTATGACTTAAACTCATACCAAGTTTAGGTGAGTGAGAGTGTTTTTAAACATTTTTAAGTTTATGTTTATTATTATTCTTTTTTATTGAAAAAGGTTTTTTTATACAGGAAAGTAAAGAGAGAAAAAGATACACAAAGGAAGTAACTGGAGGGCTCCGACTTAAAGGCGAGCTTGGTGCTGATTCTGCCTGGCACCAACTCTGCCTGGCCTGACTGGATCTCAGAAGTCATTAAGCCCATCCCCTGCTCCTCGTGTCTTAGCTGACGTGGCCCCTTGTCGGTGAAAGGACGTTTGCTGGGAGAAGCCTTGTCCATAAAGCAGAGTCTCTAGAGGGGTGGAGGGGGTTGTCCAGGCTGGAAGCTTCGGGCTCCATGGATCTGTGTGTATTGACATCCACCAGCGAAGCTCCGACTGCATCAGGAATTCCAGGGAGGCTGTTGCCTTGGGAGTCTGGGCGAGGTGCAGTGAGCGTGAACAAATACAGTGTGTGCTCTTGGAGGAACCAGAGTGCGGGAAAGGTCCCTGAGGGCATTCCGAGAGCCACAGAATGCTGGCCGCAAGCAGGCTGGTCAGACCCGCAGCTGTCTGCTGGACACCCCTGTGCTCCGCGTCCCTGGCTCAGGGCCCCACCCCCCATGGCCCTTCTGCACAGAGTCCTGAGTTCAAATCCAGGTTTGATACCACCTATATGTGAATTTAAAACTTTAATTTGTTTCTCCAAATTCCTATTTATCATACAAGCAGAATTTAATGAAATGATTCTTCCACTCTAATATATCAACACCAGTCCGCCACACATATCTGATAATAACCAGTACCAATATTTGTATGGCACTTTTACAGCTTGTAAATCACTCTCCCTTTCATTATCCCATTTGGGCTCCTTCAGTACTAAGATGTAAGAATTGTGTTGAAGCATATGAAATTGCTGATGTTCAATTGTTTTTGACCAAGAAGATGGCTCTTTCCTATGGTTCAGCCTCATATTTGTGCTCTTGTCCTCACTTTGCCAATGAGGAAACTGAAGCTTCTATTCCCCATGTGACTTGTCCATGGTTTTTTAGTAAATGGCAGAGCTAGGACTGGATCCCCGATTCCAATTCCAAACATCTGCAAGTATTTACTGAGAGCCTGCTGTATACCAAGAAGGAAGTATACACTGGCCCTGCCTGCTTGTGTACATGCACAGAACACCAGGGAGTGAGAGCACCTCACAGCGATAATTAGAACACACTGAGTGCTCACTCTGCCCCTGCCCAATTCCACTTTCATATTTTTGCTTCTGTAATGTTTACTTATCTAGTTACATCTTACTGTTTACAAACATAATTACTATTTATTATTATTCATACTTGTATATTAATCTTTACACCGGCATTGCCCATTTTACAGTCAAGGAAATTGAGGCACAGAAAGGCTGAGTCACATGCCCAAGGTTAAGTGACAGAGCCAGGACTGAAGGCCGAGCAGTACAGCTCCAAGTCAGTGATAGTGGCTGGCCTGAGTCTCCCACGGGCCACCCGGGCAGTCTTCCTGAAGAAGGTGGTCTCTGAATGGAGGCCCTGGAGGGTAGAATCCTTCTTGGCCCAGGGAAAACCATGTGCACGAGTACAGGAGCCTGAAAAAGAAAGACAGGCTTTTCAGATCTCCTGGAACATAAAGTGTTCCAGGAAAATAGTGTTAAGAGTTGAGGTTGGATAAATAATAGACGAGGCACACGTTATGTAAGGGGCTTATATTTTATCTTGTAAGCAACATGGAATCATTAAAATTCTTGTCAGGGGGAATAACATGATTAGATTAGCCTGTAAGCAAGATCACTTGGAGAGCAGGGTGGGGAGGTATTGGAAGTGGGAGGGAGACTACAGGCCATTGTAATTTTGAGGTCCGGGAGCACTCACAGACCACTTCTCTGAACATCCTTGTAACTAATTCTGAGTCTTTCCACATGCTCAGCCATCTGGCCAAACCATTAGCTACAGCTCCTGAGTCACTTTGGATGCTTCTCTCAGGTCCTCTCTTCTCTAGAGAAGAGTGGTCAAAATGTACCACTGGAAGTTCTGTCCCTAGGATTATTTGCCTTCTCGGATGTCCTTCAAGCCTGGCCCTGAGGGTAGTTCTAATGCACAGACGTCTCTTCCTGTGTCATGCCCACATAGGTGCAGAGCTACCTATAAATCATGCTCCGATTTTCCCTCCATAGTCAGCTGGTCAGAGGGAATGTGCCATGAGGTCACAGGTGTGTGGGGTGAGGGTGGGAGGGCAGTGTAAAAGGAACAGGTGGGTTGGGAGAGTGAGCCACATGCAACTTGCTCATGTCTTCAGGCCCAGCTTGACCCAGTCCTAAGAATGCTACTTCCACCTGATGGCGTGGTGGTGCTGGGCACACCCTTCTTGGCTTGTTGGTCAGATCATACTCCATTCCTGACGGACAATGTGGGTTGCACGGTCACCTGGTGTCCCCTATCTTGGTGTTCAGTCTATGAGGTCTAGTTGAAAGTCAAGAGCTGTTTCTCATATGAATAATTACTGAGCAACGTGGTAACGTCATTGTTCCAAACCCCAGGGCCCCCAACTCTCATTGGCCAGTCAGCACTCGCCATTGGCTCTACAGGGAACCCTGCTCTACCACAGATATCGGTCATCATTGGATCTGCTTGGTCATGAGAGGCACAGGGTTCCATGGACCCACACCTTTTCTTGCTCTAGACCCCTCTTAATGGTGGAAGCTGCTGATGGTTGCAATAATTTCCGCAACTCCCACATGGCTGGAGGAGTCCAGAGACACGCCCCGCCCCCCCCCCAACGTGGTCCTTCCTCCACGGAGCGGGAGCCAGAGCAGGGGTTCTGCCAGTTGCTGAGGTTATCCAATCCAATCACTTAGTCAGGAACTGAGAAAATAACCATGAGAGGGGCTAAGTGCCACACTGGGTCTATCACAAGACAGTCTTGAGTAAAACTCTATTTATCCCCTGCCCCCTCCCCCAACCTCTCATTGACCAGAGGGTAAAGTGGTGTCCTGGGTCCCTAAGAATTAATGTTATACCAGAGCCACTGTCCAATAATCCTTGAAAGATCTGGGTAATCCCATTACCCTGATTAATACATAATTGCCCTGGTAAATGGCCAAGATCCCTTCAGGAAAGGGTGCTGTTGAAAAGATCTTCCCTCAAGAGTACTTGACCTTCCACTGACCTTCTGTGAACTGATTCAGGAATGGGGAAGAGATGGTGGGCAGTGGGCCATGATCCTCCATTATTACCTAAATCAAGCCTCTTTATGCCAGTTTTGGAGTTTTCAGCAGTTACATAAGTAGGCAAAGAGGAGCAAGAAGGGAAAAGGACAAACATCTCACTCACTGTGTGAAACTTCAGTCTTCCTTCTGTCTGTCAGGTCGCTGAGCCCCTTGTGGGGCAGGCATGAAATGCTGGGCTCTGTCCCTTGTGTAACGGGGCACATCCAGGGTCCCCTCAAAGGGTATTTGTGATGGGGTCCAGAAAATGGGGTGTCCAAGAAAAATATATTCTCCCCACCCCAAGGCTGGCCTTCATGGGGGATGGGAGCCTTAAGCAGGGCCATTGAGAGTTATTTTGCATGTCAATAACAGGATAGCTTCATTCCTCATATGCAAAGAGGGTTATTTTGCATATCACCGAAGCTAATCGGGAAGATTTGAAAGACTTAATGCAGAATGTAACTGAGGGAGGAACGAGGAGAGATAAAGGCCTGCAGGAGAGACAAAGGGACACAGATTCTGGGGAACAGTGTGAAGGCCACGCAGGAAGAAAGAAGGGAGAAAGGACTCTTGCTTGTGGGCCATAAGAAGGTGCCACATGGTTTTGGATTAAGAGCTGGAGATCACGGTGACGCAGCGGATGGTGCTGAGAACCATGAGAGGCCTGCCTAGCCGAGCCCCCGACTTCTGTTCTTTTTCTTCTGAAGGATGGTGCCCCTGACAGGGCTGACTGGCCTAACTGGGCAAAGGGGGGAAGGCAGGGCGGTGTGTGTGCAAGTGATTGTTTTAAAGAGATTTTGATGTGTAAGGGTGACATTTAACCATTAATCAAACCTGTATAACTTTTCAATAAATAGTTTCTTTCCTTTTCACCAAACTGCCATTCAGAGCCATAATTCCAAGGGTGGCGGGCGAAGGACCTACAACCGAGGGACCCTGGGGAAGGGGGTGTCGTTTTGGTAATAGCATCTGGGCGCCCCCGCCCCGCCGTGGGTCCATTTGTTCGGTAATACATGTACGAGCTCTTGCGAGGACCCTGTAGAGACCTGCACTGCACATTTTCCTGACTCCGGAGACTGACTATGGGTTGCCTCATTTTTCCACCACTCTGCCCCAGCCAAATGTAATCACACTGGACTTCCAGCGGCCGGGGCAACCTTGGTGGGCAGGCAGTCCTTGTGTGGAGTCACCGACAAGACAGTTCAAAACTAGCTCCCTTCTGCTGTGTCTACCCATCTGCTGGGAAACCCAAGGGTCTTTCCCATGCCAAATGGAGGGAGAATGGGCTTACTGCCTGTGGCCTTCCCCCGGGCTCCTGCAATACACACGCCTCACCCCACCATCTTTCCTCAAGTCTCCTTTCTTTCACTCCAATCAGCTAAGCAGACATCCAACCAGGATGTAGAATGGAAATCTCTGTTTCTTTACAAGTGATCCTTTTAGAGCAAACTCCCTCCTTTAACTTTTCATCCTGTGCACTGAACTGTTCCCCAAAGGCTAGCAGATCTTTCTCAGGTATCTCTGCACACTGGGAGTAGGTAAGGTATTGGTGGCGGTAGCATCTACTCCTCAGTATACGGTGCATGCAGGGTGAGCTGATCATTCTGGATTTAGCATCTTCTGTTCTACCCTTTGGCCTTGACCATTATTCCAGGTTGACAGATCATGTCCCATTAGACATCTTGGTAAATATATATTTCTCAGGACCATGGGGGGAAAGAAATGTCTTCTGGATCCTCTAAGAACAAGTGAGTAGGTCGCACATAAATGCATTTCCACATTTCTACACCCACCCCCTGCCCCTGGTTCTGTGCATTCTTTCTATGTGTCTAAGGAATTTCTGGCATCTCAACTCCATTTCTTGGGAACCAATGTGGAATCCATGCTTCAATCAACCAAACACAGAATAAAAACTTAGAATTACTAACTTAAGCTAAACATTCAACCTAGAACCTTCAAATTCAGACAATCTAGTACTGTATTTTTTTTCTCCCTTGATCTTATTCTCTCATAATTCATTCCTGCATGAATTCCCCAGAGTTTTGGTGATTCAAATTAATAATGTCATACAACACTTTTGGTGTGTGATTTTTCTCCTCCAGAGTTTTACTGTCTAGTTCACCACTACCCATCATGCTGAGATATGCCTTGGAACTTTTTTTTTTTTTTTTGGTGGAGAAATAACAAGGATAGTGACTCCTCCCCTTGCAAGGTAACTCCATAAGGTGCGTCCATACAGAGTTTCCCAAAAAAGGCAGGAACAGCTACATCACACAGGGGGAGGAGCTACTGTTTCGGGCATGGAAGGCTCAGCGTGGGTGAGAGGTTGAGGGTGCTGTAAGTCCACAGAAAGCTTCTCGGATACCCTCATTCCAACTGCTGGGCTTCCACTGTTTACTGGCTAATGCCCTTTCACATTAGAAATGTAGAGAAGCTGTGAATTTTAACTAAAAATTTGTAGTTGGACCTCCTATAGGATCAAACTGGGTTGTTTTTGACTATCTCAGTCCTGCAACTGTGAGCTCTAAGGAAGCCTTTTAGTAAGGTCATAGAAAGCCCCTGGGTTTCTGTCCATGCCTTGGGCTGAAATTTATGAGTTTATGTTTTCTATTCTGTCTTTAAGCTTCCAGAACTGGCAGAAGCAACTGTACAGCGACCCCTCTACCTCCTGTTCTTTAATACCTCTTTTCTTCCCACTGTTCCCTGTCTTAGTTTGGCCTCTCCTATAAGCAAGCTCAAGACTCAGACTCAGGGGCAGGTTGTATATCTGGAGTTTCCTTCAGAA
Organism: Pteronotus mesoamericanus; assembly: GCF_021234165.1. NCBI lineage: Eukaryota > Metazoa > Chordata > Mammalia > Chiroptera > Mormoopidae > Pteronotus > Pteronotus mesoamericanus. The sequence goes on from NW_026555326.1 coordinate 6,221,252, forward strand.
AGCAGATGAGGGAGTAGGGAGACTGAGTCAGGAAAGGGAGAAAAATCAATGTAGGATGCATGATTGAGTTGCTAAACGTGATGGGCTCATTCCTATGGGGGTTTTTCTGAAGCACATTTGCAGAAGGCACCTCTGAATTGTTCTAGGAAGGAAAGGAATGGAAACACCCACTGACTCCCATCCTTTTTGGGTTTGCCCTCAAGAATGTGAATTTCCGCCCCACTTAGGGGCTGACTGCACTACTCATGGGCTGAGTGTGGCTTTGGAGAAAGCCTTGAGGCAGGAAAGCAGAGACACTGGCACGTGCTTGCATGTGACTGTCCTGGCTGCAGTGAAATCAACAGGGCAGGGATGTGCCTGCTGCAGCTCCAAGAGTGTCCACCACAGAGGCTCCAGATCCTTGCCTGCCGTGGTCACTTCAGTCCAGGGCCACTGGTGGTAACTTAGGAGTCATTTTTCTATTAGAGCCACAGGCGGCCAGAGTTCCTGGCTGGGCCTCCACTGCCTTCAGCTCCAGCCAGGCAGATGACAAATCCTTCATTTCTCTGCAGGTTTGTTCTTTCTCACCACTTAAGACTCCAATTTCTATGTATGTTAGGGCTCCTCATTATAAACATCATGACTGACTTAGACCGATATTATCTGAGAAGGGAGTTTATTGAAAAACACTAGATAACTAATAAAATTGCTGAGAAGACTAGAGAACCATGTTCAAATAACACGCAGGAGAGAAGGCAGCCAGACCTCAGCCAAGCCAGCCCCCAACTCAGAATTTACTACAGTCTCCCAGGTTCTGGCCTGGGATGCTCTCCTGAGAGCTTGGGTGAACGCAACCAGGAAGAGCTAGACAACCCAGCCACAGAGTAAGAGAACAGATAGTTCTATTGGTCTGGAGTCCTCAGGGATGGAGGCATGCCGTCTGGATAGGAGGGGAGAAGAGACCTGAGAAATCTCCCAGGTCATAGTCATCAGAAGACACCCTGCACCCACCAGAGCTGTGGGTGTCAGGGAGGGTTCCTTTCTCTTCTCACGCGTCAAAGTACAGGCTCTGAGTCCCCATCCTCTCATACACTTCTGTTCTAGAGAGAGTTATTGGAATTAGTAAGCTCAGTCATTCAGACTGTAAATCTGCTTTGCTACCAGGAAAGAAAATCTTTAAAATGTATACACATTAAATCCAGTGGAGTAATTTATAGGTACCCAGACCAATCACTGAATCCAGCTTGGCAACCACATACATCTGCTTTTCACAGGTTTAACAGCTTCTTGCTCCCTGAAGGCCTCCCTTCCCTACTCTCTAGTGGGGATCGCAAGAACCTCTAGACCCCAGACTCCAGCAATTGAGTCCCATCCGCATGCTCAATCCTGCCTCAACCTCAAAGATTCATCCTGGCCTCAATCAGGGGAGTTTAAGGAGCCCAACGTACTCAGGAGCTCAGGCATAAGCTGGTTGCATGACTGGGTCTTGGGCCTTGTTTGTGTCCAGGTTCTGACCCAATGCCCCTACCTAGGCCTGACTATCTGCCTAAGGATCTTGGCAAGGACTCAGGTCCTCCAAAGCCAAGGTTCAGCCTTATTCCCATCCATCCTCCCAGGATTCTTAATTCTTTCATTCTGTCCAGAAACCTTGCCCAGAGCCCAGCCTGCTTCCAGTTCTCCTGGCTCAGAGCACTGCCCCGCCCTCCTTACCATGGTCCAGTAATGCGGGGGCCCTCTCTTTTTCCCGTTGATAAGCTTCCCTAAGACCACCACCTACTCCACCACCTATGCTCATCTGCACACACTCAGTGCACTGCCTGGCTGCATTCCCCTCCTGCCCCCCCTGCCCACCCTCCCCCAGGGAGGACTGATTGTTCTATTCTGACCACCCCTGGTCTGCCCTCCTCCACTGTTCCTGAGCTCTAGATTCCCATTTACAACACAGCTTATTTCTTTTCTTGAGCCTGCCTGCTTACAGCCCTAAATAATGGTTCTTTTTTGCTGGTCTCCAGGAATAAACAATCCATTGATTTCAGGTAACAGCTGCTCTCTCTACAAGAGAATAGGCTTCAATCAAGTTGTTTATTCCTATGAGAAAATAATCTTTTTTCCACCTGTATGTTATTAAATTTTGTTTACTCACTTCATTCATATTTATTGAGCAATGCTATACATCAGGCGCTTAAGTGTAAAGCAGCAATTAAAGTATGGTTCTTACCCTCAATGGGCTTATAGTCTAGAGGAATAAAAAGTCCTATATCAAAAAAGTACAAAGCTATGTGGGAAATGCTATTTTATTTAAAGCATGATCAGAATATGATTAAATTTTTAAGTTATTTTTATTATTTAAGGCATATTTGACTAAGGTCATGCATGCAGAAAAGATTGGAGCTGGATCCTTGGAAGACTTGAAAATACCTAGATCCCAGCCTCCCAGATAGCACCCAGGGGACAGGACTATAGGAGAAGCTACTGAATGAGGGCAGACATGGTGTGAAGGAAGCTAAGAAGCCCCAGAAGCAGATGGAAGTGAGAATATTAACTAAGTAAAAATTAAATCAAGTCCAGAGCACATCAATTACCCATCATTCAGCAAATGATCTCTGACAGAGAAACACTCTGTATCTTGGAAATGCATTCTCTATTATTAGAAACTTGGGCTGGTGGTATCCTTAAAACAAGGAGACAGATGATGTTTCTGTACCTAGTAAATTATTTCAATCAGGAAAACAGTGAGTTAAAAAAATAATGCTTCTGTGACTAAACAGGCTTGATCTTCCTTAGACTAGGGAATCTGTTAGTGCTCATCTGTTTTTATGCTTTGTTGCTTTCTTTGATAATTTTCCATCTGTCTTCTCTTAGTTTCTTAAGAAAGTTCGATTTGAAAATTCCAGATCAGACTCAGTCTGTTAAGAAATGGCAGTCAGGGCAAGCTCAGGCTGGCCCCTAGAGGCCAGGTGAGGTACTGCAGGGACTAGTGTTTCTTCATCTGGGTCTCAGTATTTGAGATGGGTAATTCATTCCTGTGCAACACTATCCCATCCACTTCAGGATTCTTAGCATTTTTGGCCCCATCCACTAAATGACAGTAAAGTCACAATCATTGTGACCATCAAAACTCCCTCAGACATTTCCAAAAACCGTAGGCACGGAAGTACTCTATCCCCCAGGTTGAGAAGCCCTGAATGAAAGTAGATTTAGAGAACTGGGAAAGACTTATAAGGGACCCCTGAAGTTGTCCCTGCCTTCTTCCTGGCAGGATTATTCTCCCACAACTTTGTAAAAACTCCTTCCTTCTCAAGTCTGTTCTTGACTCTCTTCTTCCTGGACCGCCCTGTCCCCCTTGTTCACTCAGCCCCTGGGCAGCTCCTCCTACTCCCCAGTGTGGATCAAAATGTTCTGGTTTTTGTTTTCTCAAAGGTGTTTTATTTTTTCACACCACTTTCCACGCAGGCCTCAGACCTTCTGAGGCATCACATAATTCGGTGTGTCTAAAGCCCACCTCATTCCCTCTGCAAAGCAGTAGATTGGAGAGTTGATCAGGAGCATCCAAGGGCCTTCGGGGTAAGGAGAACAGTGCAGCGAAGGCTGGGGTCAGGAGGAAGCCTCTGGAGTGCTGCCAGGATGAGGACAGACCGTTCAGCTGCAGACCTCAGAGGGTCCTAGGAGAGGCAGGCTGGAGGCAAATGATAATGGCTCTGTCCTCGCCTGGACAGAGGGTGGAAGGAGAATGCCCAGCCCTTTCCAATACAGCCAGAGGCATGAGCCTTTCACAGTGATGACTCCATAGGAGGGAGGTCTGAATCCCTGAGCTGAGGAGAGGAACTGAGCTCAAAGGCAGGGCTAGATGGATGGAGATGAGGGTGCCTTCTTGCTGGTAATTCTGGAGCCACCTAGTTAGAATCAGATGCCTGACATGGCAGGGAATACGAGGAGATGCACACTGGGAAGGAGGGCCCTTGAGAACTGGCAAAGAGCGGGGCACAATAACGGAACGCAAGGCCAGGGTGCCCACGGACATGCAAACATCCTTCATCTGAAAAGGTTCTCCCTCACAGTACAGACCAATAAATCATACCGATTACATTTACTTGTGAATTCAGGCAAGCAATTGGTTTGAATATCTCCCAATTACCATTTTCTCTTAATTATACCATGCATCTCCCCCTGTCCGCTTCACACATTTTAACATTTCTGAAATAAGGATATCTCCTAAAATAGATGTACATGTTTATTGCAACGTTTTGCCTTTTTTGAAGCAGTTATTAAATTAATGGTGCATCTTATAATCAATGGCATATTAGAATTGAGGAAATAGGATAATTACCAGAATTGATTTCCTGTTTTGAGGTAGTAGAGACAAAATTGTTCAGCAGACACCTGGAAGCACCTGCGCTTGCGCTTGCATGCAAAACCGTTTGTGGAAAGCCTCAGTAGCCCTCCAACACACACACCCACGCTCACCACCCACCCAACCTTCGAGGTGCCAGCTGGCTGTAGGTTTGGATGCTATCAGACCTTCAGGGAGCCCGGAGAAATGCACAATGTGCTAAATCCAACCCTCCCTTGGAAATGTCATGAAGAAATTGCTTTGGCCCATTCTGCTGCTGACTGTGCTGCTGATTGCTCTCGGTGAGGGGCAAAGACTCTGTTCCTGGCAGGAGGCAAGGACTGGCCAATGAGATTCTGGCAGGCGGAGCTGATGCTTGCTGCTGACACAGGGGCCTCCTGGGAGCAGAGGTGCTTTCCATCTGGCACACCAGCTCTGGTCCCCTCGGGGCCTCAGCCACTCCACAGGAGCCCCCACTGCTTCACTGTCTGCTCTCACTTCCCAATCCTTCCTAGGAGAAAGGAAGGGCGTGGGTGAAGAGGTAATCAGGGCTTGTCATGGGGAGCAGAGGATGATGGATCACCATTAAATCCCGTTGGCTAGGCCAAAGCAGTGGAGAATGTGTAAGTGGTCTGACGAGGCAGCGGGGCCTGTGCTAGAGATTCCAAGAACTTTACATCAGGCAGAGTCAAGAGCTATGATGAATGACATGCTGAAAGAGATGGGAAGTAGCACCTCAGGTAACCAAACCTGTGAGTCTCTAAGGCCCGAATGGCCTTCTGAATAGGTTCTCTGTCCCAGGGCCTGGCCTTGGAAGGAGAAGTGGTATGCAATAGATGAGGGCTCCCTCTTCCCAGTCTCAGGCCTCGGGGAGTCTCAAGGAAGCTAGGCTCAGGCTATGTTCAGAAAAAGGGAGCCCCACCTGACACCGTTCCACATTCTCTGCCCAGGACACCAATTCAACCTAAATTTTGTATCTTTGGGGAAACAGTACGGAGGTTCCTCAAAAAATTAAAAATAGAACTACCTTATGACCCATCAACTCCCCATCTGGGTATTTATTTGAAGAAACCCAAAATATATGCACCCCTATGTTCATTGCAGCTTTTATGTATAATAGCTAAGATATGGAAGCGACCTAAGAGTCCATCAATAGATGAATGGATAAAGAAGATGTGGGACATATATTCAATAGCATATTATCCAGCCATAAAAAAAAATGAAATGTTGCTATTTGTGACAACATGGGTGGACTTAGAGGGTATTATGCTAAGTGAATAATTCAAACAGAGAAAGACAAATACCATACGATTTCACTTATATGTGGAATCTAAAAAGCAAAATAAATAGACAAAACAGAAACAAATTTATAGATACAGGGAAGAAACTGATAGTTGCCAGATGGGAGGTTGGGGGAATGGGCAAAAAAGGTGAAAGGGATTATTAAGAAGCACAAATTACCAATTATAAAAGTAGTCACTGAGATAGAAAGTACAACACTGGAAATATAGTCAATAATACTGCAATAACTATGTATGGTGTCAGGTGGGCACTAGACTTACTGAGGTGATTACTTTGTAAAGTATGTAATAAATGTCTAATTATTATGTTGTATACCTAACACTAACATAATATTGCATGTCAATTATAATTAAAAATAAATTTGATAAACAAATAAATAGATTTAGTGTCCTCTACCTGGCTCCCCCTTGAAAGGCAGCTTTGTGCCCTGAGGCGGGGTGGGTGGGATAGGAAAAGGAATAAGCTTTGACCATAGTCAGACCTACTCGTTTGGCTCCTTCCCTCCAGACCAGAGGAGAGGAAACTGCCCAAGTGGACCAAGTGCTGCAGCTGCTGGCAGCCCTGCTTAAGGATCATCCCCACCCCCCTGCACAGTGTCTGTAGAAAAACCCCAAGGAGATTGATCAGCCAGCATCTCTGATTTGTAATTTCATTTAATGCTATTAAGAGGGCATTTGGGGCCATTTTCTGGAGATGGCTGGCAAGGTTCCAGAATCCTCGGCTAATGAATGTCAAGTATTAATCCCATTAGTCTCCTACTGTCTGCCACTTCTGATGAGGTCTGTCCCTCTCCCACTCTTCCCCCTATTGTCCTTCCCTGGAGGAAGCTCCCTGATGCCCAAAGCTCCTGGCATGTTCCCATAAAAGCCAGGACCGGGCTGGCCTTGCTCACCAGTCTAGATTTACCAGAAATTGAAATAGCAACATGTGGGGTGACTGGGGCGATTCCCTCAAGAGAATCATAGCCTCAGTTTGAGGAGCTCCAGAGGTCATGCGATTTTCCCCAAGTTTTTTCCTGCAGCAGTGGTTAACAGTTTTTAGGGGACAACCGATAGGCGCAGAAAAACAAATAGAAAGCTCACCCCCTATAAAAACCTGATTGAGCTAAAGAACCAGAAAAGGGGCAGCCGAGACACAGAAAATTTTTAGACAACTGTTCTACTCCAGCCAAATACCACAGAAGAAAACACGGCCCCACTTCCACCCATGCCAGCAAAGGCTGAATGAGAAGCTTAGATTTTTACACTCACAAAGCTATCATGAGGAGCTCCAACCTTCCTGCCAAGGTGTTGCCAGAGGAGGCCAAGCAGGAAGCTTGGATTTTCATTCCCGTGGCCAGTACCATGAGAGCCCCACCTCAGTGTCATTCAAGATGACATGAGAAGCCTGGACTCACACCCCCACATGGCAGTAATGAAGCTCCGCTCCTCTTCTCCACTGGAGTAGTGTCAGAGAAGACCTAGTAGAGAGTCGGGACTCTCACCGCCAATGAGCTCTGACAAAGCCTCCTCACCACTGTGCTGGAGGAGACCATGTGGGGAGCCGGAATTCCTGCCCTTGACCAGCATCAGTGAGGAATGTCCCTCCCTTGGCTGTCAACAGAGGCCAAGTGGAGAACCAACTTCTACCTTCACCTAGAGATAATAAGGTGGTTGACTGTCCTACCCTATTCCATTCCCCTGCTGGAGCTTTGTCAGAAAAAGCCTGATAAAATAGAAGGTATACGTAAGATCTAGTCTCATAACATAATATAAAAATATTGAGTTTTCAATAAATCATTTGTCATATCAAGAACCAGGAAGATCTCAAGCAGAATGAAAAAAGAAAAATAAAGGCAATCAATAGATGTCAATGTTGTCCTGACTAGGTAGCTCAGTTGGTTAGGTCATTATCCTGATATGCTAAGTTTGCAGGTTTGATCCGCAGTCAGGGCACATACAAGAAGCAATTAATGAATATATAAATAAGTGGAACAACAAATTGATGTTTCTCTCTCCCTTTCTCTCTCTAAAATCAATAAATAAAATTTAAAAAATAGATGTCAACATCAAGATGACAAAGACGTTATAGTTATCTGAGACTTTAAGCAGCCATGATAAAGTGTTTCAATTACAAACATGGTTGAAGCAGGTGAAAAAGAAGTCTCAAGAAAGAAATAGAAGATATGAAGGAAAACCAAATGAAAATTTTATTACTTAATAATACAATAGTCAAAAAAGAAAGCTCGGTGAAGGGGGTTAACAACAGAATGGAGGAGACAGAAAAAAAGAAGCGCTGAACTTAAAGAGGCAACAACAGAAATAACTAAAACTAAGTAACTGAGAGAAAATAGACTGGAAAAAATGAGTACAGTCTCAAGAATCTGTGGGTCTGTAACAAAAGGTCTAACATCTGTGTCATCATAGTCCCAGAAAGAGAAGAGAAAAGGTATGGCCGAAAAAGTTCTTGAAGAAAAAATTATTGAAAACTCTCCAAATTTGACAAGACGCATAAACCTACAGATTCAAGAATCAGAGTTAACCCCAAAGAAGATAAGCCAAAAGAAATCCATGCCAAAACACATCATAACTAAACTTCTGAACAATAAAGACAAACAAAAATCTTGATATAGTTCAGAGAAAAAAATGTTACTATCTATAGAAGAAAAATAATTCGAATGACAGCAGATGTCTCATCATAGGGTTTGGAGGCCAATGGGAAGTGGCATAATGTTCTTCAAGCACTAAAAGAAAAGAACTTTCAGCCTAGAATCCTATACCCAGTGAAAATAGTCAGCTATAAAGGGAAGTTAAGACATTCTCAAATAAATGAAAACTAAGAGAATTTGTCACTAGCAGATCTGCCCTAAAAGAATGACTAAAAAAATTTTGAAACAAAAAGGAAATAATAAAAGATAAAATCTTGAACCATCAGGAAGGAAAAAATACTATAGAAAGAGTAAAAATATGGATTAATAAAGTAAACTCTCCTTAAGTTTTCTAAATTATATTTGACAATTGAAGGAAAAATTATAACATCATCTGATAAGGTTCTAAATGTTTGTAGATGAAATATGTAAGAAAATTATATTGCAAACAAGGAGAGTAAAAGGACATAAAGGGTACTGGGACTTCTATACTGCACTCAAAATGAAAAAATGATGACACCAGTAGACTATAGTAAGTAATAGTATGTAATGTAATACCTACAGCAACCACTGAATATGCTATACTCAGGGTTATACTCGAGGATATTACTGATAAATCAAAATGGCATTCTAAAAAGTGTTTGAATAGTCATCATGAAGGCACAAAAAAGAAAACAGAGAAATGAAGAACAGCCCTGACTGGTGTGGTTCAGTTGTTTGGGCAACCTCCCACAAAGCAGACTGTTGTCGGTTTGATCCCCAGTCAGGGCACCTGCCACGGCTGTGGGTTCCATCTCTGGTTGGGGTGAATATGAGAGGCAACAATCAATGTTTCTCTCTCACATGTGTACTTCTCTCCCTCACTTTCTCCCTCTCTTCCTCTAAATAAATAAATCAATAAACATTTTTTAAAATGAAAAAGAGAGGAACTAAACAGAAAATAAATAAAATGACAGACTTTAGCCCTAATAGATCAATAATTACATTTAATATAAATGGTCTAAATACATCAATTAAAAGACAGAGATAGGCAGAATGGATTTAAAACCATGACAAACTATATGCTGTTTATAAGAAATTCATTTCAAATATATGATGGAAAGTAAAAAGACAGGAAAAGATATATCATGTAAACAGTAAAGGGAATCAAATATGGCTATATTAATATCAGATACAATTACTAGAGAAAAAAAGGGATATCATATAATGATATAAGCTCAGTCCATCAAGAAGACAGCAATTTTAAATGTGAGCACACAAAACAACAGAGCTGCAAAACATGTAAAGCAAAACCTGATAGAAATGAGTGAAGAAATAGTTACACTACAGTTTTAGTTGAAGACGTCAACATCCCTCTCTCAGCAATTGATAGAACAATTAGACAAAAAGTCAGCAAGGGTAGAGGGCCCTGGAGATTTCTTTTGGGAGAATGTTTTAATTATGAATTCAATTTCTTTAATAGTTACAGAGCTATTCACATTATCTATTTCATACTGAGTAAATTGTGGTGGTTTGTTTTTTCCGGGAAGCAGTCCATTTCATCTAAGTTGTCAAATGCATGTGTGTGAAGTTGTTTGTAGCATTCCCTTCTTATCCTTTTCATGCTGGCAGGGTTTTCAGTGTTATCCCCGCTTCATTCCTGAGACTGCCATTTGTGTTCTCTCTTTTTTTCTTTGTCAGTCTTGTTAGAGGTTTCTCAATTTTACTGGTCTGTCAAAGAACCAGGTCATTGATTATCTGTATTGTTTACTGGTTTCAAATTTATTGATTTCCATTGTTATCTTTGTTATTTTATTTTTCCTGTTTGCTTTAGGTTTATTTTGCTCCTGTTTTCTAGTTGTTTTTTTGCTTTTGTTTTTGTTTTAGAGAGAGGGGGATGGGAGGAAGAGAGGGAGAGAAACATGAATGTGAAAAACATTAATCAGTGGCTCTCGTATGCACCCCAACCAGGGACTGAACCCACAACCTAGGTATGTGTCCTGACCAGGAGTTGAACCAATGTCCTTTTGCTTTGCAGGATGACACCTAACCAACTGGGCTACCTCAGTCAGGGATGTATTCTAGGTTTTTGAGGTAAGAAGTTGGATTACTGATTTAATAGTTCTTTTATGGGGGGTCCAGAACCTGTAAGAACCAGCAGTGGGAGCCCCAACTATCTATACTATAGATATAGGATATGACAGGGAGGGAGTAACTACATCTCAATGAAGATACTGCCAAACGGTGTGAGATCGCCTTTAAAAAGGAGGTAGTAATTCCCATTAAAATATGAGAGATTGATTACACATACTTATCTGAGCGTCTTTCTAATACCTCAGTAAAGTCAGGGTAAAATAATCTAAAGTCATAACCCCTCAAGTTCAAAGAGGTTAAGAGTCAGAGATAGAAGAGAAATGTTTAAAAAAGATTCAGAAACTGAAATGTTGGTGTGCGAATGATAACTGAGTTAGGAGACCAGGAGAAGTGAACCTTTAAAAAAGCCATTAGGAAGCCAATTAGCACTCCAGAGCTTTGTAAAGGTCTTGGAGTTGAAGGCATCTGGTATCTTTGAAGTGGGAGTTGTGGAGTAAGGCCAAAATAGGAGGATCGGTTGAAATCTTTTTTTGGTGGGGGTATGATGTAAATATATATACTTTCTAAAGTAGTTTTAATGTCATACAAGCAGCTTTTAAGATAAAGTGAGAGAAAACAGAGGTAGCTAAGAAAAGTCCCCCACAGGGCTCTGGTCTCCCCAAGCTTGTGGAGGGTCCAGCCGAGCCCTGACCAGGTTTAGCAGCCCTGAGAAGGGACCTAGGTCCTCCGGAAGAGCCAGGGGGCGGTCCCTGCACCTTGGAGACCTGGTTTCCCCGGGGAGTACAGGCATCTCCCAGGCCTCTGCACCAATGAAAATCCCCTCAGTCCCTGTTCACTTAGCTCTGACCACAGAGGGGGTACTCTCCCCAGCAGACCCAGAACCAGCTTGTCCTGCCGCAGGGGGCGTTCAGTCGGCAGGCTCATCTCGCAGGATGGTGGAAAACGCTGGCCTCCCTCTTGGAGAAGGCCATGCACAGCCCAGCATGGCACCAGCCAGGGCGGTCCCAGGGGGTCCTGCGTGCTCACCCAGGAGAAGAGTTCTGCCCTCAGGATCTTTTGCAAGTGTATCTGCTAGTCCAGCATGCCCACCCGCCGCGCCTGAGGGCTTCTAGGGTCTGCAGCTCCTGGGTGCCTGAGTAGAGAAGCCCTGGGGATTCCCCTCTCAGGCGACGGCCCCAGCTGCTGTTCCACCACTGCCTGCAGTTCCTGCCGCCTGGGGAGACACTGCCCCTCCAAGGTGGGCAGGTAGCGGTGCGTCTGCCTCCAGTCCATAGGGGCTGTTGTGAGCTCTTCCCCGATTCCCCGATTCTCCGTCTCAGCAGCAAGCAGGCCTTCTGCAGGCACCCTGCCTCCGCCTCCGCCTCCGCCTCTGGAGGTGGGCCAGCCTGAAGTCATCTGCACTTTCTGGAGGAACTGGATTTTGGAGGATATAGCGGCATCCGTGGAGCCGCCGGCCTGTGTGGAGCTGAGCTGGACCCACAGGCAGGGGTTCTGAGAAGCCGCCTTCCTGAAGGCCACGGGCAGCTGCAGAAGGTCCCCTTCTCCCTGAGTGTGAAAGATTCTGGGGCCCGAGGAGTGGCGGATGGAGCTATTTGTTGGTCCCTGAGGCCTGGCCCAGGCATGGCAGCTTGGGGTCCTCTCCTCTTAGAGGTCTGATCCCCTGCTGACAGAAGCCTGGGCAGCCCTTGGCAGGCATGGTCTGTCGGATGCCCCTGGAGGTTTGTCTCAGGAGCCTGGGGTTGGGGCAGAGGCTGTGGAGGTTACAGAAGAGGCAACGGACCCAGACTTCAGTCTGCAGGCCTTGTCCCTTTCTCTAGCCTTAGATATGGCTTTTCACACCTGCACCGCCTTCTCCAGTGCCTGGGTCAGAAGCTCCAGCTTCTTGAGGTGTAGGGCCCTGGGTGTGCGTGCTGGAGAGGGGGCCTCTTCATTAGTTTTTGGCCCTGGGGTGGGCTCTGGAGCCAGGGTCTTGGCTGGTTCCCAGGTCCACAGCAGCCTCTGGAGACTCACAGGCTCCTCTCCAGCTGCCACTGTTGTGGCACATGCGGCCAGGGCATCCTGCAGCTTGGCCACCAGCCTGGGAGTGACACACTGGGGACTCAGCACCTGAGCCATCCTTCCTAGGACCCAGCTCACTGTGACCCTGCTTCCTCGGCGGTATGGGCCTCGCTGGTGCCAGCAGCCGGCCAGCAACAGCAAGGTGCAGCCGCTCTTCAGGATTTGCTGCCACTGGGGAAAGTCTTTACATGAAGCATATAGATTGCCCAGATCCAATCTCCCATCCTTGGAACTACACACATACCCCAATCCCATGCTAGCAAAAGGGTCGGGGCGGGGGGTGAGTTATTCTCTCAAGAGACTGAACAAGAGAGGCTTTGTACCTGTGCATACTGACACAGATGAAGAGAAAGTGAGCAAGGGGATTCGATCAGTCAATATCCTGAAATATGCGTTCCCTGCCACTCCAATCTTCTCCCTACCTGGCTCCCAGACATTGGCAGCTCCTCCTACACCTACCTCCCACCCCTAGGCAGGAGATTAGAATATTCTTATGGTAGAAAAGAGAAAAAAATAAACAAATTTGTATTTGTTCCTCTCTTCCTAACCACCACCACCACCCCACCCCCACTGCAAAAAAGAGGCAGGCTCCAGGGAAGGCCCTGGTTGACAAGCCTAGCTGAGTTGCTAATCAGATTATAAGTCTTTCTTTAATTTGAATGGACAGTCAAGGATCAACAAACAAGAAAACATCTAGACAAAGTCCGCTGCAAAGAAAAAACAACAGGGAAAAAGAGAATGAGAAAACACACAATGAAAGACACATAAGAAAATTTTTTAAAATTTAAAGCTTTAGGGATGTAGGGGAATATATTACATCCATGTAAGGATTCTATAAAAGAGAACTTTAAAAAATAAGATAGAGATCTCAGAAATATACATATATATGGCAGAAATCTCAAAATTAAAAAAAGTTTGAAGGACTTCTAGTCAAGATGGAGGCATAGGTAAACACCGCTCACCTCCTCTTGCAGTCATATCAAAAATTACAGCTAGACTACAAAACAAATAACACCCAGAGTCTTCAGAAAATTGAGCTGAATGGAAGTCCGACAACCAAGGAATTAAAGAAGCCACATTCATCCAGATGGGTAGGAGGGGCAGAGATGTGGAGAGGTGCAAAGAGGAAGAGAGGTGAGGACATGGAACAGGTGGCCCCACACCCACGTGTGTTGGATAAAAATTGGGAGGGATACCTCAGGAGTGAGGGATCCCAGCCCCACACCAGACTCCACAGCCAAGGGTTCCAGCACAAGGAAGATAAGCCCACATAACTTCTGGCTAAAACCAGTGGGGGTTTTTACTTCTGGTAAAAACCAGGGGGGGTCGGGACAGTGGAAGAAACTGCAGGATTAGTCTCCTCTTAAATGGCCTGCAATGAACTTAGGACTTAAGCAGTCTCACTCCCCTGGGCTTCAGCACTGGGGCAACAGCTGAAAGGGCACCAGTGACATACAGGGAGAAACTGGAGTGACTAGCATCAGGGTGAGTGCCAGGAGACAGCTCCCTCCCATGCAAAACCCTAGAGGCCAGGCAGTGGCATTGTCCCCTGTCTGAGCCCTCCCCTACGCAGAGCCACAGAGCTGTAACTCATGTCACCCAGCCCAGGCGATTACCTCAGGCTCCACCCCATCCTACTAACAGGAGTGCTTTTCTACAATAGGGCACGTTACTAAGGGAGTCAAAGCAGCTCTACCTAAGACACAGAGCAAACACAGGGAGGCTACCAAAATGAGGAGACAAAGAAATATGGCTCAAATGAAAGAACAGAACAAAACTCCAGAAAAAGAACTAAGCAAAATGGAGATGAGCATGCTATCAGATGCAGAGTTCAAAACATTGGTTATTGGGATGCTCAAGGAACTCATTGGGTACTTCAACGACATTTAAAAAACCCAGGCAGAAGTGAAGGTTGCACTGAGTGAAATAAAGAAAAATTTACAGATAACCAACAGTAGAGTGGGTGAAGCCAAGAATCAAATCAATGATTTGGAATATAAGGAAAGGGAAAAAATATTGAATCAGAACAGCAAGAAGAATAAAGAATCCAAAAAAATGAGGGTAGGCTAAGGTGCCTCTGGGACATCTTCAAAAAGTACCAACATCCAAGTCACAGGGGTTCCAGAAGGAGAAGAGGAAGAGCAAGAAATTGAAAATTTATTTGAAAAAATAATGAAAGAAAACTTCCCTAATTTGACGAAGGAAATAGACACACAAGTCCAGGAAGCACAGAGAGTCCCAAACAAGATGGATCCAAAAAGGACCACACCAAGACACAGCATAATTAAAATGCCAAAGGTTGAAGATAAAAAGAGAATCTTAAAAGAAGCAAGAAAAAAGCAGAGAGTTACCTACAAAGGACTTCCCATAAGACTGTCAGCTGACTTCTCAAAAGAAACTTTGCAGGCTATAAGGGACTGGCAAGAAATATTCAAAGTGATGAAAAGCAAGGACCTACGACCTAGATTAATCCATCCAGCAAAGCTATCATTTAGAATGGAAGGGCAGATAAAGTGCTTCCCAGACAAGCTGATGCTAAAGGGTTCATCATCACCAAGCCATTATCACATAAAAGGTTAAAGGGACTTATTTAAGAAAAAGAAAAAGACCAAAACTATGAATATTAAAATAGCAATAAATTCACAATTATCAAAACTGAATCCAAAAAAACAAACAAAGCAAACAAACAGAACAAAAACAGAATTATAGATATGGAGATCATTTGGAGGGTCATCAGTTGGGAGGGGGAGGGAGAGGATGGGAGGAAAGGTGCAGGGTTTAAGAAGTACACATTGGTAGGTACAAAATACACCTATGCATGGTATATATATTAATGACCCATGGACATGAACTAAGAGGGGGATTGCTGGAGGGAATGGGGGGGTACCAGGTGAAGGAGAGCAAAGGAGGAAAATTGGGGCAACTGTAATAGCATAATCAATAAAACATATTTTTAAAAAGTTTGAAAAATTTAAGTTGAGGAAATCTCCCAGGAGTCAGAATAAAAAGACAAATGATTGGCAAAGGGGAAGAAAAAGAGAATGATAGAGAAGAGTTAAGAAAACTAGAAGATTCATTTATGAATAGCAGTAGTTCAGGAAGGAGAGAACAGCAAAATAAGGAAGAAATTAGCAAAGAATTAATACTAAAAAACTTTTATAAAACTAAAGGAATATTTATTTCCTTGTTGACAGTTGTCATGATAGATTTCCTAGTATAATCAATATAAAAAACCTACGTTACAATATGTCCTTGAGAAATTTTCAGAAATTAGAGATAAAGAGAAAAAAAAAGAAGAAAAACAACAACAAAGTTAACATAGAAAAGATGAGGAAAGAGACGGAAAGAGAATGGAGCAATGTCTTTAAAATTGCAACAAGAATTGGCCAACGATAGCCTGTGGGCCTAATCCAGGCCACAGCCTGTTTCTCCGTGGCCCCTCAGCTGAGAATGGTTTTTAAGTGTTTAAAGAGTTTAAAAAAATTTTTTTTAAAAAACATGAACAGAGAAGAATATGTGACAAAGACTATTTGTGGACCCTAAAATCTAAAATATTTACTATGTGTTCCTTTATAGAAGTTTGCTATTCCCCATTCTGAAAAGAAATTCATTTCAACTCAACCAAAGTATTAAATAAGTATAAGAATACATAAAGTACACTTCCTAAATCATTCCATGAGACCAGTATTACCCTGATACCAAAACCAGACATCAGAAGAAAACTATAGACTAATATCTGTCATGACTGTAAATGCAAAAATGCTGCACAAATACTAGCAAATCAAATTCAGCAACATATAAAAAGAATTATACTCCGTGGCAAAATGAAATTTGTCCTAGGAACACAAGGTTAATTTAACTTACTAAAATCAATCAATATAATATACCATAATAATACAATAAAGGATAAAAACCACATGATCATCTCAACAAACAAAGAAAAAGCATTTCTACGCCTACCCATGTGGCTCATTTGGCTGGGTGTCATCCCACAAAGCGAAAGGTCATCTGTTTTGTTACCAGACAGGGGCCTGGCTGTCAGTGGGTCTGCACAGGACCAACTGTAGAGTGTGGGTACCTGACTTTGTGTAAGAAAGATTTCACAGCACGAGTCCATGTGACTATGAGGATACATTTATTTAAGCTGGGGACAATGAAACAAGAAAGGGCTTAGCATAGAAGAAGCAACAGGAGAGCTTTGACTTGCCTGCCTTAACTCACTGGGAAGTCAGAGGAGGGGGGTCTTTGGGGACACGTTCAGGGGCTTAGCCTGGGACAAGCTGCAAGATGCCCATTGCATTAGAGTTTAGGAGACACGTGCCTATGACGAAAGAAGTAGGGAGTGGAGAAGAAAGGAAGGGGAATGGTGCAGGCCGCCCTGGGAGAGCACCTGTGCGCATGCTGGGTCCTTTGTCTTGACATTTTTCTCTCTTGCAGGCTAGAACCTTGGGGGCGTCTCAGGGGAGGGTTTCAGAAGAACTGTCATCAGTTCTCCAGGTGCGCCCTTTCAGGGTCATGGTCTCCACTGATTGGTCAGTGGCAGGGCAGGGGAGTCTTTAGTCACAATTTAGGGACAATTGCAGTTGTCCCTGGCATTGCCCACCTGGTTTTGCTGCTTTTCTGGGCCTGGAGCTGAAACACAACTGAAGCCTAGATGTTATCTCCAGTGAGGAAAGGCCAGAGGAGAAGAGGTTACCTTGAGGATGAGGTTCTTGTTTTCCCAGTTTTGCCGCTTACCAGGCACTTGGGCCTTTTGCCCTAGTGACCATCGTCTCCTGGCTAAAAATTGCTCGGCCGTTGTGCTCAGCTCTCTGTCTCGGTTTCCCTATTCCACTTGCCAAGGAATTTTCCTAGCTTCTCACTATCCTGCCTCAGTTTGGTTCCCAGGCAGAGTACATGCCCGGGTGTCTGGTTCCTCTCCACACCCCTCTCCCTCCACGACCCCCTGCCCCGTGTTTTAGAGGCAACTGATGTATCTCTCTCACATCCACGTTTCTCTTCCACTCTCTCTCCCTCCCTTTCCTCTCTCTAAAAGTGAAATAAATAATTTTTAAAAATCATTTGACAAATTCTATACACTTTTATGATAAAAACACTCAACAACCTAGGAATAGAAGTTTCTTAATCAGGTAAAGGGCTATAGAAACCCACATATTTAATGGTGAAATACTGGATGCTTTCCCCCCAAAATCAGAAAAAAGACAAGGAAATCTGCTCTCATTACTCCTACTCAATATTAATGCTGGAGGTTCTTGCTAGGTCAATTAGTCAAGAAAAGAAAATCATCCAGAATTGCCAAAACGATATTGAAAAAGAGGAACAAATCAGAGGACTTATACTTCCCAATTCAAAACCTACTACAAAGATGCAGTAACCAAAATGATGTAGTACAAGAATGCCAAGACATTTCAATGAGGAAAAGAATAAGGTTTCCATATACTGAGATGATTTTTATTGTTCTGCGAGAGAATTTGATGTGAACTTGTGGTAGGCACATGGAAAATTAAGGAAGAGAGCAAACAAATAAACATTGAAATAACTATTAACATCAAGCAAAACAAAAAGTTGTGCAAAAAATAATACAGTTTTATTGTATCCCCTAGGTCATTAGCAAATTGTATTTCCATGACATCATAAATACTGAACACAGAAAAGAGCCCATAGACACGGATGATGTGTAGTGATTGCAGGAGAGGGGAGAAGCAGGTGGATGCAGGTGGAAGAGGATGTGGGGGGGGAAATGGGGGGGGAATAAAGAAAATCTCATCATATCTCCAACACAGTTAAGATACAACAACAATAAAAACAAACAAACCAAAAACGACGACAACAACAACAACACTGAACACTGATGTCACCCACAAGGTGACAATACCCTAACGGGAGGATAAGAAGAGACGACTGAGTGCGCTGGGCGGCCGGGGTGTGGGAAAGGCTGCTGTAAGAGATCACAATCTCCATCTTCCGTGTAGGATCCAAAAACCTAAAACTGCCAAAATGAGAAATAGCAGTATAATCCTGCTATTTAGAAATAAGGGGGACAGGGGAAATATAAGAACAGAGCAGAGAACTGAAAGTTTATTCTAGGAAGCAGGAATTTTAAAAAGTGGGGGACAGGATTGCAATATTTTCATTGTACTCTTAGTGGTACTATTGAATTTTTAAAAATGTCCTTATGCATTGGTATGGTTTTTTTAAAGAATAAATAGTTTTTAAAATAAGGTAGGTGGCAGTACGAGGGCTTCCTCAAAGCGGGCAGCCTTCCCCGGGGGCTTCCTCGGCTTCCAGCCTTGCCAGCTTCCCTCCTCAGTAATTGATTTAGCCCCCTAACCACCTGCTCCTGTTCGCTGTGGCTTCTCCACCTGGTTCCCTCCCAGTCAGGTCCATTTCCTCTCTCCCTCGACCCTCTCTTCTGCTTTAGAATCCTCGACATGAGCTTGGGCCAGCTTGACCCCTGAATCTGCCAGCCTCAGCCAATTAGTCTCCCGGTCTGGTTCTCTCGGCTGCTGCACTAGCCCTGCAAGCGCTCTGCCTGCATGTCAGCAGAAGCCGCCAGCCCTGCCTCCACCTGGGCCAGGAGTGGGCAGCACTAAGCACAGTTGTCGAGGGGTGGGCTGGCGGGGTGGGCACAATGTCCTCTCCTGAAACCCAGATACAGCGTCTGCTCATAAATCCAGACCACACTGGCTTATCAGCCACCAGGTCACCTCCCTCACTCATTCTGAATCCACTAAACTCACTGGTATCTCTCAAGCTGTGATGCCACACTCCCCATTTGTGAACTTATATAATTGATCTTTTTAGCCTACATGCGGCATATTTATTTATGTAACATTTTATTTTTTTAAATCTTGTTTTAACTCCTCTGTGAAGTAAAAGGAAGGAATACTACAAATGACACATAATGTACATTTGAAATATAGGTTCTCAGCCATGGCCACTGAGGCTCAGCTGGTTGGAGCATAACCAAGGGGCTGAAAGTTCGATACCCGGTTAGGGCACATGCCTAAGTTGTGGGTTTGTTCCCCGGTCCAGTTACTTATGAGAAGGCAACCAATTGATACTTCTCTTTCTCATCGGTGTTTCTCTCTCTCCCCTCCTTTCTCTCTAAAAACAATGTCAAAATAGCCCTGGCTGGTGTGGCTCAGTGGATTGAGTGCTGGCCTGCAAGCCAAAAGGTCACCGGTTCAATTCCCAGTCAGGGCCCATGCCTGGGTTGTGGGCCAGGTCCCCACTTGGGGGTGTGTGAGAAGCAGCCACACCTTGATGTTTCTCTCCCTCTCTTCTTCCTTTCCCCTCTTTATAAAAATAAATAATATCTTAAAAAAAATCAAAATAAAGGTTCTCAGGTATATTGCTTCAGGATGGACACATTCCTCCCAGACCCTTGCCTCATCGCCATGAAGAAGTGTGCTCGGGCCGAACCGGCTTGGACTGGAGTGCCCTATGTGTGAGTATATGACCCAAGAGAGGGCCCCCAGTGCTTCACTGCCTTGCATATTAATAATGAAGGTGGGAGGGAATAGATCCTGAGCTTTACAACCTGGGTTGCCGCCTTGTTGGCATGAGCAATAGCCTATTTCCCAGTGTAAGGCACGGGAGGAGCTCCGCCTGCGACCCTGAAGCCTTCCTGCGGCGCGGGCGCGGGCGCTCTGCGGCCGCTGCTGCTCACGCGCATTTCAGGGCCGCCCCCATGCGGCCTGGTGTGTCTCTTCTCTGGCCTTTAGGTTCTGCGTTTGCGAGGGTTGTGTTATCTTTTTCTCTAACATTGATGCATTTAGTCTTCATCCAAGTCACTGATTAAAATATCAGAAAGTCAAGGTCAATGAAAGAGCCCTGTGTGTACATTTATGATGACAATAATCAACACTCTTTTTGGCTATTAAATCAAGAAAATCTTCATCTAATATACTAACTCTCAACTTATTCCTCTAATTTGTCCACAAAGGTGGAGCCTTTGTCCAATTCCTGCTAAAATCAAGAAACCCTATGCTCCTCAGGTCTTATCCACAGCCAAGACATGGCAGGTAGGGGCTGGCCTCTGAGGCAGGAAGTGAGGAGGGGGCTCAGGAAGCCACAGGTGGCTGCAAGCAGATGGAACTTCTAATTGCCCCAGGGAGTGCAGCAGAGGAGAGAAGAAAGCATAGCTGTGAGGAGAGCCCAGATCAGGAGTCTATTAGGATAACTGTGTTAATTAATGTGTTTATCAAATCTTTCCCTCTAGGATTAGAGGGAACAGCCCCACCCCCACCCACCCCAGCCTGAAAGATTTGGCACTTAAAAATGGCACCAGTGAAGGTAGAAAGGAGACAGAGGGCTGGGAAAGAGGGTCCCTCACCCGCTCCATTCTGTCAGCCCTTCTCACGTGGCATCTCGTCTCCTTACCTGTAGGAAGGTAATCACATGAATTGTGTGGCATGTTAGTTCCTCTCTGTTCAGGCCACCGGAAGAGGACAATGCTTAACCCATACAACTGAATTCCAAACCAAACCACTTTCATGTCCAGCGCAAGCACAACTCCTATGTGGGACCTTCCTCGTGTCCTCTGTCTACACCATCATTGTGCTTATCAAGATGGATCTGCAGGTAAGTGTTCACATGTCCCTCACGTCTGCCAGACTGTCAGCAGCTTGACTGCCACAGGTACTGTGCTCTTCGTCTTTGTATTGCCAGGGCCTGTCTGTGTGCCTGGCATACTCTACCCATTTGCACGATGAAGGTTGGCCTTGGGGTCCTGGACAGGTATAGAATGACGATATTTTAACCAACCCTCTCTCCTTCCCCCAAGCAACATCAGTAAGTTCAGTGCCTGGCATATTGTAGGTGTCCAACAAATAATTGTTGAAAAAAATGAAATAAAAATATTTGCATGTCTATGAGGAGGGTCTAAGAACAACCCTTACGGGGTTGTTCTCTGCCTGCCCTGCTCACCTTGGCTCTCAGTCAATCAAGGCCAAGGAAAGAGCCCTGTGGCTTACCACTACGCACTTCCCTCAGGATGACAATAGTCATCGTGGGGCAGAAAGCTCCCTTCCATTCAGGGAATGAAGAGCTGCCTTTGCCAGGACCCTCAGCAGCCTCTTGTGTGGAAGGCGTCCTCTTCACACCGACTACCAGTTCTGACATGGGGCAGATACTGGTGGAGCACCTACTGTGTGCCCGGCCCTGGGGACAGGGCAGTGACACGTGGGTGAAGTTCCTGCTTTTATGAAGCTGACATCCTTTCTTAAGGAGGCAGGCAATGCACACAGGTCCGTAACATGTGGGTGCTGGTGGGAGAAATGAAGGAAATGAAGTGGGGTGAGGGGACAGAGCAATCAAGGAAAGCGTTGATAGCGCATGACATCTGCTCCGAGGCCTGAATTTAGTTTTCCATTCCTGTACACGTCAGCCCTGCCCAAAGCTGCTCCTTTCTGCTTCTTGCTGTCTCTCCAAGGGTGGCCGTTTCCACCGTCTGCAATGCTACTCCTCCTCTAGCTCTTCAAGCTGTTGTTTAAATATCACCTTTCCAACCAGGCCCGCCCTGACCACCCTATTTAAAATTGCGGCACCTTCCCCCTCTCCATTCCTTCCTCTATGCTCTATATTTTCCCATAACACTTACCACCTTCTAAAACACTACATAATTTACTTGTTTATGATGCTTGTGGCCATCGTCCTTCTCCCCTCCCTAGAATGTAAGCTTCACTGTTGCGGGAATTCTCATCACTTTGGTTCACCAACATACCCCGAGAGCCAGGAATGACACCTGGCACAGGGCAAGTGCTCAGTAAGTACTTCAAACATCCACTCATTCATCCGACCCTGAAATGCCTACCCTGTACCAGGGACCGCACTTGAGGAGCAAGAAAACCCTTTCTAACAGTGCGTGTGCACAGTGTATGTGTTGGGGGGGCCCCACCCCCACTTCTCCACCCACTGACTTGGTCTAACGCTGGTGGCAGGTAGATTCAGGTGGTATGGTTGTTTTTGGATTCTCTCTAGGCCCTACTTCGCTGCCAACGGCCCCTCTGTCCTAAGAGCTTAGAGCACACAAACTTTTTTTTAGATCAGGAACCTGAATAGGACCTGGAGAGGGTGGGAATGGCTGGAGAGCTGGCACAGAGCTGAAGGAGGGCTCGGAGGGAGCCAAGGTGGGCCTGCTAGATGGGTCAGGGCTGAGGCGGAGAGGCAGAGCCTCCTGTGGGGCCCGGGGAGGGGAAATCCTGGTCCTCGTGGCTCCCTCTGGCATACTATAAGGAGCCTTGCGACGCCATGCCATTTGCAGCTCAACAAGGCTCCTGGCGCTCTCAGCGGTGTGTCTGGGTGAATTAACTGCCTGAATGCCTAATGACAGTCCCGGGGAGCAGAGAGTATGCATGTGTGTGCAGGCGCATGCACGTGTGCACTAGTGGGGAAGGGGCAGTGCCTTCTCTCTTTAGCTGTATTGCAGGTTCCGTTTTCAGAACCTCCATCATCTGCCCATCTCGCCGCCTCTCCCTGCACAACCAGGACCACCATCCCTGTGTCTCTGCCCAGGGGAGAGACTTCTCTCTCTTCCCAAGCAGGGCTTTCCAAATGCCTTTCCTCAAGTTTAGCACTAATGCTTGCCATGCCAGGGTGACCGTGCCTGTTGTGACCTACTCCAAGCTGACACAGTCACTTTCTCCAAGGGCCGCGGTCACTTGATTGCCAACAAGTATTCCCTGGGGCTTGTCAGAGTTAAGTCCAGCGCAGTGCATTTCTTCCTTGCTCCCTCCACTTCTGAGCTATGAAATTACCCATTGGAACGAATCAATAATTCATCAGATTATCCACATTTAGTCTAAATTAGAGCTCATTGCCTCGGGCTGCACTTTGAAGTCCTGCTTCACCTGACTCCACCACCCAGCCAGCTGCCCAGTAGACTCCATACACCTCACTCCCATTCTGGGCTTCTTCTCACCACATATGCCCACTCTTCTGTCCTCTGCCCCCTAAGTCTTATCCCAACCTGACCCCTTGTCCAGAAGGCTATCCTTCTCTTTTCGTTGTGACCTAGCTTGCTTCCCAAGGTCCTGTCTCAAACCCAGCCTTCGCTGCGAGCTTCCTTGGGCTTCTGCAGCAAACAGAAGTATTTCACAATTAGAAGCATAAAGCTTTGCATTTAATTATACTCCATTTGTTTCACATTTGCAAACTCTGTCTTCCCCCAGAGTTGTTAAGCAACACAAGGGCAGGACACAATAGTAATAGACCCCTCACTGCACCATGCACGTTAACCTTTCCTACCCTTCTCTCCAGCTCTGTCTCTTTCTCTTAATCTAAACCATCTTCAGCCCCTCAACCCTCAGTCCCACTTTTCCCTCCAGTCCGCAGGGATTGGACAACCCTGGGTACATGACCAGACTTTGGATTTTAGAAGATCATGCCAGCTGCAAGTCTACTGGGAGATTAAAAATGGAGAAGAGTGGACACAGGCCAGTTAGACGGGGCCATGGCAGCAGACCAGATGAGAGCTAGTTTAAGGAGCCACTCGTAGAGATGGAGAGAAGTGGGTGCATTCAAGAGAGAATCAGAAGGTAAAGAGGTGATTCATCTGTCTAGTATGATAGTTTCCAAAGCACTTTTGACTCTACTATGTCCTTCCAGTTTTATGACCCTTGACAATTCATGACAGATATTGAGTAGATGCAATTGTTATCTCAAAATAGGCGCTGAAACTGAGGCGCGGAGGGGTGGGGCCCATAGCCCATTTGACACAGCTGGTTAGGACAAGCTGGGGGCCCACATCCAGATCTTCAGATGTCCCATCCAGGGCAGGTGCCAGCCTCCTCTTGGGGAATCACACTGGGGCTGCCTGCCACGGAGGGTCGGTGTAAAGCTGAAGGACCTGACTTGGCTACCTGCCTGAGGCTATTTACACATTTCCGATTGATTTGTTGTAAACTGTAATTATTTTTGCTGAATTTTTTTCATGCACCATTTGTCTTCGACTCTCCAGCAGACCAGCTACAGCAAAAAGCAGCTTGGGAGATAAATGGGAGCAGGAGGGCCTGTCTTTGGTTCTGGGATAAAAGGTTGGGGGGCCCAGAGACCAGTTTGCTGGCTTGCTCCCCCATTTCCCTTTGGCCCTTTCCTCAGGCTCTCTTCCCGCCCACAGGCAGGGGCAGGGGCTGGGGCCAGATCCCCCTTCTCAGTGACTCCGGTCTGCACCTGACCAGAAACCTACCAGAGGAAAAGAACCTCTCCAGGGTCCCTAACTTCCTCTCTGTCATGTAACCATTTCCCAAGGGCACATCTCATAACACACAGACTTGTTGGAAGAAAAAGGAATGAGAGAAACACTCCAAGTGCTAATTTTCTAAATTAAACATGACTCTGAGATGCCACCTGTCCAGCTGATGGGATGCTCCGCTATGCGCAGGGTGACCCCTTCCCCTCTCTCAGGCGTTCTGAGTGTTTAGGAGTCACTGAATTCAGAAAGCTCGAGGAAAGGCTTCTGTCCATGATCCAATCCTGTGGGGGCCCCAGACCCCGAAAGAAGTTCCGATGTGGCCTGCACAGCTCGTGGGGGTGGAAGGCAGGCCTCCACTCACAGAACCTGTGCCTCCCTCACCCCCTTCCTCCCCCTGGGGCTCTAGCCTCTCCCCAGTTCCAGTCCCAGCAGCAGCCCCTCTGCCCCTCCAGTGGAGCCAACTTGATCTCAGCAAAGGCTTTGGTAAGATAGATTTTCCTTTGTTTTGTCTTTTAAAATCAGAGGGGAAATGTAATGAAGGTGTTAACTAGCCTCAGGTGGAGGAAGAGGCTGACCCTTGGTGCTCAGAGTTTGGATGGCCTTCCTGAGTGAGCTGGGGAGAAGCTGGAAGTAGCGCCCATTCTTTTGTACTGTACATGCCTGAGTTAGGAAAAGAGACAGTGAGCTGCTCAGCCTCTCACCGGGTAGGTCACCAAGACAATTTGTGATCCTCATTACTATAATCTCAAAGTGGTTATTCTTAACCACTTCACGTGTGAGGAGGCACTGAGATTTAAAAAACAACAATGAGAAAAACAACAACAACAAAACTTGTCTAAGAATACACCACTATTATGTGATAGAGGTTTCAAATCCAGGCCTGGCCAAAGGCTGTTTCCAATACTCCAGCCACCACCAGGTGGACTTGAGTTCTCTCTCCAAAGGCATTTGCTCTATCAAAGCCTCAGGAAGGCCAAAGAATGACATGCCCAAGTAAGCTCTTTAAGGGCCAGTGTGTTGGGGACCTATTTCTTGGAGGCAGCTTCCAGAGCCTCTCAAATTTATGCCAGGTCAAAAAATAATTTTTTAAAAAACATAAGCAAATACTTAGCTCTAGATAATGATAGGATGCTGAAGTGTTTTGAAGGCTAAGTGTGTCGATGCCTGCAACTTACAATGAAATGTGTCCAAAACCTAAGAATGGACGGACAGATGGATAGATAGACAGGTATGTGATAAATAGAGCAAAATGTTAGTCAGAGAATCTAGGTGGTGGGCATATGGGTGTTCTCTATGCAATTCTTTAAACTCTTCTGGAGGTTTAAATTTTTCATATTAATATATTGGAGGAAAAATAAATCACACAGGTGGGTCACACTCACCTCTTTTCCACACATCACTGTGGCCTGAGGGAGCTTAGCCTTTAGTCACCAAGTTCTTCCTACAGAAGAGTCGTGGACTAGACACTTGAGAATACCGAATAATGACAGGCAGTTCCTGCTTTGTGAAAATTTAGGACACCTGGAGAAAATGGGACAGAGACAGTGGGCACTTTGTTTTCTGCCTTAACAGAAGCGGAGCAGGGTTACAAATTGCTTATAACTATACATTGTCCAAAAGCCTCTTCTCATTGGCCCACTCTAGTTAGAGTCAGAAATGAGTAGTCAGGGAAGGCGACCCACAAGCCCTTGGGATTACAGAGGACGTGCGGTGAAGAATTCACCTGTGAGTCCCTCAATCCACCTGTGTGATAAAGAGCAGCAGCTGCTCCTTTTGGAGGCAGGTTGCTTTAGCAGAAAGTTCAATGGAGTAGGAGTCAAGCCAGTTCCAACTCTGTCTATTTATATCGACTTAAACAAGGCATTTTTCTCTTTGAAGCTTAATTTCCTTTTCTGCAGGGTCACTAAACTATTGCCTGGGGGCCCAGCTCCGCCTACAGCTTGTTTTATTGTGGCCTGCAAGTTGAAAGTAATTTTTGTATTTTTAAATGGTTAAAAAAATCAAAAGAAGAATAACACTTTGTGATATGTGAAAACTATAGGAAATTCATATTTCATTGTCCATAAATAAAAAATATTGGAACATAGTTGCTCTGTTTTTTACCTATTGTCCTTGGCTGCTTTTAACCCACAATAGCAGAATCAGATCATTCCAATAGATACCATAAGGCCTGCAAAGACTACAATATTTGCTCTTTAGTTCTCTGCAGAAAAAGTTTGCTGACCTAGGGTTAAATGATCCATATACTAACTTCACTGCTTCATCAACCTCACTGCAGAGAATTGCTGTGAGAATTAATATGAGGTTTGGGCTTAGTAAACTGTAGGGTTCCATAAGAAGCAAAGTGTTACTATTGCCCTCATCTTATCTCTCTCAGTACCATTCTAATAAAGGAAGAAGAATCTGGGAGAAATATCTTACATGACAGATGGGGAAACTGAGGTTAAAGATGGAGCTAAAACAGGCATGCAAAAATTAACGCCCCATTTAACCCATAACGCTCTCACAGCAAGGACCTCAACTATGTACCTCTGCAAATTTTGGCATTTGTCTGAGAAGGACTTAATGGGAAAGAATATGCATTTTTTCAGGAATTTTTGTGAGACAATTGTTGAGCACAGTCATTATTAAAAAGTAAGCTACATAAAGCTATAATTAAATAAATTATAAAAGCAAAGTGATGAAGGAAATTTATTACTTCCTAATTATTTTACTACATTTTATCATCATCTATGCTCCTGAGGTTTTTTAGTCTGTTGTATCTGTGTGGTGAGACCACTATATAATGGTGTGTTATGAATGTCTTCCTGGCTTTGCACTCAGTAACATCACATTTGGTATCTTAAAATTAGCTATTGTGGGAGTGTTTACACCTTGGCAATTGACAAACCCTACAGACCAGGCATTTCCTCCACCTCAAAGCTTGTGGTTAAACATTCGCCTGCACACTGCTGAGACCAGAACTTCTAGCTAATGGAGATTCATAAGAGGGAGAGTGGGCGAGAGGGTGAGTGGAGAATGACAGAGGACAGATAGTGGACACCATGGTTATGGAGGAAGAAGAGTGTCACAGCCACTTTGTTCTTGTCCAAGAAGCCCTTGAACCATAAGAGGGGTATTTGGGGACTAAGGCTTCAGTACTTTTCCTGGGAAACCCTAGAGCCTTTGTGTCTGCAACCATTTCTGTGATCTGTCCTCTTTGCTTATACCTTCAGAATGGGGAGGCCTTAAAGAGCCTGGCTGCAAAAAGATGGGGTCACTGAGACTCAGAGGCGCATGACTTACCAGGAGTTGACCAGTGCTCAGAGCCAGGGCTGGAATACTGGCACCTTCTCCCAGACTAGCTCCTTGCATATCCCTGATGCTGTTTTACCAGGCACCTGCTGATGACAGGAAATGGCTGTGCACCGTTGACCTGCATGGTTGCGCTGTCTTCCCATCGGTACGGATCCATCTCCTTCCCCTTCTGTCAACAGGTATCCGGAGTCCTTTTCAACCCAGGACAGTCTGGTCACCCAATCCTCAGCTCATCTGTCCCTGCAGCCCTCTTTCTCAAAGTCCTTCGGTAGGCTTCCTGGATTTTTTTCCCCCTAACACAGACTCTTTAAGAGTATGGCGAGTGTTCAGCACATGAAATGTTTGGCACGTGGCTGGGGTGACTGACTACGACTTTGGGAAGTCCCGGTAACTACCTTGTCAGGCAAGCTATTGAACAGTGTTTTTGTCCTCCAGTGAGAGGGCCTTGAACCTTGACTTTTTTTCTTTTTCCTATTTATTTATCTATAGCATAATTTTTATTGAAGTATAATTGACATATGACATTATATTAGTTTCAGATGAATAACATAATGATTTGATATTTGTATACATTGTGAAATGGTCACCACAATAAATCTAATTAAAATATAGTTACATTTTTTTTTTTCCATCTTGACTTTTTAGATTTCTTCGGGAATAAACCAACAGAGAAGATGCATAGGAGGAGGCAAGAGATGGCATTCAGGAAGTGGTCTGCTCTGTGAGCACGGGAAATGCTTTTAGTCCTCACTGCCGTTCTGCACCACGTGACACAGGGGGCTCTGGGAATCCACAAGGTCATCACATGCAGTACTTTATTTTACAAATGAGGCAACTGAGGCCAGAGAAAGGAAATGACAAGAGAAAAGTAATACTGCCAGCAAGTAATGGTGTTGGATTCAAACCCAGGCCTCTTTCTGAAGTTTGTTCTTTTCTAAGAACAGGACTAGAACTTGGCCTCTTGTCTTGAGACACAATTTGAAATTTATGAAACCATTACTTTTTCAAAAAAGTAATCTCTCCTGTATTTTCCTGGAAGTATGCTGAGTACTATGAAATGAAGCTGATAACCAGAGTTCCTGCCATTCACAGTCTAAGACTGACAGATGGACATAGACAGAAAAGGGGGTTAGGCTTACACAATGGCTGTGTGACTTGAATTCGGATTATATGACTGGTAATCATAAATGTAAGTTTGGTATAGAGGGGAAGGCCTGGGCTTGAGAAACCAAGACCTGAGTTGAAATCCTACCTTTGCTGTTTATCAGTGGGGTGAACTTGAGCAAGATCCTTGGGCTCTCAAGGCTCAGATTCCCTGACTATACAACAGGGACAGTAATATCATTTAACAGGTATGTTGTGAGGATTAAGTGAGATGTTGGTAAAGAACTTAGTATAGTACTTGGAGCATAACAGGTGTTCAAATAATGGTAACTAGTCTTTTTTTTTTTAAGATTTTGTTCATTTACTTTTAGAGAGATGGGAAGGGAGGGAGAAAGAGAGGGAGAGAAACCTCAATGTGTGAAAGAGACATCTATTGGTTGCCTCTCACAAGCCCCCAACTGGCAACCTGGCCCACAACCCAGGCATGCGCCCTGACCAGGAATCGAACTGACGACCTTTTGGTTTGCAGGTCGGCACTCAGTCCACTGAGCCACACCAGCCAGAACAGTAGCTAGTCTTATTAGTTAGCAACAGATAATGCAAGGTATGGGGAGTAGGTAGGGCCAGAAAAATGTAAAAGGGATAAGAAAATGTTTTATCTACCTGGTGTTGATCACAAACAGCAAAAATTCCTCACAGTTTCATGTCTTAGATGAAACACAGAGGTCCCTGAGAGACAAAGTTGTGTGGGTCCTACCTCACAGGGTTACATACATTCATATTTTTTCAGTTAAAATTAGTTGTTCCAGGCATGTACTAGATTGTGAGGCTATAGTGATGCCCAAGAAAAGGCTAACAGGATTTGAAATCAATAGCTCAGACTGCAACTTAGGGCTCTCTAAGCTGGTATCTCCTTCAGGCCTCACTCACTCCTGTAGTTTGGGAACAGCTTGGAATCCCCAGAATGCCCAGGATTTTGAGGAGGAGGATGGAGGGATGAAAGAGGATGCCCTGTGTGGACTCACCCCATGGCTCTCCAGAGCACTGGTGAGGGGTGGGGGGCCCCAATTCAGCCTCTTTCCTTGATGGCCCTTCCCGAGTTGGCATGAACCCGCCCGGGCTTGTGGAGGTTCATTCCCACAGGATATTTGCTTCTCCGTTGCTGCTCTGGGCTTCGTGCCAGGCAGACTCTGGCATTCAACCCAGTCGAAGCCAGAGTGCAGAGAACTGAAGACAGGACAGGTGCTGCATGTCAACGACGGGAGGGAGGCAGAAAGCGCTCCTGCTCTGCTGGTCCGCGTGGACACTGGCCCAGCCTGCCGAGCGCCCATGGGGGGCGAGTGCGAGTACACTGGTGCGGCACACAGAGCGCAGGCAGCATCGCAGTGACCAGGTCTGGGCAGGAGTTTTCATGCGTGGTGCACATGGAAGAGGCACGCATGTCTGTGTGTGTATGTGAATGTGTTTGTGGCATGGGTGTTTGAGGGTGGGCTCTGTGTTGTGAGAAGGGTGGGTGGGTGCACATGTGTGTGTGGGCTGTATGTATCTAAGATGCAAATAGATGGCAAAGAGGCTGATGCCATAAGCCAAAGACAAAGTCGACAAATGCTTTCTGCATGAACCTGTATGTGTTGTATAGATGGGTAGTTGGTAATCCACATTTAGTCTAGAGTTCTGTGTATTTAAAAATGTGTGTCAGTAGATAAGTGAGTGTTGTGCATACTTGTACATGAGGTTCTGTATATGAGTGCTGGGTGTGTTATGTGTGTATCTATGTAAGTCTGAGTGTACTTCTGGCCAGGGCTAGGGGCAGGATACTAGTGTGAGACAATGACAGATTCCTATTTCCCTACAGGCCCAAGATTACCTCCCATGGTCTCTTAAAATTTATCCATCCTGAGTGAAATCCTAAAGGTCTAGATAAGTCAAATAAGGCTTTGAGCTCCAACACTACCCACTCGCAGCTCACATCCAAGACACCCACAGACATCTCTCTGATGGGTCCCATCACCAGGAGGAGGCTGTGACCCAAGAGCTGGACAATTCAAGAGCTGGTCTTTCTTAGTGTCCCCTCACTCTGCCCCTCAGTGAGCAGGAGGGCCTGCCGCTGAACCCGAAGAGCCCGCCCTGGCTGCCCTCCACAGGCCCTTTGCCACAAAAGGACCTGGAGGGGCTGGATGGAAGGCAGGTAACTTTCCCACTACCTTGTCATCTCCTGCAGGCTGCTTACCCTACCAGGCCCCCTCTGTTCTGGGGTTGACTTTCCTTCTTTGCTCATTTCTCTCTGCTTTTATCTAATGAGGAGCAGGAGGCTGCCAAAACTGACAATAGAATTACCTGGAATGCTAGATGCTGTCAGTCTCCATCAGGAGCCCAGGGAGACAACAGTCAAAGCAGCAGGACACCTCTTATTGCAGCAGGGCTCCCAGTAAGAGGAACGAACAGCCTTTGCCCTAGGCCCTCACCTGGGCTGATGAGTCTACCTGGCCTCCAGACCAGGCTGCAGCATCCACCTCACCCAGCCATACCAAGGAGCTCAACTGGGGAGAGGACCGCAACTCACTGTGGGAGATACTTGCACACCAGCTAGTGTTGCCCTTCCCCAAAGAACTGCCTGATGCTTAACAACCCTTCCCACATCAATGGCTTGTGGAAAGTCCAAAGCCTTTCTATAAGTTCCTGGGTGACTTTCTATAATTTCCAGTTCTGTGAGCTGCTCTGACAAATTAACAGAATCCAAGTAGGGGGTCAGGAGTCATGGAATCTCTGATTTATTGCCCGTCAGTCAGAAGCACAGACGACAACCTGAACTTGTGATTGGCATCAGAAGGGAGGAGGAGGGCAGCCTTCTGGGACTGAGCCCTTCACCTGTGGAATCCGATGCTCTCTCCAGGTAGATAGTGTCCGAGTTGAGTTATTGCTTGGCGGTGTAGGAAAAAACACACATCAGAATTAGTATCAGAATGGGACCATCATTTCAAACCATTGTGAAACTCAGTCTTTTTCCTCAATTGACTAAAAAAGACTACACAAAGGTTAATCTTTTCAATAATGGCGCTAGGGCAACTGGAAAAACATGTGCATAAAAATGAATCTCAACCTCTATTTCACCTTATACACAAATTAACTCAAAATTAAGTTTTAAATAGATCATGCGCATCATTTTACATATGGGTCATATATAAAGCATAAAACTAAAACATCTGGGAGAAGTATGAGAGAAAATCTTTGTGATGTTGACTAGGCAAGGTTGTTGGTTGTTTTTTTTAAAGATTTTATTTATTTACTTTTAGAGAAAGGGGAAGGGAGGGAGAAAGAGAGGAAGAGAAACATCAGTGTACAAGAGAGACATTGATCAGTTGCCTCTCGCATGTGCCTAGACCCACCACCTAGGCATGTGCCCTCGTTACCGGACCAAAGTGGGGCTCGGCAGCCTGTCACCACCAAAAGGCAAACTCTAGAGGCAGAGGTTGGTGAGAAAGGAAAAAGGTTTTTTTTGGAATGCTGGATAATCTGGGAGAATAGGGAACTCCCTGGCTCAAAGCTCATCTCCTCTGCAAAACCCAAATAAAACCCAGCTGTCCTCAGCAAGACCAAAACAAAGGCAGTCCCCAGAATTCCTGCTCTATTTTAAAGTTCCATCCTTTGGAGCCTGAGGCAGCTTCTAAGCAGCTATCTAGGTAGCTTAGCTTGTTCCCAGGTGCTGTCCAGCCTCAGGCTCCCTCCTAGAAGCTGAATGTGTAGCCAGTGCTGCCATTGGCCATGTGGCTTCTAGAGCCACAAGGTCCCATGCCCCTGGGCCAGAAGCATTCAAGGGCTCTGGCAAATGCTCCATCAGGTCATCAAGAGAGAGACTCCCTCCTGGAGGCCGTGGACCGCATGACAGCTAAGGTCACGTGGCCCATGGAAAGGACAGGCCAGTACATTGTCCGACTGCAGGTCCTGAGCAGTGAGCCAAGAGCAAGAGAGATTTCTTTGATCCCCTGGGTTTATATTAGCTTGGGTGTGGGATAGGACAGGTGCTTTCTTAGAATGACCAATTAACTTTCTAAACTTTCATGTACTTTGGGTGGGTCCACCTCTCAACCAATCCCTCCTTTCCCCTGGCTAGACTGATAGGCCTGTCACGTCTAGCACCTCCCCCTGCCTCCATTTTAACTTCTAGTGCACATGCGCCTCCCTTTCCCTAGTCCCACACCCAATCTGGTAGCAGAAGGGAGTATGCGGGCTTTTCTCCGTCTTGTCCAATTATATTGTCAGCCTTGTGTGTGCTCACTGTAAGAACCTCCTTCTGCCACTGTCTGGCCCCTGGGGTGGGGGAGGATGCTCTCAGTTCAATGCAGAAGCGGTGTGAAAGTCAGTGTCCTTGCCACGGCCCCCGGCGGTGCGCAAAGGCTGTCCGGCTGTGTGCCGTGCCGTCGTTGTCCCGCGGAGCACGGCTCAGTGCGGAAGTGGCTCCTAGGTTCTGTCCCCTTGGCCTAGACCCATCTCCCCTGACAGTCCCTCCTATTTCCCTGCCCTTAGTCGCTCCCAGGGGTCGGGACAGAATGCCTACCAGTGTCACCCTGACCAGGAATCAAACCCATATCTGCAAATTTTTCAAAAATAACCAAAATGTTAGGGGAAACTAAAATAGAATACAAGCTAAGAAATAAACCAAATTATATTATAAATTAATCATATACCGCCACTGAAGGGGATGGGAAATAAAAGAATCAATCTAAGTAACTTTGGAAAACAGTTTTGACTGAATACTATAAGACTAAAGACAAAAAAAGAACTGCACATAAGTACCATATTCTAGCCAGTAAAATTGTTTCTAACAGGGATACGTAGGGGTTAGCAGTTCTGAAACTACTTCCTGTGTGTGCAAACTGGGGTTTAACAAACAACTAAATACTCTGATTTCTTTGTTATTCACAGTAGTTACTGAGATAGGCCAATAAGCCAGGACAAGTGGAATAGGGAAACTGAGACAGATAGTTAAACAGCAAAGCAGTTTACAGCCATCTCGTAAATCACAAAATCCTATTTTCACAAGAACTTAGCCTTGGAACACCAGATCTTCCTGGACAATGAATTCTTTGTCCTGAAGCGGTTCTGGTGTTCAAGAACACTTAAGAATAAAGGGTTTACACTTCTCCTTCACAACAGAGGATAAATAGCTTAAATCACCCTACAGAGGGAGATAGATAACAGGAATCCAATTAGTGCCATTTGTGCCAGTCACCCCCAAGGACTGATGAAGCCAGGGGAACAAATCTCACTTTGTCACATCAACATAAAGCTGATGAATATTCTATTAAGATCTTCCCCTAAGACCTCCCCTAAAATTCCCCGCTTTAGATAACAAATAGGAACCCTCAGCTTGGGCTGCCCCAGGAGCGCGCCCACGCCTTCCTTCCCCTCAGGTGTGCGTCTTCACTTTTCTCTCCTAAACCCGGAGGGTCCCCATGAGACATGCAGCCAGGGGAGCATCGGGCAGCGGCAGCTCATCCCAGCCTAACCCCCTGAACCTGTCTTCAAGGCCCATTTTCTCTGACTTTTCAGGGAGCTAACGCCAGCCCCGCTGTGGCTCACTCCTTTCCTGTAACGTTTCTAGGGAGCCAAAGCAGAGCACCGCCTAGGCTCTGCTGTTGCCTCTTCTACCCTAAGTCCTTCCTTGTTTCCCTGTCCCCAGCCTTAATAAACATACTCTCAACATCACCTGGACTTGTGTTGTAAAATCTTTCCTGCACTAAGTCAAGAACCCACACACCACAAGCTAGCCCAAGGCAGACCCGCTCTGGACCCAGTCGCTTTCTAATAACAATTACTGTCTATAAAATGCTGAAAACATGAATTGGCAAATACTGAACCATTGCTCCTAGGGGAAACACAGGGTTAGGTTCTTGCAAGCCCTTGGTCATAATGTTTTCATCAGTCTATCAACACATAACCTTTTTCTATGTGTATTTCATTTTAAATACACCTAATTTAATAGATATTTTTGATTCATTAACATTGAACTCCCAGCCAACAGCACTATAATTCATGCCTGAACAAGGCTTTCCGAATCACATTTTCTCTGTAAGGCACTTCACAGCCTTCTCGCACTGAAGAACACTGGGCAGCACTTCAGCACTACATTTGGGGGCCACATTAAACAGTGAAATTGCCAATAAAAAACGAGGAAGCAGAGAGTCACCTCATTTGACGGTTACCAGGCCAAAGTTTGGCCTGAGGCTTTGAACGGCCAAAACTCAAAATGTGAGGGTTTGGAATAAGAAAGTTTAACTGATCTAAAAGGCACAAACTGAGAAGATGGGAGACCTAATGGTGACTCAAATCCATCTTGCTCACTGGATTAAGTTAAAGGCTTTTAAGATATTAGAGGGAACATGTATGTAGACGTGCTGGTGGAGCAAGTTTTAATCGAAGGCCCTAGAACTTGGAACACAAGATCTTCCTGGACATTGAATTCTTTGCTCCTGAAATGGTTCTGGTATTCAAGTTCTGGTTTTGTCCTGGTCCTTTGTTTGGGGGGAAGGGAGGATTTTTGTTCCTGGTGCAGCTGGAAGTCAGTTCTGTCCTCTGCACACGCTTCGGCTACATGACTGGCGGCTTTGGTCTGTTGTCTCAGAAAGGCAACTCAGTATCTCATTAAACAGGATAGGACCATCCTGAGGAGGTTCTGCATTTAAATGACCTCAGCTGGGAATGTGAGCCTCAGGCACTGAAATTTTTCACTATTCTGCACATGTCTGCAAGCGACCCCCAAAGTCCCCTGAATATTGATTTTGATCTTACAAATAAACTTCAGTGAGTAGGCAAATTTGCAAATACAGAATCCACAAATAACAAGGCTCAGCTGTATATTGTAGACCAGCAATTTTCAACCTCTCTCATCTCATGGCAAACATAAACTAATTACTAAAATTCTGTGGTACACTAAAAATATGTTTTGCTGATCTGAAAAGAAAAAAGGTATAATTTTGGTTCATTCACACTGGATGGCTACTGTTTGTTGTGTCTGCTGTTGTCATTTTTAATTTGACAATCTAAGGGAAAAGAGGTCAGTGTCCCTCACTAAATGCTCAGGTATTGCATGTTATAAAAATTCTTGTGGCGCACCTGGCACACCAGTACAAAATTGCTCTTGTAGACGATGAGAACCAGATGAGGGGAACGAGGTATCAACTCAGCTGTCTCCCTGAAGTCAACCACGGCTCCTGAGCGTACTAGACTTCCTGGAGTCAAACTCAGAGTTCTAGCTGGAGTCGCACTTAGAGACCCGGTATCCACCCCTCCTTTCACAGAGGAGAACGTTGAGGCTTGGAAAAGGGCAGGGACTTGTCCAAGTCATAATGAGCTCTGTCCTCTGGCTCAATCTTCCTTGATAACACTGGGCTGCCTCAGTCCATTATCTTTAGGATCTGAGGCTGTAGAGTTTTTGTACAAAGGCCTAGGTGCTGAAATCTAGACCTCAGTTTACCTGGACTGATGTTCCCCTATACCACTAAATCTGCCAGAAAGAGCTTCTAAACATCTCCAGCCTCAGGCTCGCTCGCAGACCTGCTTTCCTTCCTATCAGCACGTGCTCCCTGGGTGACCTCATCCATTCTCATTACTTCGAGTGCCATCTATATGCAAATGTATAGCTCCCACCCAGACCTCTTCCCCTGAACTCCAGACTCCAATTTCCAACTCTTTTCTCAACATCTCCACCTGGATATCTGACGGGCTCCAACCTAACATCTCCAAAACAGAACTTTTATTCCCTCCCCGTTATTTTCCACCTTAGGAATGGTAACCCCAATTGCTCAGGCTAAAAACCTTAGCCACTGTCCTTGAATCTCTTCTTTCTCTCTCTTATTCTACAGCTGATGCCACAAACAATTTTGCTGCCTCAGAGCCTTTCCTGCAACCTCCAGGCCACCAACTGGGCCCTGTGACTACCGCTTTGCCGTCTGAATTGGGTCCTCTGGATCTAGCTTGCCTTTACAGTCTGCCAAACAGCGAGCCCCTGCTCTTCACGACGCCCTCCAGTGGGCTCTCTTTCAGAGTAATATCCAGGATCACAGCTGAAGTTCAAGATATTCGTGACCTCTGATGTCTCCTCTCGCTCTCCCTCCACTCACTTCCCTGTTCCTGGTGCAAGGCACCTTGCTTTTCCTGAACACTCAGGTGTGCTTCAGCCGGACCTGAGCTCTTCCTGGTCCTTTTGCCTGGGGAACTCATTTCCCAGAAAACAGGGTTGCGTTTCTTCAACACCTTGCATCTGGAACAAGCAGAAGGTCTGGGTTGCAAACCTTTGCTTGCAGGTCAGGCCAGGCCTGGAGTCTGCCATCACTTGGTCCCATCGACCACTGGTGATCTTCAATTCTGTACATTTCTTTTCCACTTCAAGGTTGAATTTCCATTTCTATCCTCAGGTTGTAAAGTGTCCCTGAACACCAGAGAATCTAATTACTACTTCTTTTAAGTGAGCGCTCAGTCTCTGTTATGCAAATGTAGCTATAATTGTGTCAGGCAGGTTTTTTGGCCATTTTATCTTCCCTCCAACCTCCTCCCTCTCTCACCCCTTCCAAACGAGTTGCAGTCCCATTTTTCACTGTGAAGGCTCCTGAGGTCCCCAGCTCCGGAACCACAGACACTGCCTAGATGACGCCCTCTGGCTCCCAGGAGCCGCAACAGGCCCGCCTCAGGGCAAACAGAAGGAAAAGTAAGCAGCATTTAGTGGAATTTATTTTATTTCTTTGGAGATGCAAATCAAATGGATGGTTCCCTTTGAGCTCTGGGAGTGGCTGTGTGGGGCGGGCGGACGTCTGCTCCGGGAATGCGAGAGGAGGCTGAGGGAAAATCGGCCCCTCTGCAGCCAGATGGGCTGGGTGGATTCAAGGCGGGGTGGGACGAAACAGTGCCAAAACCTGACCCAATACATTTGTTATTTTGTCTTATTGAACATTTCCGGTCCTCTCTGGCAGCCTTGGCTGCAGGGTGTGTGCTTCCCTGGTCCCTGAGAGGAGCCAGCTCACCGCCCCTGCCAAGGCCCAGGACGGCTTCCTCAGTGGCCAGCTCCTGGTGACCTGAAGTGGCTCCCCCAAAACGGGCAGAACAGAAGGCAGGGAAGTTCTGTCAGAGGTCTGTTAGTTCATTCATTCAGCATACAAATCAAGCACCTACTATGTGCCAGGCAATATTCTACGTGCAGGGAATATAGTAATGAACAAATTAGAAGCTTCCGGTCTAACAAAGGGAGATAGTACACAAACAAATGTATCAGGTCTGGTGGCAATGAATATTAAGAGGGGAAAAGAGATGACCAGAATAGAGAGTGACAGGAACAGCACAATTTTGAAAAGGTAGACAGAGAAGGACTCTGATACATGCACATTTGATCAAAGCCACCCAGTCCTTTTTGTCTGGACCCAGGGGAGAAAGTACTGGAGAGCTACAAACCAGCTTGGGAGAGTTCAGGCTCTACCCCAAACCAGGGGTGTGACCTTGTGCATATTTGACCTCCTTGACGTCCACAGTTCACCTATTAAATGAGACACCATGTAACAGTGTGTGGAGGTTAAACACGGGGGCACAACCTTCCCTGTGGGTCTTATAGCACCTGTGTTGCTTCTGTGGGGCACAAGGTTGACCTGACCTCCTTCACGAGGAGGCAGCTCTGAATTGAGAAGGCAGATAAGGCTGGGAAGGAAAGAAAGGTGGCAGCTATGCAGCTGGGGCATGTGACAGAGTAATTGAAATGGGAAAGCTGGAAAGCCTAGGGGTGGTCCCAATTCTCACTTTCTCCCCTCAAGAATGCACGACTTCGTAGGAGTCATCCTGAATACAATATTTCTGCATATGCAAAAATCATTTGCAAATATGGGTCCCTTATTATTAGTAACAGATCATTTTTGTTATACCTCCTCCCACTGCCTGAGATGTGAGCTTTGTGATGACAAGGACCAGATTTTTATTATTACCTTTAATTCCTGGTGCTTGATGCATAGTGGGTGATCGGGAAATATTTAATGAATAACTAACCATTTCTCACACTCTCTCCTACCCACTGCTGTGGTATTGGCTAAAGCCAGGGGACTCTTTGAAATTTTATTTATTTACTTATAGAGAAAGGGAAAGGGAGTGAGAAAGAGAGGTAGAGAAGCATTAATGTGCGAGAAATACATCCATCAGTTGCCTCTCTCAGGCCCCCAGCTGGCCCACAACCCTGGCATGTGCCCTGACTGGGAATCGAACCAGCCACCTTGAGATACATAGGCCAGGGCTCAGTCCTCTGAACCACAGCAGCCAGGGCAAGGGAGGAGACTCTTTGAAACCTAAGCTTAATTTAGATCTCTAACCTGGATGACTCAGCAAAGGATTAGGGATTTTGGGGATGTAATCCTCCTTATGTGACTCTTAGGCAATGCTAGGATGTCGGAACTGATGCCCCAGGTTTCCAAGAAAAGAGTGAATTGCAAGAGTCTTCTCTAGAGGGGAACAGATTCATGTCCTCATCTGTCATCTGGACTCCAACACTGGAACCTAACTGCTATGATTAGAGAGGAATAAATCAATAATTATTCTCCTTTTACAAGGGGGTGTGTATTTGTGTGTGTTCATTTATTTTGTGATTATGGAAGTATTTCTACAAGTCAAGTATTAGCTGAAGCTACGAGTTTGTGTTCAGCTGGTTTCCATGGTAATGCATCAGCTTTTTTTGCTTCATCTGTTATGGGGATATTCCTTTTCTAAAGAGAGAAGGGGCTGCCATCCACATGAGTCTCAACTGCTCCCAGACAAGGCAGTGAGGTGGTGTTGGTGTAAACCCAGTGTGTCTGTTTGCCTGTGGCTGGGCTCAGAGCTGGTGAACGGACAGATGGGTTCTTCCCCCTCCCCCAGATTCCTGCTTAGCCCCTGCCCCACCCTGACAGCCAGGCTGGTGCTGTAGGCACAGCTGTGCCCAGGGACTTAATTACATGCTTGGGATAAGGTTCTCCCAAGACCAGGTATTAGTTTTTAAAATAGAAGGATGGCAAGGGGTTGAAATAAAGACAGGAGCTGCGGAGAGGCAAGGAGAGAATGACGAACAGACAGAATCAGAAAAAGACACAATAACCTTTTGACCTTTTGCTATTTTGAGCAAACAATAGCTGTCCCCAGTGATAACTAGCAGAGGAATAGTCAGGAGAGGACGACTCAGGCTCAAAACAAAGGTAGTTTCAGCTCAAGCATTTCCCAATTTGCAGATTACCCATTTGATGATACAAGGCATGTGAACCCATGAAACTTCCCCCTTCTTCCCACTAAAGAGGATCCCACTCTTTTTCTCTTCATATTTTCCAATACAGCTACCTCCTTAGAGCAAGGGGCCACATCCAAAGAATCATGAACTTGTGGTTGTTTAAACTAGATGACCATGTACCTGGCACTCTCCTCATGCAATCACATATATTAATTAGCTCATTTCATTTCTGCAAAAAGCCTTTGATACAGATACTACTAAGAGCCCCCATTCTACAAAGAGGGAAAGGGAGGCACGGAGAGGTTATGTAAATCGTCCAAGGTCACACAGCAACCAAGTGGCAGAGCCAAGCTTCAGGCCCCAGCGTTTGTGTTTGTAACCTCTCTAATGGAGCTGGAAGAGAACTTGGAGAACATCCTGTTCAACCATCTCACTTTACCCAGAGTGACTTGCCCAAGGTCACACTGCTTGTGAGCAGCAGATGCCATGGGCAAGTGCCCAGATAATTAAGCCACAGCTGCTCTCTTCCCTCCTGGAAAAGGTCAACGGGAGCAAAGCTCTTCCCTCCAACCCCAGTTGCCTCTCCATCCCAAGACTCATTGCCCTTGCTCCCTTCCCTCTGAGGTGACCTTTCCCCGGTGCCTCTGTCAACCCTGCCTAAGTCTCGCCCCCTGGGTGAAGGGGGGAGGCTCTGCCCAGCAGTCTTGCTAAGAGTGACAGTACCGCCCACCACCCTGTCATCTCTGCCTCGCTCATCCCTGTCAGCCGCTTCCCAGCTCCCAGCTGTCTGTCAGCAGCTGCTCTGGGATATAAATAACCAGCCCTTGGCAGAGGCACCCTGGCAGAGAGGGGTGAGGCAGGGGGAGGACACAGAGTGGGGGTGGTGACAAGCAGGGGAGACACTCAGGGGTCTCCACTGGGCTCTGGGTGCAGATATTCTGAGCGGCTCCTCAGAGGGGCTAGTTGCCGCCTGCCTGAACGAGGAAGGGAAGCGGTTTTAGCAGGAAGCCTCTGGGCAGATGTCTGAGGCCTTCCATTGCTCAGTGCCCGATGCAAAGGGTACGACCCCGGTTCTTCCTTCCATCCCCTGATTCTTGAGGAAGTATATGGGGGACTCCTCTCCACACAATGTTTGTGGCTGAGGATGCTAATTCTGTAAAGAGAAGACTGTTCTGGAGCGGAGAGGCCCCTGAGGCCTGATGAAAGCACAGAGAGGAGGCAGAAATAAAAAATAAAAGGAAGGTTTGGCAAAACTGGGGGGACAAGAGAATAGTTTACAATTCAGCTAGCCTTATCAGGCCTCTGCCGCATGGTGGGTGCTCCCACACACGTCACCACATTTCATCCACTCGGTGACACAGGGCTGAGCGCTATCTCCATTCTCCAGCTAAGAACCTGGGGAGTGGTGAGGAGGCTCGGGAAACATGGGGCTGAAGGAACCTTCGAGGACATGAGGTTCCGTCCCTACATTCCGCTGGAGATTCACAAGGAAAGGAGTGGCAACCCCAAGCTCAGGTAGTGGCAGGACTGACTAGAAATGGCTGGACAGCCCC
This sequence comes from Pteronotus mesoamericanus, assembly GCF_021234165.1. NCBI lineage: Eukaryota > Metazoa > Chordata > Mammalia > Chiroptera > Mormoopidae > Pteronotus > Pteronotus mesoamericanus. Next base: position 6,262,994 of record NW_026555326.1, read on the forward strand.
CAGCAGCCAGCAGCCTGCAGCTGTCCTTCCCTTGGACTATTGGGCTGACTCAGCAAGTCCCTTAGGAAAGTCATGTGAGGAGCCCCTCCTGCTTAGGCAAAGCTCGGGGGAGGGGTTCCACGTGGAAACATTAAGGGACCCGTTTTATAGCTTGGTAAAGGCTGCCCTTCCAATAGCTGCATTAGATAGCAGAGGGTGGCTCTCCCACTACGTGTGGATCGGAAGCCCCAGGAGGAGGTTGAAGCAGAGCACAGTGCCTCACATGCCTCAGAGTTTCCGAATCCGGAGGTGTTGTGTTCATATTTTTATTTTCTGTATGTTATGATGTGTTGAATCTCAAAAACATTTCTAGCCGGGGAGAGAGGCTGCCCCTCCCAGAGCCAGCCAATTCTTAGAGATCAAAGGACCCAGCTGGAGGCACGCCTCTGATACACAGACCAACTGGTCCAGAGCTAAGCCTCCTCTGCCTGGCCCGCCCTCCCTGCAGCACGCCCTCATCACACTCACGCTAGACAGTCCTGAACTGTGTCCCCTGCCCTGTCTTGCCTTTCCTGGGGACACCCCCACTGAAGGCCCTGACTTAGGCTCTTCCCTTCCTCCTGGTCCTTCTGCCTCCTAACAATGCTGGTGCCTCCTCACATGGCCCTATGTGATGGGCCTCCTGTTTCTAGAAGCTGTGAGTATTAATAAACTTTGTTTTCCTGAGCCTTCCAATGTCTCTTCTTGTGGCCACACCTGACTGACCATCATATAAAAGAACACACAGTGCATAGGTCTGAGGTGAGGCCCAAGAATTTGAATTTCTAACAAGTTCCCAGGAGATGCTGATGTTGCTGGTTCCAGGGAACCCATTCAGAGAACTATCTGTATAGAGGGTTCAAAGGCACCTGGGGAAAGGAGCAGACCACCTTACATAGGGTCCAAGGAGCCTCTTGAAAGGAAAAAGATGAACTTGTGATCAAGAGATCAAGACATTGATCTCTTATTTACTCAAGTTCGGTAAGTCATGATGGACGGAGATGGTGATGACCTTAGACATTGCTGAGGAAATGGACACCAAGGGCCACAAGGGAGAATTTACCCTGAAGAAAGGGGGATCTAGACCGGGCTACATGTGGTCAGCATCAGTCAGCATCAGCGTCCCTTGGGAGCTTGTTAGAAATGTAAATTGTTAAGCCCCACCCAACAAGCACACATTTGTGGCCTTGAACAAGCTCTGCAGGTAATTCTAATACACGATAAAACTTGAGAAATGCTGGTCTAGACTGACCATCTGGCCTTAATGCTGGAGCCTAGATTATGTTGGCGGCAGAGTGACTGGTTTGGGCATAGAATGTGGCTGTGGCAATTGTTAAGGAGAAAACCACAGGCCCAAAATGGTCACACTTATCCTAAAAGTCCATGATACCAAACCTAGATTTACCACCTCATCTAATTGCAGTTTCGGCCTCTCCCAGAAACATAGTCTTAACCAGTATGAAATTTTCTGGTCAACACCAATGAAGTAACCTGTTAACCTGGACACTCTCCTTCCCACTCCACCCACCCCAGAAAGAAGAGGCATTCTGCTTGAAAAAACCCTTCCCAGACCCCAAATAATCTCTTCTTTTCTCTTTTCTTTTCTTAGTAGCTCCTTTGCTCTACCCTTCTTCCTATAAAAACCTCCTATTTTGTACAGCCCTTTAGAGTGCCTTTGTATGTGGTAGATGGGGTGCTGCCCGATTCGTGAATCATTTCATAAAGCCCATTCAACATTTACTTGGTTGAATTTTGTTTAACACTAGAAACTCTCCCCGACCCAGCCACTTAGCTGGTGACCTTTGGAGACAGCGGCGGACCACGTAAGCACACACTTATTTGCAGTATGTCAAGGGCCCAAGAGTGGAACATCCCTGTGCTGGTCTGTTCAAGAGCCTCCTCACCAAGGGCATCGACGCGTTAATGGAGAAGCCCCTCTGGACTGTGGAGACCACTGTTGGTGCGTCATTTCATGAGGCAGTGACAGAGATCGGCCGGGTCCTCTTGTTATCTACATACTGGACCCTTCTCACTTCACAAACCCCAGGGCTTTTCTAACAATTACAAGGGGCAAGAGTTGGGGAAGAGGAAAGAGGCATCAAGAAAGAGATACTGGACTTCCTGCTCAGTTGAGCTGATGGAAGCTTAAAGGATTTACTGGTACCTGCAACTGAGAGTTTCGGACTAACGGTCACCCAGGGCCAGGGCTAACGAGGGAGGTCATTTTACGCACAGCGTGTGGCTCGACATCTTTACCTGCCCTGAAAGACTGCAGCGTCCAAGCAGCTAAAGATGTTTCCATGAGGGCCTGTTGCCAGGGAGGGTCCCACAGAGGAGGGAGAAGGAAGATGTCCCTGAGCACTCAGGGGACTCCAGCCCCATCCTCCTGCGGCGCCTGGCAGACACCCACGGCTCCCCGGCCCGAAGGCTGGGTCCCCCTCATGCCTCTACTGAGGCTGCTCCTCAGTCTGGAATGCTGACTGCCCTGGCAACCAGCTCCTTTCCTCTTTTAGGACTTGGCATGGGGACCCTCTCTCTGAAGATTTTGCAGGCCTGCCCTCTGACAGTATGTTGCTGTTCCTTCCCACAGCCCCGCTGGACACTATCCTCACTCTGTCATGGCACAGACATGCTTTTCTGCCAGATTGTAAATCCCTGAGAGCAAAATTGTCTTGCCTTTGTTTTTAGACTCAGCACCTCCCATGGTGAGCAAGACAGAACTATAGTCAGGTGTAATTTTTATAAAGTTATCCAAATAAGGAATTAAACCTTGGTGATAAGCCTTAAATGCCTGTGAGTTTGCCAACTAAACTACCAAGACTTTAGCACCTGATCTGCTTAAGACACCATCCTACCCTGAGGAGCTCCCGATTTGATGAGGGAACCAAGCTCTTGCCCCTGGGGAGCTCCATCCTGGTTGGGGTGACACCTCCTTTGCTCTCAGAAAGTTTCTGGAATGATGGGTAAATATGATATATTCCCCTGACACTGCTTCCTGCTGTTTACTGTTCCTTTTCATGTAGTGGGAAAAGTGGCCCCCGGAAGCCCAAGGCTATGAACTATTCCACAGTTCAGTCCAGGGGAGGCGTCCCATATCCTCACAGCAGCTCTCAGAGAAGGCACTACATGGCCTGGCCAGGTGTCCATCCTTTGGGAAGGCTGGGCAAGGTGAAGGAGAGGCAGCTAGCCAACCATTCCAAAATACATAGAACGGGTTTGTCATAGCAAAGAGTTCTGGTATAAGGGCAGGGAGATGGCAAGGTATCCTGAACATCAAAGAGAAAAAAAAAATACTGTCTCAGGCTGCTGAGGAGGCCGAACACATAAATCCAGCCCAGAACGGAGATGTGGGGCACGTATGAGAGAAGCAAGTGCAGATCAATACTCCCGAGTGCACCGAAATGCTGAGGGATCCTGGGGTTTGAGGTCAGGTGGAGTTAAACTGTGAAAGTTTATAGGAGGAGTTGAAGCTTGACCGGGAACTGGAAGAAAAAGGGCAACAAGTGTTGGGGGCGGAGGAGCCTGAGGGGCCCTGGGGACGCCTGGGAGCTGGGGTGCGTGTGCTGAGGGGTGCTCTAGGAAAGGAGAAGGCAACTTCTCAGAGGAGGCTGGAGACCTGAGGCCCTCCCATGGCCGCAACCTCACCCAGTCCTTCACCCCTCTGCTCCCAGTCGCAACACAGGCCACCCTTCCGCCCTCAGTGCTTGAGACCGGCTCTTGGGAACCTACATTCTTAGACTGAAGAGAAATCAGTGCAGTTTTACTCCTGCAGAGGGGGAGATAGGGGAGAGGTATTTAAGTCCCATGGAATTAAGAGTGTTGGCATGTATGGGCTGGGGGAGAACAGAGAGATAGACAGGTTTTTAGCCTGTGAAAGGAGCGGAGTATGGGGTGGGTGAGAGAACAGAGCAGCCCTCGCTGTTGTCATGGCAACACAGACACATCCAACTGTGCCTACATGTAAACACCACTATGTGAGTCTTCCTAAGCCAAGCCCCAGGACTGAACAGAATGGGGACAACCATCCCCAGTGCAGAGATCACCCCCCAAAGAGCCTGCCCTGGGGATGGCTGGGCCCTGCATGGGGCAGGGCCACCTGCCAGAGACGGGATTGGGAGCTCCTTCCAGAAGTCACCTCTCCCCTTGGAACAGACAGAGGAAAGCCCCACGTACAAAGCGCTTCATCTACCAAAAGGAATCTGGATGGCGTAGGGTGTACAGCAGGACCAGGGGGGACGCGGGGAACAGAGGAAGGGCCTCCTATCACGTGGGCACAGAGTGGGGCACAGAATGGGACACAGCTCTGCCCATGCATATCCCATGAAGCCTAGAGCTCCTGGCCAGGACCAGGGATCTGGTGAAGCAGACTCCGTCATGGGAGCTGGGGAGGCGGGGGGCGGGCGGGGTGCGCTGTGCCGGGCTCTGATGGATCCCAAGAAGGCAAATCCCTTCAGCTGGCTGGGTGGGGGAGAGATGGCCTGGAAGGAATTTTCCCTTCGCTCTCCTCTCCTTGTCTCCCTCCCTTTTGATTTTCTTGCTCCCACGTCCTCTGCTTATCTTCTCTTTAGCTCTCATTCCCTTTCCTACTCACCTCCCTCTCTCCCGCACACCATGCTGCTCGTCCCTCTTCCTCTTCCTCTCTCTGCTTTAGTCCGCCTCTTATTCTCTCAGTCTCTCCCTTCTCTCCCCCACCTGCCTCCTCTCTATTTAAATCGATACAAAGCTGGAGGAGTAGGTGGAAAAATACTGCGCTGGGGACAGGAGGGAGGAAGGTCTTTTTCTTCCTCCTATGACACAGCCACAGCAGAGATCCTGAGAGACATTGCTCTGGGGAAGGGGCACTCGCAGCCTCCTCCCCAACCCAGCACCACCCCTCGCTGGTGGTGGGAGACTGGAACTCAGGGCAGGAGAGAGGGGTCTCACCCCAGTCCCCTCTTGTGTGCCAAGGCATGGCAGCCAATTGTGATTCCAGATCCATGGAGGCATTGGAACTTTTGTGTTCCATGATCCAAGTGTGGTTCATCTTGGATCCAGCCCCACAGAAATTCCTAGGTCATCTGCATTGGCAGTTTGGCCAAAGCCAACCAAAAACCCCTGGGTGAAGAGTCATCATGTACTGATAAAAGTGGAGCATGGGAGGAGGCCTGGGTCACTGTTCTGGGAGCTCCCAGAGGTGCAAGAATACCCGCGCCAGCCCTTTGTGCTGGGTGGGTCTAGAAGTGGGGCTGACAGGCCCTGGCCAGGTAGCTCAGTTGCTTAGAGCGTCCTCCCGATATGTCAAGTTTGCAGGTTCCATCCCCAGTCAGAGAACATACAAGAATCAATCAATGAATGCAAAAATAAGCAGAATGACCAATCGACGTTTCTGTCTCAATCTCTCTCTCTCTCTCTCTCTCTTCCTCTCTCTCTCCCTAAAATCAATAAATAAAAATTTTTTAAAAAAATAGAGCTGAGGTGGGGAGGGAGCGCGTGGGTCAGCCTGAATGTCTGGTGTGGACTCCGGGTTGGTTGGGAAGACTTTCTCCAGAACTGAAATGAAAGTTCAGTCCTAAGAAAGGTGCTTTGATTTCCATTCTGCTAAAACAGAGATACCCCTTAAACTGTAAACCCGCCCAATGAGACGGGCGCTGTTCCCACTGGCCGTCAAGCACATCTGCTGAAGCTTACAGACTGTCATCTTCGCGAGGCGACTGCCACTGAGGAGACGCCCTACACTGGGGACGGCTACACTAGCCACAGGCCAGCCAGAGAGTATCCTGGAATGTCAGCCTGAACCCCCTCAACCCGCCCCGCCTAAGGAACTGTTGGCCCAGGAGACCTCACTCTCTCATGGCTGATCCAGGTTTATAACCAGGGTCATCTTCAAGTCCCCTGGGACCCAGAGTGTGGGCTAAGGGTGGCGAGTAGGGCTGTCACGCTGAGAACCTTCACTCCTGGCCCAAGGCTCCACACTTTGGGGAAATACCCGAGCTGGCAGGGGTGGTCAACCTTAATGCTTGCATGTGGCATGTGAAACACACACCCCGTAGGAAAAGAGAGAGGGCCAGGCTAGCATGTGCAGGCAGTGACAGGGTAGATGTGTATAAGTCCTTCACTTCCTGGGGTACTCACCGTAGTCTATACTTGCGGATCCTAACGGTTGTTGCTGTTGTTATAGGATTCTAGACATTCTAGAGCACTTGGACTTTTCAGAGCTCTTTCTCATCTATTATACCATTTCATCTTCACAGGGATTTCACAGAGATCACTTTCCTAATTTCCAAGATAAAAACTCTGAATTCAGCGAGGTTAAGTGACTTGCTTAAGGTCACGCAGCTAACAAGATTTAACAGAGTACTTCCCAGATGTTTCTAGTGGGTCAGAAATGTCTTCTTTTTCAAAAAGAGATGGCGCATTGCTTTGTAGCTTACTGGTCTAAAACACATTGGATCTAACGTTGGTCTAATATAGCCTAGGAACTTGCTCCTCCAAGACTTCCTGGGCTTGGGCCAGGGTAGGATGTATGAGCAGCTGCCCTGCAGGATAAGGGATCAAGTTAAAAACTAAAATGCCTTAAAAAACAGCAACCCACACAAGATTGTGTGACCTGTACCTCATGTCAATTTGCTTCCTCACATGTGTGCATGCACATGTGCGCACACGCACAGGCCGCCAGTGCGCCCTCCCTCTGGGTGCCCTGGGTGTCCTCTCTCTGCCTGTTGGCATTCTGCTGGCCGGATCTGCTACAAGAGCCGAATCTCTGATCTAGAAGAGGGCCGGCTGCCACTCCTGCCCTACAAGCTGTCCTCATGGGCAGGATACACACACATGACTTGCCATATGCAAAGAAAACACACCTACAAATGCAGAATAATGGCCCAGCTGTAGGAATTTACACAGCCATGCCAGGGGGCAGATGGAAGAGGCAGAGTAACACAATTGGGGGTGCTGAGTCCAACCAGCAGTGTTCTGTGTTCAGAAATTATCTCTGAGGGAAAGCTCTCCTTGGTATGTAAGTCCTGAGGCCCTTCCACGTACAGTGCACATTAAACACGATGGGGTGGATGTTTAAACCTTCCAAGCTCCAGCCCCAGCCCCGAGGTTCCCATGGGGTCTGGGACAGGGAGGTGAAGTGGCAGCTCACCTCATTAGCTCCTGCCAAGGGCTAGAAGGAAAGGGCTGCGTCAAGGGCTGGGCCAGCCACCCCCTCTGGCCCGAGGAGCAGTCTGCACAGCTGCCAGGAGACTAGGCCTGTCCTGGCAGTGCCCCAAAGCTGCGCAGAGACCCCCGGACTCTGTCCTCCATTCTGTCGGGCTCCTCCTTTCTTAGAATAACTGGCTTTCTAAATGAGCTGGGAGAGAGGGGGCATTGCTCCAAGGAGGAAACGTGAAGGTCACATGCACCAGGTCACACTGCGCTCCTGACAGCCAGGCCTGGCTGCCTCCTTCCTGCAGCTCTTCCTTTCCGCAGGCCTCCTTGAGATCTCCTGGAGGTTGATTTAAATCAAGCTTTAAAAAAAAATCCCTACCTTGTATCCCTTGGTTTACGTTCCCTAGGCTCCAGTTTCCTGCTTGTAATTTGGACCGTACTGAAAAGATATAAACATCTCTCTGTTTGAAGAGTCTCTGAGGGGCAACAGCAGCTCCCTGCCCTTCTGTGATCAGGTAAACACTGGGGGTGAAAGGCAGGCCCGCCCACCCCTGCCCCGCCCCGGCCTGGGTCCCGTCTGCCGCGGCAGCAGGCAGGGACAGGGGAGGAGAGTGCCCCTGCTCCCTGCACCGCGGCTGTGTCTGCAGTTTACAGCCGGGCACCTAATTTATAAGCTGTTTTTACTGCTGTTGTCAAACAGCCACAAACCAAAGAAATAAAGTAGCCACAGGAACAATATACCCCCTCTGCCTGGGCCCTCCCAGCCTGTCTGCTGTGTCAGTGCCGCTGTCGGAGGGCTGGGAGCTGAGGTCCTCTGAAACAGACCCTCCAAAGCCACGCTCCCAGAGCCCGTGAGGGTGAGAAACACATGTAAGGGGGCCGGAGAAGACATCAAAGTTGGCTCACCACACTGGGACAACTCAGCAGGAAGCTCCCTGCCCCCATCCCCTACCCCATCCCTAGAGAAATGAGGACGTGTCCAGACCTGCCGCCTTCCGGCTAAGCGCACCTGGCAGCTGCCCTCCAGCCCTGCATGTGCCGACCTCACCAGCTTCTCCTTGGTGCTGCCGAGCGGAGCCGGGCCGAGGATAATGTTTGGCCGGAGGAAGGCCGTGATAACTTGGTCACCCCGGGCACCCCGCTGTCCTGGGGACTACTCGGCCCATGCACAACCCTCATGGTCCATAGCCTGAGGGCCCCAGGTTGGCACTTGGTTGTGCTGTGCCTTTCCCTCATAGGGAACACTGTCTTCTACAAAATGCTTTGGTGCCCACTTCTTGTCATCTCTGGGCTGAGCCCAGAGCGGGCAGGTGACCCATGCATATCTGAAGGGTTAAACGGTGTGATCCTGGGAGGGAGAGGGGACAAGAGCACATGAAAGGGGCGGCAGGCAGGCTTGAGGGCATGGAGGGTTAAGTAAAAGGACCACCAGGGAGGACTGGGGGCCACTCCGGACAACGCCGCCGCTGACCAGATGTTAAGGGCCCCAGATGGTCTCCTCACCAGTGATAAATGCCACTTCTTCCAGGGCGTCCAGGGACATGTCACAGAGCTGAGTATTGAAGACTGACTTTCCTGGCTAGAGAACAGGAGACAACGATTTCAAGCCATGGGAAGCCGGGTGGGTTACGGTGATTCGGTTGCTGAGTTCCGTGAATTCAACATAGATAACCAAGTCTGGCCACAGCTCTGAGTCAAGACCACCTCTCCTCACAGCCACTGAAGCCACAAGTTTAGAAATCCCTGCCTGTAGAACAGCCAGCCCCAGCAGCTCTCCTGTCCACATGCTGTAACCCCGACACAGACAGGCATCCACACCCTCCCTCTGTCTCTCCCCCAGGCCAGGTGTCCCTGTGCCGACAGCAGCAGCCCGTGGGTCCGCCACCTCCTTCATCGCAGCCCTCCACTCGCAGCCAGCCCCGCTCCAGAACTCCTCCTGCTCGCCCACCACCGCCCCGGGTAGTCCAATACCCACCCACAGCCTGCATGGGCCTTCTCTGTGTAAGGAGAAGGAGGGATGATACGGAAGGGACCTCGCCTGCTGTCTAGTTCCTGCCCTCGAAGGGCTCACAGTCACGTAGAAAACCATGGCACGATAGTCAGCCACGATGCCAAAGACCACCCAGCCGGACCACCTCATTGTGCAGAAACTGGGAAGGGTTCGGTGACTTACTCAGTGTCCCAGAACAAGTCGGTGGCAGAGCAGGAGCTAGACTTCAGTGCTCTTTCCAGAATTCATTGTAATATGCATAGATTTCGTGTCAGGCAGGCCAGAACTTGACTCCCGGTTCTGATATTTTCTAGCCATGTGACCTTTGAAAAGTCGCCCACCAGGTATGAATCTTAGTTTCCTTTTGTTTAAAACAAGGAGACCACAACACGCACATGCTCACGCACACATACACACACACAAGGGGGCCAACATCTTGCTCACAGTGTTCTCATAAAGATCGGGGTAAGGCGATGTAAAGTGTCGGGCAATAGAATGAGCTCAGTAGGTGGTGACCACAGAAATGGATGTGGTTGTAGAAGAAGAAGGAACGATGATGGTGGCTCCTGTGACTTGTGTCAGGCACTCCACATTTACTTCCTTCTCAACCCTCTGGAACAGACACTTTTACTTTTTAGTTCAGTTGAAGAAAACGAGATGCCAGGAAGCAAGAAACGGGCCCAAGGTAACTGAGCTGATGCGTGGGAGAAGGAGCACTGTGTGCCCCACCCTATGTCCTGCCCACGGCTCTCCTGGACCCTCTGCCTTAGAGCAATTTGTTCGACTTTCAACCTATAAACATCGACTGAGTCCCCGAGGCTTACAAAGCACTCTGAAGATAAAGAACAGAATAAGGTTAAGTCCTTGCCATCTAGGCACTTACAGTTTGGGGAGAAAGGACATAAACATAAAAAAAAAAAAAACCAGAAAATCCAAATCAATGCTACGTAATTCCTTTGTGAGCTCCAACCCAAGAGGAATCACAATGGATTGAAGCAATCAGGGAAGGCTTCACAGAGGAGGCAGGGACTCTAGGTGGGCCCTAGAGGCTGGGAATGTTCAAGAAAAATGGGAAGGTAGGGACAGACTTTCTAGAAAGTAAAAGTGGAGTGAGCAAAGTTCCAGGGGAAGGATAGTCTCAGTATGGAGAGGGCACTTTGAGTCCCACGTATTATTGACTACATGTCATCTTTTCACTCACTCATCCACCTGTTTGCTCATCCATCCATCAGCAAATATATCTTGAGTTAACTACTATTTGTTGGGCATTGTGCTAACCTTGGGGATAGAGGGATGAACAAGGTGCAGATGCTGTTCTCAAAAACACTCAGTCTAGTTAGTAAGACCAATGGTGCAATGTGAAAATATTAAGATAGATGGATTTGGATGCTATGGGAAACAGAAGAGGGGTCTTCCATCTATTCTTGTGCAGCCAGGGAAGATTTTCCAGAAGAAGTGTTGCCAACACTAAAACATGAAGGATACAAATATAGAATGATTTTAAAACATTCATACTCACTATCATGATGATCAGCATTGTCAAAATAACTTACGTTTATTGAGCCCTCACTAAGTACCAGTGACTGAATTGGATACTTTACATATATTCTCTCTGTACTTGTGACATTCCTGTGAGATAGCTACCATTCATTACCTCTATTTAGAGATGAAAAAGTGGAGGCGAAGAATATTTACAAGATTCACATGGCCAAGAGGTGGCGGAGTCAAGATTCAAACCAGGTCAGATGGGTCTTATTCTTTGTGCCTTTAACCATTCACCATACTAGAGGTCTGGAATGAGTAAGCTTAAGTCCCATGGGGAATGCACGTGCACGTATGTGTGTGTGCATATGTGCATGTACACATGTGTGTGCATGTGCATGGGGGGTGTTGGCTGAGGAGGGTATTTGTTTAGCCCACTGCAGGATGTTAGCCCAGTCTGCCCACAGCGCTCCCCAGCATCGCTCCAACTGCCCACAACTTCAGGCTCAGCCTTCTTCTCCCTGGGAAGGACAGGCCCTTCAGAATGTAAACCTGATGCTCCAAAAGGCCAGAACACCATTAACAAAGGAGCCCCCAGAAGAACCAGAGGCATCTCCTCCTTTTTCTGAGCTTTACCCACTCTTTCAGTACCTTTGAAGTACTAGCCCCAGAGGAAGTAAGGGCTGAGGCACAGAGACGCAAGGCCAACTCTAAGTTATTGCCAGGGCAGCTCAGGTGAAGTCCTGCCTCTGTTGTCACCGAACTCCCCAGTTAACAAAACAGAACTATCAACCAGAAATACATTTATGGAACTCATTCTCCAAGAGAGGCAGCCCGAAGTACCATGGGGGACGGTAGACCAGCTTTGCATTTAACTATGACGGGGTCTCAGGGTCTTCACCACAAAATAGGAAAAAGGGTGAGATACACTTCCAGATGATGGTGTGCCTTCCTGAGAGCCCCACAAGGTCAGGATGCGCAAGACAGGGGTGGGTCTAGATGCGCAGCAGGGAGATGCAATGTGATTGGGCAGGAGGGAGGCCTGTGTCTTTCTCCTCCAGAGGTTTAGGATAAGGAGAGAGGAAAGAGCTCCTGGGTTGTTCATGTGGGGGATGGGAGTGTTAAAAGAATCAAGTCCTAGAATGGCTGTTTCATGCCCACCACACTGGACCCCTCTAGGGCAGGCAGCACTGTGTATCCCATGACGACTGTGGGTTGGAGCTTTGGACCACCAGGAGTGAAACAGGGGTTCAGAGAATACAGACTTGGCTCTAAAATAAAGCAGCAGTGGAATGCAAGTTCTGTGGTAATTCAATTAAGGATCCTCCTTAAACTTGAAGGTGAAGCTGATTAGGCTTAGAATAATCAAATAAACAAAATAAGTTTATAGTTCTCCTTCACAGGGTAGATAATCCACTTAGGATACAATACCCCAAGAAAAGGCATAAGCTGGAATATGTAGAGCTCCCAAAAGAGATTATGATGATTCTGTGAGAATGTATTCACTGTAGGCTAGAAGGAGAACTAAAGTATTTTAGCTATATTCCCAACATTTGAGAATGTCAGGGGATTCTGGCCCTTCCAAACCTGCCTGAATATTGTGCTGGAGATTAGAGGCAACCAGAGGCTGACAAACAGTGTGAACAAATGCTGGAGGTTCTTTCTTTTCTTTTCTCTTCTCTTTTGCCTTTTCTTTTTTGAAAACAAGAAATAGACATCAGTGCAATCCACAGAACTTATTCATATTTCATTGATTGTACATGCACTTGTGTGTGTGTGTGTTCTATGCAATGTTATCAGTCGTAACCACCACTATAATCAAGATGCAGAACTATACCCCTCACAAAGCTCCCTCGAGCTGTCCCTTTGTAGTAGCACCGCACCCTTCTCTTCCTTAACCACCCCTCCTCCCCAAAGCTGGCAACCGCTAATCTGTTCTCCATCTGTATGGTTTCATCATTTTGAGAATGTCATATAAATGGAATTATGCAGTATCTAACCTTTTCAAATTGACTTTTTTTTTCCTCACTCAACACAAGGCCTTGAGTTGTTGTGTAGCGATAGTTTATTCCTTTTTGTTGTTGCGTTGTATCCTGTGGCATGGATGGACCACAGTGTGTCTAACCGTTCATCCACTGAGTGATATTTGGGTTGTTTCCAGTCTGGGACTATTACAAATAAAACTGCTGTGAAGATTCATGTACAGGAATTTATGTGGATGTAAGTTTTCATTTCTTTGGGACATATGGCAATCGTAGGATCATACTATAAGAAGTATGTTTTGTTTTTAAGAAACGGCAGGTTGAGGCAAATGGGCATGTCTGGGAATCGCAGCGCCCCCATCCCATGGCCAGAGGTGCCTGCTAATTCTAGGCTGGGGCCCGTCTGGGAAAGGAACTGATACTTATCACACCACAGAGACTGAGGCTGCAGCTGACATAGCCAGGAAGTGACCAAAAGCAGTTGGAAGAAGGAGCTATCCGAACTCCAAAAGTATTCAAAGAAACCCAGGGAAAACTCAGAAACAGAGTGATACTGGCCCCCAATAAACCCCTAAACACACTAGAAAGATGAGCTACCCAGGATGCTTCTCAAGCCATGAGGGTGTGCTGGTCGATCAGAGCCCTGTTCATAAGAGCACAGTGAGAGGCTTCATTGTTCACTAAGCAGCCGTGTGGTCCTGCCACGGTTTCTTCTGGCTTTGCTTCACCTGACTGGATGGGCTGGCACGTAGAGAGCATAAGACCATTCACTCCCTCATCAACGAATGGCCCTACTATGGGCACGGCACTGCGCTAGGCTTTCGACTTGACCAAAAGAAACCAGTATCTGAACAGGTGCTCAGCATATGGAGGCCAAACATAAGCTGCACAGAACAAGAGGATGTTGAGGGCCATCCTGGGTCCCTTAAGAAAACTGGCATCTCTACCAGCAGAGTTTCTGAACAGAGCGCAGACAACAAGATGTGTGGAGGAGGGAGGGTGTCGGGACCTTAAGAACAACAGCTAATACTGAGCACCTTGTCCAGCGCCAGGCACCAACATAGTGCCAAGCATTTGGTAATTTTTTAATACTGTAAGATTCATGCAACATACACTTATTGAATTTCCTGCTATGTGCCAGGATGACCAAGGAAGACACTGATTTCAGGGGATGGGGAGAGCAACTTGGACAAGAGCGAAAAGGGTATTTAAACAGTCCCAGTATGGCATGGCTAATGCTTTTCTGATTTCCCTTCTGGATATTCAGTCGGTGATTCACTGATTCTCCAATGGGGACGGATGGAGGAGCTTAATCTCCAATTTGGGACTTACATAGAGATTGGAAAAGCAAAGTCAAGATGATACTCTAATTCTATATTTGGAAAATAAAAATTATTTTCTTTTTATAATAAAAACTACAGGCTTGATAAGGCAAGCTTGATAAAATGATCTTAGCTAGTACAGATACATAGAAAAACAATAGTTTTCAAGGAGGGCTACGTTCTAGGGAAAGATGCAGCAGAATCTCGGAAGGTGTGTGTGCTATTTTTATGCATATCACAAAGAGATCGAGTGAAAAGAAAAAATTAAAAACATTGTATAAGGGAGTTAGCATATTCACCCTGGCCCTATCCACTTCCTTAAATGATAGACCCTTTTCCAACCAAAGTCAGAAAGCATGAGCTTCGGGGGCCATAGATGTCTTTTAACCCATCTTTCTTTGATTAACCTTATCCCTTCCTCCAAAAAGAACTTTCTTCCCCTCTTCTTTGAAGGTTGTAGAAGGAAGAAAGCACCTCTCATTTTGGAAACTGACTGGAGCCAGCCCTGGCTGGAAATTCCCCTCTGCTGGTGGATTTGCCAGAGGGCCTGGCTGGATAGTAAGGGTTCTGTGTCACCCAGCATTCCCTTGGGCAAAGCTGGTAGTTAGCGGGAGGGCTAGGGAGTGGGAGACCTTAGGGTCTCTATCCAGAAGCACCCACTGAACAGCATCTGGCAGCCCCTAGAATGTTCTAAACCTAAATCAGTGGAAAAGGAGCAAGATCAGCTTCTTCTCTTTGTCCTTAAGAAAAAAAGATACATTCCAGATAATTTCACCGTGATGAAAGAGGAAGAACCGCTGAAGTAGCAAAGGAAATAAATTAACGCCATCTCAGCTAAAACCACACACAATTAAAACCTGGATCTGAATGTACTTTCCTGCGCAGAGAGAGCATCTTGAAAATGGCATGCATTAGTCATCTGCTCCAGCCACCCGACTCGGTGTACGGGGAGATCGTCTCTGAATTGCAGGGAAGAAAGGGCCTGAGTGTCTGACCCCTGTCCTCAGCCTTTCATTCTCCCATCTGGGGTCTGAAAATCCCACTTGTCTGTGGCTGAGCCATCCAGGCGAGCCCCACTGGAAGAGGCCCTTCCAGAAGCCATTTCACCCACCATCCCTTGCAACGCAAGGCTCTGGGGTCTGTGAAGGGGTTTGGGCTATTGGCCATTTATGCAGAAGCACACAGGGTGGCCCAAGCTCCTGGACTCTCTGCCCAGGGTCCTGGCCTGCAAAGAGCCCAGCATTTGGGGGCTCGTCCCTCATGGCCTGTCTTTAGTTAGGTCAGCCTCCCTCAGTGCAGGGAGAGACGGCATTCATTTATTTCTTTAGCTCTCTTCTTCCCGTACCTTTCTCCTTCTTCCTTTATAATTTTTCTTTTCTACAACCACCTCCCCCACCCCCACCCCCGGAAAAGGAGATGGGTTTATAGCTCCTGAAGAAAAGAAGACAGCAAAGACTTCATGAACCAAAAGGTCTTGGGGCCACATACAAAGGCTGGTGACCAGTGACAGGCTGTTCTTCATCTCTCCTGAGATTAAAATAGGAAGAAATATGATTCATAGCAGAAGGAGCAGTAAGGATAAAACATAAGGGTGAGCCTTCTCACAGGGAAGAGTTGAACCCCTTTGACAACTGGCTGTCAGGGATTGTGGAGTCCCCATGAGAGCCAGGGGAATTTGGAGAGAAAAAAAGGAGGGAGGAAAGTGGACTTTGACAAGAGGACATGGTATGGAGCCCGTTTGGGGCCCTTTCTGGCTGGGAGACTAGCCACTGTGAACCTCAGAAGGACTGAGTAAGACAACACACGGAAGGCTCCCAGCACAAAATCAGGGCTTAGTGTCAATTTTACCCCAACTGCCCATCACGCGGGGCAGCTCCTCAGGGCAGGAGAAGGCACAAAGCAGGCCTCTTCTTTCTCCCTCTGTCTACTTCAAGGCCTAAGTGTCAGGATTCAGGGCTCAGAATGCTTGCTTCAGGCTGCTATAGGCTAGCTTGCCTCATTCCAATTCCAGCCTTGCTGCTCAGCCCTCTGCCTTTGCTGTTGGATGTATTCCTGAACGGGACGAGTATGAGAGCCCTTGATAAAGCTGCAATCCCAGAGGGTCATCTGAACTCATCAGTGTTTACCAGTTCACATCTCTCTAAACCTATGGAGGTTAGATGGAAGGACAAAGTAAGACAGAGCCAAAATCACCCAATCAATAATATTGTTCGATCCAGGGAAAAACTCAGACACTTACCCCTGCCTTTAGCATTCCTGGATGGGACTCCCAACCATGGCATAGAAGCCAGGAGAGGCAGCAGGGTATATGGGAGGTTTCTGTCCTATGCACAGGGAGCTTATGGGAAGCCTGCCATGAGCAAAGTTCTCTGCCCGGCACTCTGGGGCAATAGCAATAAATTCACACAGTTCCTTGGTGGACTTTGTAATTTAAGTAGGAAGGCAAGACACCCAGACAAAGGAACTTTAAGCAAAGTGCAAATGATGGCAAGTAAATATAAAGTGGCCTGAACCCAGGCTATTCCTGCGGAAGGGAAAGAGTGGAGCACTCAGAATCCGGAGTGAGCCAGGAAAGCCTCCCGGAAGCAGCTAAATTTTCTCCGTGGTTTATAAATGGTCCTCCAGGTGGGGTCCTCAGAATCCCAAGGGATTCTGGCCAGAAATGCAGTGCTGGAGCCCCACTTCAGACCTCCTGGGTGCGATCCAGGAAAATGCATTTTAGTCAGCCTCCCGGGTGGCTCTTTCGATCAGGTTTAGAAAGCAAAAATCGACCCAGGTGGTGGCTGGGAGAGACGTTAGGAGTGATTTTTGCAGAGCTCTGGGAGCTCTAAGATCCAGGCTGGAATAAACTCAAATATGGGAAGTAAGGCCATAAAGACCTCCTCCTTTGTTTAAAAAAAAAAAAAGAGAGAGAGAGAGAGAGGAAAAATATAGGGGTCAGGTACAGTGCAAAGAGAAAAGGGTGGGATTAGGGTACTGGGAACCCTTTTCTTTGCCTGCGAACTATTTCTGAAATGAAATGTTCAGAAATGAATAGACTCTGATTGGAAAAGAAGACAATCAACAGAAGTCATGCCAAGTAGAAAGGCTGGATTTGGTTAAATACTTTATTTTTCATATATGAGATAGCGCTTGTATCTCTTATTTGTAGGCTTTGGGAATAAATAGCTAAGTTTCGATTAGAGACCTGTGGTAAGAAATACATTGAACACCACAGCTCAGTACATCATATGTTTACCTGAAATTGGAACAAAAATACGAATGAAATACATTCTATCTTATTCTATTTCATTTCTGAAAGTTCTTGTTATAACCCACTCATGAGTCTCCACCTGCAGTATGAAAAACACTGAAGTAGATGTAAGGTGAGTGATGAGCACTTAGGGACAAAGGCTTCTTGACAGACTGTGGGTTACAGTGAGGTAGGTCAAAAGTCAAATGGAAAGGTCCTTGAGGGTCCCTGGGACTGACCACATGGGAAGCCAAACCATTTGCCTCCCCTGCCTTCAAGAATCTTCTCAAAACTCTCCTCCCCCAGAAAGCCACCCCAGATGAGCCTCATCTGGCCCCCAGGCCCTCCAAGCCCTCTCCAGGGGCTCGATTCCTGGTGCGTAGACAGCCCCAGAGTTCAGAGACAAGCACTTCGGACTCGGCCACTTGCACCCACACGTGATGCTGCCTGGCTCATCTGTTTCCCAATGTGCTGTGGGACACAAAGCCCTGGTCCTCCAGCTCAGGCCTCTGAGAGTCTCCTTCTTGACTAGACAGGCTTTTGTATGGAAGGAAGCAGACATCTCCACCCACTCCCCAAAATAGCATTTCTCCCAGTAATCTATTAAATACATTAAATTAAACAGAATGGGATGTGGTTACCATATTGCCCAATTTAGCTGTTTTATACACTCAAATTTGATTTAACAAACAGAGTACAGGTGTACCATTTACGGTTGAATAAATATGGTGTTTAGACTTATTCCCATAAAAATCTGGGCACCAGGATCTTGATGAGGAACATAATTTCCATTATCATATTGTTTCTGGGCAAAAACAGATTCAACCTACATCGGTTTTACCTGCAGTGCCTTTTTCAGGAATGTGAGGACTCCCTGCCGTTCCACACGGCTCTGCCACCTGCAATGTCCTCCTGCCTTTCTCGTTTCCCTGTGATCCAAGGGTGTCTACGGATCCTGGGAGCCGCCCGAGGTCAGAGGTCAAGGGCAGATCCAGGTTTTGTGGGGCTCTCTGAAGGAAAAGAGCGAATACAAAATTAGGTCCAATGGTAATGTTTCTTTAAAACAGGAAAAATCACAATTTATGCCAGCCTTGGAAATTCACATCCCTTTCTTGTGACATCTCTTCATCCAGTTTACCAGAAATGCTTACATAAAATGCTTCCTGTTTGTAAACTGGCCTCCCCTTCCCATACAGAACACTCTATGACTCCCAGATCACATAGCCAACCCTCCTCTGATCCCCAAAGTGAGCAACCCTAAAGTTTAAGCTTCATCAGCTTCACAATGAATCTGCCTCTGGCAGGGAACCTGTGTTCTTTCTCTGTTGTCCCCAATAGTGAGAGTACAAGGCTCTGCTGTCACTGAGCCCAGGCAGGGAGAAGTCAGAGAGCAGAGGGCATCACAGGCCAGTGTGTTCAAAGCAGGATTCTTCCAGGCACCTGAATCAGAGTCACCTGGAGAGTTTGCCAAAATGCAGATTTCAAGAACTGCGGGATCCGATTCTGGAGTAGGAATGATGCATCTGCATGTGTACGCTGACTCTAGGGATGCTGAAGCTTAAGGACCACTGCTCTAGGATGGTGCTCTCTATTTAGCTGGGTCAGTGGGGGGACAAAAGTCCACAGTGACTCCAAAGGCCTCATCCAAAGCCTCCTGAGGTGGGGGCCAGGCAGAGGCTACATCCAGCAGTACAGGGTCTGCTGAAGGAGGTGGTACCACATCCCCAGCCTCCCTTCCCTGCCTCGGCTCATCTGCCAAGCTCCACAAGCCCTCCTCCCTCACGGCCCCCACTGCACAAACAGCACGCCTACTAGTCCAGTGTCTGATACTACATTAAAGAACCAAGTGGAACTGAGCTGAGGATCATTTGTAGGAGTGTGTAATCCCAGCATCCTTCTCCAGAGACTCTTTGCTGTTACTGAATCCCTCCTTGCTTCCTGTCAGGCAGTTATGCATGGCTAACCTTAGAGAACGAACTTGGAGGGAGAAAGGTCAGTAACAGGGTCATTCAATCCTCTGAGTAGTTACCTAAGAGCTTCCAAAGGGCTGAACTGAGTCCCCATCTCCTGCCAGGAAAGTATGTGGCTCAGAATGACAGCCACGATTTAAGGGAGAAGACTATTATTTACTGAGATATGCAATGTGCCAGACACTGTGCTCACTGCCAGACACTTGTAACCCTGTCACATCTCACAACCATCCTATGAGTATAAATTAATACCCTGATTGCTACCCTCAGCTTAAAGAAGTGTTTAGACTGCACTCAGCTCTATTAGGTACCAGTTATGTAAATGTTAAACTGTTTTATTTCCTCCTATCAGAGTCCTACAGTTGGTGAATTTTTTAAAGATTTTATTTATTTATTTATTTATTTTAGAGAAAGAGGAAGGCAAGGAGAAAGAGAGGGAGAGAAACATCAATATGTAAGATACATCAATCGGTTGCCTCTCGCATGCCCCCAGCTGAGGACCCAGCAGGCAACACAGGCATGTCCCCTGACTGGGAATCAAATTAGCAACCTTCTGGTTCGCAGGCTGGCGCTCAATCCACTGAGCCACACCAATCAGGACAAGCTGGAGAAATTGTTAATGAGCCCTTGCTTAAATGTGATTAGCATCATGCCTTACATGTAGTAGATGTTCAACAAGTATTAACTGCTATTACTTGAATTAATATTTTTACACAGGAAAGAACTGGAACTCAGAGAAGTTAAGCACTTTTCTTGAAGCAACACAGAGGTAGGGTAAACAGAGCTTCAAACCTCTGGCTCTCAAATCTATACTCTTTCCTCAATCCCATTGGGTTGTAAGAGAGTTGGAGTCAGCTCAAAGGAAGCTTTCTCCTTTCTATCCCCATGGGTAATGCAATTCCTACAAGGTCTGTCACATAGGAACCAGCCACTTGGCAAATATTACTTGCTTTCATCCCATTTATTCCTCAATAATCAGGTACTGAGCACCTACTATAGGGCACTAGTCTTGACTGAATGCTGTGTGGGACAGTCTTAGCCCTCGGGAAGCTCACAGTCTGAGAGCTAAGATACACTAAGATACACACTAGGCCATGCGTAGATGCTGGGATGCAGGGGCACTGGAGTAGAGAGAGTTCAGGCTCTTGACCTGGTAAAGGACCGGCAACATTTCCTCCTTCTCACGGTCAGTCTGTATACAGGCACTCAGGATGCTGGCCCTCAGGATGCTGAGGTGGCTCCACCAAACTGACAAGGGACCCGAACACTCACACAGAAGCATGCAGTCAAGTTTGGGAGCCCTCCACTCATTTAGTCAGTGTCAGAGTCCTGCCAGGTGTCCCTTACAAAGGCCCACGGCTGTCTATTCTCACAGCTCCCCTCTCCTTCCTTTTCACAACAGCCTCCTCACTAGCCTCCCATTTTCCTGCCTCTTTCATCCCAGATCACGTGTGCACAGGCGAGCTAAACGGCTCCGCCTGGCAATTCAGACTTCCCATCAGCTGCTCCACTCTGCATATCCAGTGTTGTATAATATCAAGGACACCATGAGTTCAAAGAGAGTTCAGATTCTGACTGTAGGTTTTAAACTCTTTGAACCTCCATCCTTTTGTCTGTTCAGTGGGGTAAGAGTCAACTCAGAGGATAAAATGAGAGATGTGAACAGGCACAGCATCCAATAGTAGCTCTGTAAGTTCCCTCCCTGCCGTACCCCCAGACAGCCCATTCTACTCTGCTGGTCTCCGCTTTCCTGCCTTTGCTGGTCCATGTTTTCTCTGCCAGTTCAAATCCTATCCCTCCATCTGGACGCAGCTTGGATTTCAACTCCTCCATAAAACCTTCCGTGAATAGTCCTAGGTCATGATGGCTTTATACCCCACAGCAGGGGTGGAGGGTGGTGACATGGGGGTGGTTTCGGAGGTACAATGGACGTATGAGGCATGCTTATTGAATATGTGACAAGGAGAACCCCCTCTGTGCATACAGAACACGCAGATCTTCAAGGCAATTTTATGAAAGCCTCCAGGCCTGGAGTTACCACTGGCTGTGCCCTTGGAAAAGACAGAGCTAGAAAGCTCTGTCCTTGTTCTGTCCAAAGCTCACCTCACAGGACTGAGCTCCAGCTCTGGACGAAGGGAGACATCCAGGATGCCCTCTTCAAAGGACTCCCTGTGCCTTGGACTCTGCCCCACCTACTTTCCTATTGTTGATTCTGCAGCCTCTGGTCAAGACCCATCAGCGGGTGTGACCCGTCTTGGGGCGGAGCTTGTTCTGTCTTTTCTAAGTTGTCCCGGCAGAAGGCCCTCTAAGGCAAGGGCCTTCGGTCTTTGCTCCAGCAAGAGACCCGCTCTCCTAAGCCCAGACTAGTGGCAGGGACCCAGCCTTTCTTCTTTCTAATTTTAAAATTTTTTTTGAGTTTTTAAATTCATGTTTATTCTGTTAACAGCTGTCCCAATTTCCCCCCCTTTCTTTGCCCTCCTCTGCTCAGCAGCCCCCCACAGTCAGGCCCCACACCATTGTCCATGTCCACGGGTCATTCACACGTGTTCTTTCACTGACCCCTCCCCTTCTTTCCACCATTCCCTCCCACTTTCCTCTGGCAGCTGTCTGTTCCATGTTTCCATGTCTCTGGTTCTGCTTTGCTCGTTAGTTTATTTTGTTCATTAGATTCCTCTTATAAGTGAGATCATATGTTATTTGTCTTTCACCAACCAGCTTATTTCTCTTAGCATAAGTCTTCATGTTGTCGCAAAAGGTAGGAGTTCTTCTTTCTTTCTGCTGCATAGTATTCCATTGTGTAAATGAAATTCTGTTGTGTAAAAAACCCCCCACAGTTTTTTAATCCATTCATCTAATGATGGGCACTTAGGCGGTTTCCAACATTGTGCTATTGTAAACAGCGCTGCTATGAACATAGGGGTGCATAAATTCTTCTGAATCAGTGTTTCTGGATTTTTAGGATATATTTCCAGCAATGGAATCTCTGGGGACCCAGCCTTTCTAAACCACCAGGAAGCAGCTCAGAACCCACCTTCATCATGGTTCAGCTCTCACTCTCCTTCCCAGTGTTCATAATACCCAGTCTGCAAGGTGGGCACTCCCCAAAGCCAAGCACCTAAGTGGGTTAGCCAGTTCCTGCCTAACACTAAGTAGATGACATTCTTTTCTAAGGGCCAGGGTAGGACGCTCCAAGCTCTCAGAACCTGCTCAGGGGGCAATGCTAGAAAAGCGCAAGAGCTCGGGGGTATTCGATTCCATTCTTTAAGAGGTGCCTGTGTCCACTGAACAAATTCTAACCCACCCTCTGAATTTCTTAGTCCCCTTTTAAGACCCTATTGGCCTTTGCACGAGGCAAAGAGGCAATATCAGATTCTCCTCTGAGACCCAGGCCCGTGCCCCCTCTTTCAGCCAAGCCTTGCATCTAAAGGCACGAGAACATCACTGGCCCCAGACACTCAAGCTTTAGCATCTGGCCCCACCCAACTCCTCCTCCGGAGGCGTGAATGTGTGTTTAGGGAGAAGGTGCGCCTGGCCACTCAGGAGTTAAAATGGCAGCGGGACTGAAAGGGGGTGGCGTGGCGTGCAGACGGGGAGGCGGCGACCGGAGTGGGCTGGGGAGGTTGGGAGAACAGCAGAAAAGCTAGTGAGGAGGGCGAGCGAGCAGCCGGGAGGAGGGGCGCGGGGCGCCGCGGGGGCCTGCCGGGTGTACTTGGCCGCGCGGCGCGCGGTGAGAACCCCCGACTCAAGCCCGCAGCCTCCAGCGACGCTCGAAGGGCCGCGCGGAGTCCCTGGCGCTAGGCGCGGGGCGCGGGGGCGCGGAGCGGGTCGCCGTTCGGCGATCGCTCTCTCCGACTCTGCCCCGACACCACTCCCAGGACAACTCCTTGGCGGGAAGGCGCCCTCAAGCCTCCCCGGCCTGGGCGGGCGGCACACGGAAGAAGAGCACCGATCAGGCTCCCCAGCCCAGCCCGGGCTGCAGCCGAGCGGCGCGGCGGCCCGGGGACCCGGACGGCGGCCGCAGGGTGAGTGTGCGGCTCAGGGCTGATCCCGGGCGGCGCGGGGGCCGCTGGCGTGGCCGCGGGGACCTGGCGGGAGCTGGGGGAGGGATGGCTGCAGGCGCCGCTGGCTGCCTGCAGGGGAGCTGGCGACTCGGGAAGGGAGGCAGCCGCGAGCGCCTAGGAAGGGAGGGCTGGGGAATGTAAAGAAGGGGGCCAACTGCGCGAGCTGGACCCGAGGCGGAGGGCTAGGTGGCGTCTGGGCCGTAACCCACCCTGAGGGGCCCGGCGCGCCCCAAACTGTTGCTGGGGAGAGCGGGGCCCTGAGATGTCGGAGAGCCGAGAGGTGGCAGAGAGGTTAGGGAGGGCGTGACAGGGGCGGACAGCGGGGTGACAGCGCTCCAGAACCGCGGGGACTTCCCCTGCCTTGGCGCTCTGGTGTCCGTGAGGAGGGACAAGGTGGCCTTGGTGTCCGTGCGAAGTATCTGGAACCGTGAGCCAGGCTCCTCCCGGGCCGGCAAGGGTCTGTCCGCAGCCTGGGATGGGACATTTGGGTTGGGGGATGGGCTCAGCCTGGGGGCCCTGGGAGTGGAAGCGGCATCGGGACGACAACTCTGCGCCCACCTCAGTACCCAGGAGACAGGAGGGGTTGGCCAGCCACAGGTGGTCCGTCTGTCCTGCAGCCAAGGGCGGCGCAGGCTCTGGCTGCTCAGACCGCGAGGAGCTGCCCGTGAGGGGGGCTGAGCTGAGAAGCTGAAGGTGCAAGAGGCCAGGCCCCTTGGGGGTGTTGCTGTGCTCCCCCCTCTTTTTTTTCCCCCATCAAACGAAAGGAAAGAAAATGTCAGCTGGGCTTTGTGCTCTGTTCCTCAGGCTGCCGCAGCTCCCATCTGTTGGAGCCAACGCAGCTTCAAATGGCAGGGTTGGGTCGGGAGGGGGTGGGCTGGGCACAGCGCTCAGTGGCAGAGATGGACTGCACAGACCCTGTGCTTGAAGATCCCAGGTGGTGGGTGGTAGAGAGAACTGCCTCCCCAGGTATGGAGCGTAGAGGTGGCCCCCTGCCAGCTTGTTCACTGTTGTTGGAAGATCTGGGTCTTTTCATGCACAGGCACAAGGCAGGCTCCCCCTTCCCCGCCAGCCTGGGATAGGCTCTGGCCCCGTGTCCTCCTCCTGCACTAGGCGGCCAGGATCCCCTTCCACTGCCCACTGCCCACTGCTCCTTAAAGGTCCCTCTAGCAAGGAGCACTGGGCATGGGCTGGCAAAGCTGTGCACAAGGTACTGATGCCCCCTTGCTTGTGGGCCCTGTGGTTATCAGAAAAAAGTCACATGTGGGTGGCCTGACCCACTTTCCTGGCTGACCAGGTGCTCCTGTGAGGAGAAGATGGAAAGAGAAGGGCACAGCGAGGGGTCTGAGCCTTCTAGGCCCTTTGCCTCCCCCTGAGCTGGCTCATACTGAGTCTCCTTTCTGCCTAGGGAGCCCCTCTGGAAAGCATGGAACTAGAGGCCACAGTGCCCCAGGGACTGAGCTTTGCCTGGGGTCTGGCAGATACCTGGTGTCTAGAAGCACCCCGCTATCCACACCTTTCCCCAGCACGGCCTAACCCAAAGGAGACACCAAATGGCAATGGGAACTCAGAGGTCTGCTAAGACAAATTCCACTCAGACTGAGACAAGTTTCCTCTGTAACTCACTGCAATTTCTCCCCACACCTCAATTGCCTCCTGTGCCTGCCTCCATCCTCCCTCCTCCTTTCTCCTTTGCTCTTCACTCCCTTTTCTCCAGCGTTTCTTCCTCTCCCTTTCTCCTCTCAGCGCTTTCCCTCTCTTTCACCCTCCTCCTTCTCCCTAAGATGTTCTCCCTCCCTCCTTCCGTCCCTCCCAGGTCTCTGTGGCCACTTTGCCCCGCTTCTCTTCTGCAAACTGCAGCTTTAACCAGAAGCCAGGCATGTGCTCTGCTCCAGACACCCTGACGGTGGGAACACATGCACTGTTGGCTTTGCTGAATGCCCTTTGCAGAGGAGGGGCCAGGCTGGTGGGCCTGGCAGCTGCATTTCCCTGGCCTGTCTCCTGTGCCCTGCCATTTGCCCCTGCTACCCCCACCCCTTGTTTTCATTTGAAAGGAAAAAGAAAATCCATTGCTTTTTCAACAAAATTCCTTTATTCAGCAACTTATTGAGCACCTACTATGTGCCCAACACCATTTTAGGAGCTGACGATACAGCAATTAAACCTCTATGTCTCAGGGCAAAAGTAAACTTGTCTCTGGACTTTCCAGTTGATTAGTCTGTGCCCACCAGGCTCTTTCAAAGACCACTGCTTGGCCGGAGGGATGGGAGCGTGAACAGCCCTAGTGAATTACCATCATCATGCTGAGCAGCCTCTAACGTGACAGGCCCACCTCCCTACCAAACACCAAGTACCACAAAGCTTACAGACCCAGGGCCATCCTGTCCTTAAGACACTTCTGACCCGAAAGGATGGACCGGTTCCTATCTCACCATTTATCTGGGAGGGCGGAGTAGGAGTCCAGTGTTGTAGACAGACGAGGGAGAAAGACACAGATTTATTATTGAGTACATACTAAGCACCAGCCTGTCCAGAGCTTTACAAAAATTATCTCATTTGATCTTTCTAACAACCTTCTAAGGCCTGGATTATCATCCCATGCTTTATAGCTGAGGAAATTGAGGGCCAGAGAAGATCAACCACTTGCCCCAGGTCACACACATAGCTCTACATTTTTGAAATCACTGATTGTCTGCTGCTCATCTTGCCCCTGTGATGTCTGTGACATCTGGTAAGTTGTGCAGTTATCTGAGATTACATTTTAATCGAATTTTTCAGGAGCATGCCTTGTCTCCTCAGTTAGAATATGAGGATATATAAGGATTTGCTGAACTCTTGCATGAATAAGCTTTCACAAGCGATCAGGGAAGTCTTCCTGGAGGAGATGGGACCCTGATAGAGAAGGCAGGGAGGGTATTGATCTTTCTGATGCTGCTCAGATGTGCGACAAGCTGTAGGCAGGCAACCCATGCTCCACGCCACCCTGCCTCCAGGTAGAGATGATGGGAAATTGCTGTTTTCATTGAGGGTCAGGAGGTAGGAGCTGGGTCGATGGCCAGTTTAATGAGTTAGTGCCTCCTTGGGCAAGCCTGAACTCTATAAACATTCTAAGACAAAGAATGGAGGAGGGAGGCAGTGAAGCTGACAGTAACTACAGGGAAGGGCAAGGGCAAGGGCAGTGGCTGGAGAATGGAGGGGGCAGGAAAGGGGGAGAGCGATCGGGAACAAGAGGGGAGGGGGACAAAGACAGAAAATAAACTGAGAAACAAAAAACATCAGGCAAGAAGCATGCAAGAAAAGACATAACCAGACAGGACAGACAGCAGCATGTGGTGGGGTTGCTAAGAGAGGGTAAGAAGGACACCTATACCCTATACTTCCTTGAGGGCCTTGATCTCTCAGTCCCGTCGTTCAGAGGGTAGAATAGTCACCAGATCAGTCTTACTTAGGCATTTGTTTACTTAATGAGCCTATCTTTTCTAAGCACCTACTGTGTGCTCAGACCTGTGCTAGAGGCTAGAGATAAAGAGACAAATCAGATGTGGCCCCTGCCTTCCAGGAATTCACAGTAAGGGCATAGGTTCTGGAACTGCACACCTGCGGTTAGGATCCAGGCTTCGCCACTTATAGCTGAGTGACATTGGGCAAGTCATCTAGCTCTCTGTGACTCAGTT
Source organism: Pteronotus mesoamericanus (assembly GCF_021234165.1). NCBI lineage: Eukaryota > Metazoa > Chordata > Mammalia > Chiroptera > Mormoopidae > Pteronotus > Pteronotus mesoamericanus. Next base: position 6,289,850 of record NW_026555326.1, read on the forward strand.
TCCTACTTCATAGAGCTGTTTTAAGGATTAAGTGAGTTAATACATGTAACGAGCTTAGAACAGTGCCCTGCATTGTAAGTGCTATGTAAGTATATTATTATTGTTATTATTCAGTGGGAGAGTCAGTCTTACAATAATGAAACGAGTGCTATAATACAGGGATGAGCAGATAAAGAGGTGACTGTCTCCATCTGCATTTTATGGAATGGTTCTCAAAGCGCATAATATTTGGGGCAAGGCTTGAAAAGGAGTCATCCCGGCACAGATGGCGGGCCCTGGGACACTGGTGCCAAGGGTGTCTGGGGCGCAGGGATTGCGTATGAAAAGGTGCTGCGTTGTGTATGTGGTGCCTTCTGTAGACTTCAGGAACACCTTGGGCCTGTCCCATCTCAGCCTCTGTTCCGGTGCTTGGGGCTGAGTTTCCAGCGGGGCTGACAGGTCACCCAGAACCTCAGCCTAAAACAGTTGTCCTTTGGGCAGGGGACCTGACGTATCCCTGCTGGGACTGGTCTCATGACCACGGCTTCCAAAACGCTCTAAGACATCAAGCAGTCTCTCCTCCAAACCCAGAACAGCCACAGCCCTTGTCCTCTGGCTTTTTGCACTTCCTGGGGACCCAGTGGACGCCTTGGGCTGAGGAAGCTGCCTATTCAGAGGTGAGTTGAACCAGGTTTGGTTTAGAATTTAGTTTCTCTCTGTACATTTCTTCCACCTACACCTTCCCTGCTGCTCAGTGTTTGATGGACCCGAAGTGAGTTCCAAGATGAAGAGCAGGCAGAGGGTTCCTAGGGCCATAATCATTTCTCACCCTCCAGCTCTCACATTGTAATGGCACTAATTATAGCAGCTAGCATTTATTGAGCATTTACTGTGTGGCAGACCCTGTGCCCAGAGCTTTACCTGCATTATACCATTAAATCCTTAAAAATGCCCCTGTTAGGTAGGTGCTCTTATCATCTCTAATTTAAACTCAAGGGAACTGAGATGCAGAGAGGTTCAGTAACTTGCTCAAAGACATATTACTAGGAAAAAAACCAACAACAACAGAGGATTTAACTTTCTTTCTGACCCAAGTGTTCCCACTCGGTAACCGCCCTCAGAAAGCAGCGGTCCTTGGGCCTGCAGGGTGCTCTGGGGCCATGCAGCCCGTTCTCCTCCCTCCCTACCTTAAGAGGCTCCCAAAGTCCTGTCCAAGCCAGGGGCCGCCTGCCCCCTTTTGGGACCTTCCGAAAGGGTGTCCCCTCTTCCTCCTGCTCCCCCAGGTCACAGCTCCTCGAGAGCCCACATTGTTTGCTTCTGCCTCAGCTAAGTGCCTCAGGGGCCTCTCAGAGCCAGAGGCTCCCAGAGAAGCTAGACACTGAGAGCCAGTCGCTATGGCCACCATAGCGGAACCAGTGCAGGGCGGACTTCTGAGGGATGTGAGGATGGATGCAGACCCTGATTCAGCAAATGGGGCCGGGAAGGTTCGGGAATGGTGCTGTTAGAGGGGGTGTCTCTAACAAGGCAGCCTCGTATCTTCAGAAAACCAAGTACGGTCGTTCATATTTACAAATTCACGAGGCAGATCCTTCAGGAAAAAGCGTCTGGAAGAAGGGGCAGCAATTGTTAGACCACCAGCTTGGTTTCTCCTGTCAAAGTGGGTCTGTCTTACCTGATCCTTTCAGGAGGGAAAAAAAGGAAGGAAGAGATGGGAAAGGCAGGAGCGGTTTTGCTCCTCTATAACCTGTCCTCAGAATGAGCATTTAAAGGCAGGGGATGAAAGTGTCTGTCTTTGGCCCGGGTGGGCAGATGTGGTGATGCCAGGAGACAGGGCACTCACAGAGGGGCAGCTGGTGGGCAGGCTGTGCAGGGGGAGGGGAGGGCCTCGACTCTACCTTGACACACAACCCCTCATCTTCTACTTCTGGATAGACCTCCCAATGAGAGGAAGGTAGCTGGAGCTCACTCAGCTCCAGGCCCCTGAACTTCAGAAGGTGCTTGGCCTGTGTTGGCCCAGGGGTGGGAGGGTGGAATCCCACATCTGGGCGGGAGCTACAGAATTTGCCTGTCCCTCGTCTGTCTCTGCAGAACCATGCCCCAGCTGTGTCAGACACAGAATGGGACGGGAATCTCTTCATTTAGCAAGTATTTCTTTAAGCATTAGTGCCTGGCCTGCTGGTACAGAAATCAGTGAGCAAGCAGCGAGCAACCAGAGATTTCTACCCCATGGAGTTATACCTGATTGTCTGGGGGGGGGGGGGGGGGAGGCAGTAAAATTATTAGTAAATTAGAAAATGGCACATGCTGAAGAGAAAAATTAAGCAAGGATGGGGGATAGGAAAGGATATGTTTGGAAGAGGAGAGTTTGTAATTTCATACAGGGTGGTCCAGGAAGACCCCACTGAGGAGGTGACAAGAGTAAAGATGAAGTGGCTGCAAGGTGGCGAAGGGAACAGTAGGTGCAAGGGCTCAGAGGCAGGGCCGCACCTGGCGGGTTCGAGGAGGCCACGTCTGGGAAAGCTCTGCAGCTCAAGTGAGGAGTTGGGTCCTTCCTCGGAGTAAGATGGAGACCTCGCGGGGTTCGGGGGCAGGAGGTCACGTGATCAGACCTTTTAAATTTTAAAACCCTGGGATTTTGGCCGTTTCAGCATTTCACCAGGTGGCTAGTCAGGAGGTTCTCCAGCCATTGAAACTAATTTAGTCAATTAGTACTCACCACCCTCCTTAGGTACTTTTTGAGCACTGTCCTGGTGTGGGGTGAGGAGGGGTCGTGGAGAAGACAAAGAAACACAAGTCATAGCCTATTAGTGAGGAAATCTACAGATTCATTGGGGAGGCAAAACTTACACTCCTAAGAAATAACAAGGGAATAATACCAGACAGTATTTAAAACCAAGTGCTAAACTGTGTGATTTAGACTATAAATGTTATCAGAACTGTGAGCTTTGTGTGGGCGTGTAGAGGGAACGCCGCCTTGAAGGGGTGCTGCTGACGGGGGGCCTGGAAAGCGGGGCAGGGTTTGGGTCTGCGGAGGGGCTTCTGGAAAAGGGAGCTAGGAGCTCCTGGGGGTGGGAATGGGAGAAAGGTGGCCAAATGGAGGGAGCGCATTGGTGGGGAGCGGTTTTTGTCTCCGGAGCAGTCCCCACCATCGGGTTTCTCGTGTCCCCTTTATTCTCTCTGGACAGGAGAGCAGCCCTTTTTCTAGAGGATGAAAACCCATTGTCCCGCATTCATGCCTTGTTCTCCGCAGGGCCCACTGATCTCTGTCCTTTGACACGCCTTGCTTTGAGAAGGTCCCCTCTCCAGCTCTCAAGTGGTTTCCGAGATCTGCACTCCCCCAATCGGTTGCTGTCCGCCGGCCCCTTGGCCCGCTGACACAGGGCCCAATTCTCTGCCATCCCATAAGCTCCATTTTCTACCCAGGCTGCAACTGGCTTCTGTTCTTCCTTCCTCTCACTGACCTGGCTCCTGTTTGGTAGGTTAGTCCCACAACAGCGGTCCCCAACCGTTTTTGCACCAAGGACTGGTTTCATGGAAGACAATATTTCCACCGACGAGGGTTGGGGGATGGTTTCGGGATGATTCAAGTACATAACATTCAAGTTCACCTCCTGCTGTGCAGCCGGGTACCTAATAGGCCATTACAGGTACTGTCCACTGCCCCGGGGGTTAAGGACCCCTCGCCTACAACATTCCAATTTATTTCATATACAGTGAATTGGAAATAACATTTTATTGCAATGAGCAAACATCCGCCCATGAGGGCTGAGTCTGTTCTTTCCCTGGAGAGAGGCTGTCTGGGATTTGGGTCTTGGGGTTTGGCTTGCTTCTGACCTGTAGAGAGAGTGCCCTGGAGTGGAATGGGGTTCCTCAGTAGTGCCTTACCCTCCCGACCCCCACCTTGCCTCCACCCGGCCCCCAGCAAAGAGCCAGGAGTCACATGTACAGCCCTTTCTGCTAAACAGATTCATCCTTCCCCTGGGCCCTGGCAGCCTGAGAAAGGAGGGCCCACCAGCTCTACCCGGAGGCTGTGGGCACAGCCTCTAAGACGCAGGCCTAAGCTCACAGTCTGGAGGAACTGGAGTCAGTTGGGAGTGGGTCAGGGTCCCTGTTCCTTAACCACACTCCACTGGGCATTTTACTTAACCTCTCTGAGCTTCAGTTTTCTCACCTACAAGTCAAGGTTAATAATACCCACTTCACTGAGTTGTTAATAATAAGAGTTAACATTTTTGAGTGCTTATGATGTGCCAAAAGCTTCACTGCATTTATCTCATTTAATCCACATAACTCTGTGGAGTGGATATGATTTTCCCTCCATTTTGCAGCTGAGGAAACCAAAAGATGGGAAAGATGAAGTAACTTGCCCAGGCCACACACAGCTGGCAAGTGGCAGAGCCAGAATTTGGTCCCAAATCTTCCTGACCCCAGAGCCCTGGTCCTCAGGCACCACATTAAAGGAGCCAATCTGTGTAAAACGCCTGCTACAAAGTAGAAGCTCAGTAAATGTTCGTTCCTTTCCCCTCCATTTCCCCTGGGCCAATCCTCCAAAGAATAGCTCTCTCCTACCTCATCACATTTCTCTTCTGGGATCCCTTGGGACAAATGATAGAGGTAGGAACCAGAGTGAGCTGCTGGTTTATACCCAGGAAAAAAATAAGGCTGAGAGGGGGTGAGTAATTTGCATAAAATCATAAAACACAAGGGTTATGATTAATATCCAGGAAAATCCTTCTCATAAGAGTTTCGTTACCCAGCCCTACTGGGTCTCAGGCCGTTGGCTGAGGGTACCTTACACCTTACAGAGGTTATAGTATACAGGGGGTGAAGGAGAGGCCACCATCTCCCTGAGGGCAGGTCAGAGCCTGTCTCAGCTGCAAGTGCTAGAGTTGGTCCCCATGGTCCTGGAAAGGTGCTGGCAGGAAGGTTCAAAAACTTATGTTTTCTGAACTTGGTACTGTTTCTAGAGTTTGTAACAAATAATCTGGGAACTCCTCTGGATGGATCTAGGAAGAGGACAGTGTTGAAGGTGAAGATATGGGAGGAAAGAATGGCATCTCAATTTTGTAACTGTTAAATCAGTGTGACTTTGGCACCAGGTGCAGTGCCAATGGATGGGGATGGGTAATGGGGGCGCAAAGGAAAACAGAGTCGGGGCCTCGGCGATGAACCCGTCTAATGGGAGAGATCGTTCACTTGCCCCCCTGGAGACACACACAGCTCCCCCTGACATTAACAGCCCTCATCCCTTCCTCCCTGGAGACCTCTTTTCTATAGACATAGAAACCCATCTGTCTGCACACCCCACCAGGACAGCCTAAGACTGCAGCATTCACTGCTGATGGTCAGGCCCCAGAGTGCCTCTGAATTCCTTGTAATGATCCCCCAGGGAGAAAAGGAGAGGCCCAAGTGATAGCTCTTTAAAACTGATAGCAACTGAGAGTCCTCTGGTCATGTGGCTTTCAACATTTATAGACATTGACCCATTTTTCGAAACACATATGTGGTGGGCAGAATAACAGCCCCCCCCAAAGATGTCTGTGCCCTAGACCTTGGAACCCATGAAAATGTCAGGTTTCATGGCCAGGGGAATTAAGGTGGCAGATGGAATTAAGTTTGCTAATTAGCTGATCTTAAAATGAAGAGATTGTCCTGGAATATCCTGTAGACCCAGTGTAATCACAATGAGTCCTTTAAACGTGGAAGAGGGAGGCGGAAGTCAGTGTCAGGGACAGGATATGAGAAAGACTCAATGGGCCATTGGTGGCTTTGAAGACTGAAGGGGCCCTGAGCCATGAGCCAAGAAATTTGGGTGGCCTCTAGAAGGTGGAAAAAGCCAAGAAACAGATTCTCCCCTAGATCCTCTACAAAGGAGCACAGGCCTGGCAACCCCTTAATTTTAGTCCAGTGAGACTTATGTTTGCACTGTAAGATAAATCTGTGTTGTTGTAGGCCACTAAATTTATGATAATACGAGGTCTGCCCAGAAGGTATCCAGCCATGTAGTATGAAAAAAGAGACATTTATTGAAGAAGATGCAAGAAACATTGTACGTAGGACAATGACACCTCAGTCCCCTTCAAAGTAGGTAGCTTGGAACCTCACACAGTTCTCCCAATTGCCATCAGCTGCCCCATCGTATTTTCCTGACTCTCATTGATGGCCTGAAATCTCTTCCCTTTCAAAGGTGATTTTGGTTTTGGGAAAAGCCAGAAATCACAGGGTGCCAAATCTGGGCTGTAGGGGGACTGAGTCACCTGGGTGATTTGATGTTTTGCCAAAAAGCTCTGCACAAACCATGATGCATGAGCTGGTGCATCGTCATGATGAAGTTGCCAATCACCACTTGCCCATAGCTGCAGACTTCTGAATCATCTGAATAGTTTCCACAGAGGAATGTTCCAGCTTCATGCAAAATTTGATGCAGATTCATTGCTTTGCTCACTCAGTCACTTTGAGTGCAGTGGCCACACAGTACACATGCTCACTCAACGGCGTCTACGGCCCCCATGACTAGTACAGTGAAGTTGTCATTGTTCACTCATGCATATTCCAGTCCACTCTCCTTGGCTGCCAGCTTATACTGATGTCACGCAAACCATTCTCATGATATTAACCATGGCTGAACTTTTTCTGGACAGATCTTGTATGGTAAGTCAGCAACAGGAAATTAATAGGCTACTGTAGCTGGAGCAAAGCAGGTGGACCAGGACCTCACTGACTTGGCCTCCTCCTGATCCCTGACCCTGAGGAGTTGCTTCACAACTCTGAAGAGCCCAATTAGGAATATACTGTGCCTAAAACACATCCCAGTTATTTTCCAGATGATAAAACCGAGGCCCAGAGAGAAGTGGCTTTGTGGGAGGTTATAATGAGTAGGTGAAAGAGCTGGGACTCCCATCCAAGGCTTGCTGCTATCTTGTCAGAAGTTCTGGGTGCTTGAACACCTTCTTCCAGACATTTTCGGCAAGTGGATGTGTGCATTTTGACCTACAAACCTCCAGGCACTAGGCTCAGTGCTGGGCAGAAGCAAAGTGAGTTCCAGGTTCAGAAAGCTGAGAGACTGTTGCTCCAGTGCCATTCTACCCTCAGATTCTCACTGGGCCTCAGTTTCCTACAAACACAGGCACCCAGCTCAGGTTGCTAAGGGCTGTCATTGGTCCTCGGCCCCTGGGGACTTGTCCCCAAGGCTAGTCCCCAAGTGAGCATTATCCCAGCCACCTCCTCGGTGGTGAAGGGAGGGGGCTGGGCCCACTGGCCCAGGCTGCACCTGCCAGTCCACAGCCTAACAAGCTGCAGGTGGGTTGGACCAGAGCCTTGGGGGAGGGCAGGCACAGGAGGCTGCAGAGCCCAGTGCCCATAGTGTATAGTGTGTTATCTCCCCTCGGCCAGGTGTTTTGGCCTTTCTAGCTCTCCCCACAGCACACCTGAGCCACAGGCTGGCCCCCAGGGCTGCCAGCTCCTGGTGTTGGTCTCCATAGCAACCCCACTTTTGCCGGCCTGGTTTCTAATGACTTATTGGCATGTGTGGTAATTTGCAGCACTTGGCAGGCAGAGCTAAGGGGAGTGGTAGGGAGGGGAGGAGGTGGTGAGAGGGACGGGGAAATGGAGAGGGGGTTTGGGTTTTTGATGAATAGAGGGGCACACTTTTCCTCCTGCCCCACCCTTCCTCTTCCCTGCTGATTAATATCTGGAGTAAGGTTGCTGCTTCAGGTCCAGGTCCTTCCTCTCTGGGGAGCATGAGAAGGAGACAGATGGACAGACAGCTGTAGAGCACAGATGCTCACCTGTCAGAGGCAAACAGATGTGGAGGTGCTGGCAGCCATGTTCAGACCACTTGTGTGTTCTGCCACGCCTGCCTGCTCCCTTGTCCCTGAGAACAGGGGTACCCCCTGGGCACAGTAGTTGCTCTGCTTCATGGGTAGGGGAGCAGGAGTAATGTAACCACAGGAGAGGTCCTTGCAGCTTTGTGACCCCTCGCAGGCTCAGAGAACCAAGCAGGGTGGCACTGAATGGAATGCCAGATTGCGGAGGTATAGGTGAGCCAGCCAAGCAATCAAAGGGGGAGAGATAAGCGAGGGCCAGACTCTCCTCCTCTTCTCATTGGCAAAGCTTATTCAACCTCAAAACGACTTCCGCAGAGCAAGGCGATGGGGAGCCTCAGTCTGGGTTGCTGCAGTCTTCTTGCACACTCACTTCTGCCTCTCGGTGACTTCCATTCCATACGTGCCCTTGTAAGAGGCCACCTGGTTCTGAAAAGAGCACCAGCCTTAAAGTGGGAGACATCTGGGTTAGAATCCTGTGGCCACTGCTTACCAGCTCTATGACCTTAGGCACATCTCTTAACCTCTCTTTGAGCCTCTGTTTGCCCATCTGTAAAATGGGGTTAACACATCCCATCTCACAGGCTTGTGAAAATGAAACCAGCTCACCCTTGCGAAATGCCTGGCACATGGTAGGCATCTATAAGTATGAAAGAATTTTAAAAGTGATCTATTAATTACCTATTCCAGTAAATGCAAGCAATGTGATAAATACTTTTAAAAATTATGGTGGGCCTTGGTAAGGTTCTCTTTTGTAAATGTTCAAGAATAGTTTTTGTTTATTCAGTAAATATTTATTGCCTTTCTACTATGTACAAAGTATTGAGCCAGGTGCTGGGTGTTTCCTGGTGTTTCATGATTAGGGTATAATTAGGTTATCTGTGCATTCTTTAACCATATAGCGTCTGACAGGAGACGGAGGGAGAGGGAGGCCAAGGAGGGCTAGTGGCAGGGAGAGGGTGGTCCAAGGTCAACCATGTAAGCAGCTCTTCCATGGATTTCTAAGAAGTGGCTGATCCTAAGAGAAGGCTCTGCATTGTGAAGCCTCTGGGTCGTGTGCGGTGAGACATGCTGCCTGACTCCTCGGAAACGGTGAGTCTGTTTTTAGATCTGGATAGCGGAAGAAGGAGCCAGTGGGTGGCTGCTCCTCCATGTTTATAAGCTGCTGTTGAGGCTTGAAGAGGCCACCAGTAACCACCCAGCCAACAGTCAGAAGAGGAACAGAGGCTCCTGCCTTCACCCAGGCATCTGAGCAGGTCACAGCTCCCTCAGCGGGTGCTAGGAGGGAGGTGAGGGGAGCCAGTGGGAACTGGGAAACTTGGCTTCCTCTCTGCCAGCAGATGGACTTCTGCCTGCAGCAGGAATCTGTCTGTTCTTCTAACCACCTCCCCACAGCTTTCCCTAAGACAGAGCGCCAGAGATGGGCAAACAGAATGCCAGAGACGGATGGGTCCCTGGAGAGAGTCCAGCCCACTGCTTTCCCACCTTCTCATTCACATCATAGCACACGAAGGCAATGGCCATGGCTCTGGGACTCTGACTGACCCAGGACGAAGGGGACCTTGATCTCGGCATACCTGTAACCCATGTGGCTCTCCAACATCAGCTGGGAAGCTCTAGTTTAACCAGTTCCTCCAACCTATTTTTATTGGTGAGACACTTGTGGTCCAGGGAGGGGAAAGGACTTGCCCAAGGTCACACGCACGTTAGTGTCAGTAGGACTAGGTATAAGTCTCCTAACTTTCTGGCCCAGTGCTGTATCTGTTACCTCTTCTCGACTCCTTCCACTTTCTTTCCTGACCTTTCACTCTGAAGAATGTACTGTAGGTGAAAAGGGAATATAATTTCTCTAAGAGATTATTATTCCCCATATCTCATAAAATCAGACTACATCTCTCCCACCCCCTTATCCTCACCAGTCGCCTTCCCCGTTCAGGGAAGCCTTTGGCATCTGCTCATAGACATCCTCCCCTTTCCTCGTCCTTCCATTGTCCTGGGTGAGGTCAGAGACTACATGGGCCACTCACCCTATCCCCAGACCATCAGCCCCCTCACCAGCTTCCCTACCTCAGCCACTCACTCCCAAGGTCACACCCTCGATCTTGCCGTCGCCTGAAAATCACCTAGTAGAGATGCCTGCTTTCTGGTCACCACGCCCTGGTCTGCCAGTTTGCTGTCCATTGACTCCCACACAACCATTCTTGAACCTCATCGGGATCTTTGACCCATTGGCACCTCTCCTTTCTTGCCATGCATTACCTTCCTCTGTCTTCCTTCTCTGAGTCCAGGTAAAGTCTATGCTCTGTCATTTTAAGAGCTCTCCTGCCAATATCCTAAACTCTCTAGACCCTCTGTCTTTTTATTGCCCAAGGCTGGCAAAGTCCCAGTCTGTATTAATCACTCTATCTTCTTTCTGCCTTTATCCAGATAACTCAACCTCCTAGAAAAAGACAAAATGAGGCAGATTGGTACCTCTAAAAATTCACCATCACCAACCCAAGTTATTCTTTCAGAGGTGCTCCTACCCCATTCCCCTGGCTAGCCCTCCCCTGGCTCTCTGCACAATGACTATTTCACAGCTTCGCCCCAACCTCTACCCACACCCTTGCTGTAAGCCGAGGACCTCGCCTGCTTTACAGAGAAATGGATTCATCGGGCGGAATCCCCTCAGCTCATCCCACCAGACCCTCACACATACCTGTCTCTGCACCAGCCTCCTCCTTCTTCCCTCCTGTTTCTGCAGAGGAGGCATTTCCTTCGCAGGCGGGTCTCCCACCACCTGTACTCTAGACCATGTCCTCTAGTCTTCGTAGGAACATCGGCCCTACCACGCTCAAGTTCCTCCCATCTTCAACAACAACAGCACCAAGCACCTTCCTCAAGCCCGACTCCCCTTTCTGCCACCACCTTGTCTCTTTTCTCCTTCAAGCCAAATGTCTTGAAAGAATTGGCTCTGCTATTGTCGCTCTCCGTTTCTGAGCCTCCCACTTCTTCCTCTGCCCCACTTCAGTCTGCTTTCTCCCCCATCATTCTGCTGAGACAGCCCTCCATATCACTAAGTGCAGGGAACGTTATTTTAGTTCTCAGAAGTATTTTTCCGTCCTTTCTGACACCTTTTTCTCCCTTGGCTTCTCTTAATCATGGCTCTTCTGGTAACTCCCAAGTGTTCTTTGCTGAGTCACCCTCCCCTTCTCCATCCTTAAACCTTGGGGTTCCTTAGGGTCTGGTTCAAAGTATTCTCTTCTGACTGGGTACTTGTCCTGAGGCCGTCTAATGAATGGCTTCCATTACTAAACATGTGCAGGTGACACCCAAGTGAAAATCTGTTGCCTGCACCTCTTCATCTGAGCTACATATCTTTATATCCATCTGCCTAGTTGACTAAGATGGATGTCTCCAAAAACCCTGGCCAGTGTGCCTCAGTTGCTTGTAGTGTCGTCGTCCCATAACCAAAGGTTGCAGGTTATCCCGTAAACAAAACGCTGCAGGTTCGATTCCCAGTCAGGGCATGTGCCTAGGTTTCGGGTTTCATCCCTGGCCCTGGCCCGTACAGGAGGCAACCAATCAATGTTTTTCTCTCGCACATCAGTGTTTCTCTTTCTCCTTCCCTCTCTTTCTAAAATCAACAAACATATCATTGGGTAAGGACTTAAAAAAAAAAAAAAGCTGGAGGAAAAAGCTGTCTTCTGGGTGTAAGCCGAAGACCACTGCCTTGCCAGTGTTCTACTATATAAAGATACCGGACTTCAGCTCCTGTCCCCTTCCCTTTCCTGTCACTGTCCTTCCACAGCTAAAGACCCTGCCCAGATCCAAAGGAGATGTATTCTGATTTTCCAGACAGGCGTGTAGACTCCTCTTCACCATAGTTCTTTCAAGAACAATAGCAATAACCTCTCACATCTGAACAGCCCTTTACAGCCTACCTTATGGTGTTTGTTCGATGTCCTTTGAGCCATCCCTGAGGAAGCTGGGTGTGTGTTATGATGGCTGTTGCACACTGGGGCAAGTACAGCTCAGACAGGTTTAGTGGCATTTGTGCAGCCACGGGGCTGGTCACCGAAGAGTTAGGCTGAGCCCGGTGCTGTGGCCCGCCTCCCATGCTGTCTGCACCGCTGCATATACAGCTTGTAGAAAAGAGGCTGGTGTGAGTTCTGGTTTATCCACAGGATGGAAGGAGCGGGGCCTCCTAACGCCCCCCAACGCCCACGGGGTAGGAGAAGGTGTGACTGGAATGTGGCGTGCAGTTTGCTTTGCAATAGGTTTACCGTCTGTCCATCTAAGGCCAGTCCAAGTTGGCGTTTGCAGAGCCCCCTGGGTCTGTCACCTGTCTTGTATACTGAATAGTCAGTCCCTCATTCAGTGCCGGGGACAGAGTGACAGTGTTGGTTCTGGGGTTCCAGGAGCAGGAGTGCCCAGAGAACCCACAGAGCCTCCAGAAGGACGCCATCTGGGCTCCTTGGGCACACACGGCCTCCCTGGCTTGGCTTCTGCCTGCTTTGCTGGCCTCTTCCCCTTCACTAGAGAGGGGAATACTCAAGTAAATACTCAAGTAATATTCAAGTAATCCTAAATAGTCAAGTAAACCCAACTGCCTCTGGTTGCCCAGCTGCCCAGCCGCTCCACACCACTGAGCTTTGCTCGACTGTTCCTTCTGCCCGGTGCCCTTCATACTCACCTCACCAGACTTGGCTCTCCCCACGCTTCAGTCCTCAGCTCTCATGCCATCTTTTCCAGGAAGCTTCCCCAAAGCCCAGAGACCTCCTCTGTGTACCAAGCGCCCTCAGCATAGTCTGTTAAAAGTCTCTTTGCTGTGTCTTCCTCTTCTGCTGGGTTGGAAGCCCCTTGAGGACAGAGACCATGGCTTACTCATTTTGGAACTCCCAGTGTCTGGCGTGTAGAAATAACAACGACGACAGAATGAGGGCTTGCTATATGCTAACTCTAGGTTAAGTGCTTTATATCAACTCACTGAACCCTAAAATGACCTTATGCTATAGGTACTAGTTTTTAAGATTTTATTTTAAAACAAGTATAGATTCATTGGAAGTACAAAGCAGTGTGCAGGGGAGTCCTAAGTCCCCTTCAGCCTCCCCCAGTATTAATATTAACATCTTATGTAACTATAGTGCAATATCAAAACCAGGAAGACGACATTGATATAATTCATAGAGCTTTTCCAAATTTTACCAGTTATACATGCATACATGCATTGATTTGTGTGTGTATGTGTAGTTTTGTGTAACCACCACAACAACCAAGACACATAACTGTATCATCGTAAGGATTCCTTTATGGCCACACCCCTACCCTTAACCCCTGGCTTTGTTTTATCACAAAAGTTATATACATGAAATAATGCAGTCTATAATTTTTTTCTATTACCTTTTTTAAATCAGCATCATTTCCTTGAGGTTCATCCAAGTTGTGACCTGTCTCAGCAGCCTGCACCTCTTTGTTGCTGAGGTTGCTTTGTTGTTCTGTGGTAGAGATGGGCTCCAGTCTAACTACTCACCCAGTGAAGAACATGTGCATTGCCCCACACTACGAGTGAGAAAACCAACTTGCCCATGGTCACAGGACTAGTAAGTGACACTTAATAAATGTTTAGTAATAGGCACCTAATAGATGTTTAATGTACCGAGTTCCACAGAATGAGGACACTTCATGTTCTCTTGGCACCCAGCAACATGTTTTATGTAGAGTAGGGTCTCAATCAGTATTTGCCAATAAGGATGTGGGTATAATAGCATCTATGTGTACGTGGGCAGCAGTAATGTCCACCTTACCCCTGTGCCTAGACATTCACAAGAGAGGAATACATCCCTCTCAGTGTCTTATATAACTGTACCTTCAGTTTTGCTTGGAATTTCAGAAAAGGATAATTGGGGAAGTAAAAGTGATCGCACACAGGTCTGGCATTTTATTGACTAAAATGCCCAAAGCTAATTGTTCCAAATTAATATGTGTCATATTTGCATGGTATCTTGCATCTAATTTGTAGGCTGCTCATTTTAGCACAATGCAGAGAGACCCGTCCAGCTCCTGCCACCGCTGCCCTCCCAGCTGCTCCCAGGTCAGGCCGTGCTGGTGCCGTGTGCCGAAACAGTGGGTTGGGGCCTGAAGGTGCCCACCCTAAACTGAAAAGTCCAGCCAGAGCATTTTTACCTGTAGAAGAGGAGCTGAGTTACTGCCACTCGGCAGGGGCCTCAGGAGGTTTAATTAAGGAGGATTTGTGGAGCGGTTGGAAGTCCTCAGCCTCTGGTGTGGAGAGCCAAATACAATTAAGTGATTGGGAAGGAACTACACATTGGACTAGTCTTGATCCTGGGCACAGCACCTAGGAGATGGACTTCCCTCAGCACCTGTCATCTCTGTCTGGAGAGGTGAGGTGACAAGAAAGCCAACCCCAGCCTCCAGGACACAGTGGAGATAAGTGGGGTCCCCAGGGTGGGACTTTCACAGAGGGTGTTTGGAAATGTGTCCCATGACATCAAAAGGGAGCCTGTGGTTTTAGTCCAATCAAGGCCTTACCAAAGGGCCACAGATCGCAGGGACAGGTTAAAAGGGCGGACTGTGGGCCTTGCCCTCAGGGAACTGCTAACAGTGTTGACCCACCCTGAAGCAATTAAGAATAATTAAATGCCTGAGTAAATTGTCCAGGCTCTAAAGCCAGTGGTTGCTGGTAGAAAAGAGAGATTAGAGGTGTCCTGAGGAGGTGAGACTCACGCTGGAGACCAAGGAACCATACCTAGGATCGTGGATCTCAGCCACGGTACCACATTGACTCAGAGACTTGGGGAGCAAATGCTAGAGGAAAGCAAATACGGATCTAGTATGAAGTTTACAAAGAGGTGTAAAACAAGACCTCAAAGTAATTCTGACCTTTTGGCAGATCATGTGGGAGTGGGTCCTCAGACCCCTGGGAACACGACCACTGTGTTGTCAGGGGCACTTCAAAGGAAGAGTTGAAGAATCATCTTCCTAAAGAGAATGGAACAATAGCTGGGGAGATTGAATGGACAATTGGAAGAGTGGACTGGTTAGGATGTGGGAACAATATTGGGACAGAGGGAGGGACGTGTCTGATTTAGGACCACTGTTCTAAGGACTCAAGTGAAAGTTTGGTCCTTTAGGGAACTGAATGCGGAGAAAAGATACAGAACGTTATGGTCACTGGGGTGGAGCTGCCCATGTGACAAGAGACTGCTGACCCCAGGGGGAAGGTGCGCACATGGAAGCACAAAGACAGGGAGAGGGCTGCAGGAAGGAAGGGTTTTTAGCCATGCTATTTGGCATCTGCAGCTTGTGGAGGCTGGAAGCTGAGGAAATGCTCCTGGATCAAGAAGAGCTGAGAGGCTGACAGCAGCTACAGGGATATAAGCAGGCAGGGTGTCCATTTAGAGGGGATAACAGACAAGAGCAGCATTTTTGTTGTTGTTTTTAAAGGTGGAACGAGGGTAAGTAAAGGACTAAATTTCCTGAGGAGGTGGGAGAGATGAGGGTGGTTTTGAAAAGGAGGAAATCCCTCTTCTGAAGTCAGAGGGAAGGAGGAGAGAATGGGCAGTGGGGGAAAGGTGCAGGGATGGAGGCCGAGTGCTGGAGGGCAAAGGAAGTCATGCCTGTTCATCCCACCGGCTCCGTCAGGTCAGCAAGGTCTCCTTTCTCGAGGTCAAGTGCAGATGGGAGCACAGTAAGAAGCAGAGTGTGCCAGGGCAGCAGTGAGTGAGGAATAAAAGGATTGCAGCAGAGAGGGCTGAGTGAAGCTGGGATCATGAATCTATAATAGGGCTGGATTGTCGGCTTCTGCTTTCTCTTCCTACGATGCTTTGGGAGGAGAGGAACAGGGGCAGGGGAGGGAGAATTGCTCATTTTTTTTCACTGAGACAAAGGGAGCAATGACCTTAGTAACCTTTGCCTAGGTTCCCAGGCTGTCCAGCCTTCTACTCTCCCGGCCTGGCCTCTTCCTGTGAGCCACCCAGCAAGGAGGTCCATTCACCTGGCCTTGCTGTCTGGGGAGCTCTCTGCTTTTCAGAGCTTGAGGCCATTTTTTCTTGGTCTGACTTATCAATGGACCTGTTCTAAGAGAATCCCATTTGCCCTCTGCCGCTCTCTGTGCACCGGTTTCATTTTTCTCCCCTCCTCGATCTTGCAACAGCAGCTTAATAGCCTGCAAGAGGGTCAGGCTGGGAAGATGAATGCCAGCCTGTGGGGGACTGCATCCTGCCTCTCCATCAGGGGAGCAGAGAATGGATAATCCAGGAAACGCAAACAGACACAACGAGCAGCGTGCAGGATAATCCCAACAGCCTTTGCACTTGTGCCTGGAGGGCGCCACGATGACTTGAGTGCCCCCAATTTGCTGGTCTAGTTAGGTCTGATTTGGGGAATTCTGGTTGCATTTCCTGGAGTAGAGCAGGCAGCAAGGAGAAACCAGGATGGGCAAAAAATGTTTGCTGGGAAGAAGCCACCAAGCAAATGGTCCCCAAGTGCAGACAGCAGAATGGAGGATCCAGGGTGGCTGCTGCTGTTTGAAGACCCGGCACGTTAGACCAGTCCACATAGTGGGAGGCCACCCCGAGCACAGCTTCCTCATCGGTGTATTCCTCATATGTTGTGTGAGGACTCCCTGATGGCCCCTTAACCAGGGAGAAGGCCTGGGAAAGCCCCTTTAGGTAGTGTTAGGGCAGTGATCCAGTATGACCTATCCCTGTTCTACATGTCCCTTGATGATGTGCCCCAGGTCCACAAGTGGTTTGGCAATGAATTCCCCCAGGGGCTGCTGCCTGCCCTGCCCTTCCCCCACCCCCACCCCACCCCCAGCATTAGTTGATGCTTCCTTCTCACCTTTGGCATCAGTTCTTGGTCCAAATGGAGGATGGAGGGGAGGGCCCCTGAGGCTGTGACCATGAGATGGAAGGAATTTCCCAGAAGGCCTCTGGAAATGATCCATTTGAGGGAACGTGGGTTCTGGCATCGGCTCCGGCCTCAGTGTCCTGTGTAACTGTGAGCCACTCACCACACTCTCTGGACCCCCACGTCCCTGATGAGGTCATGTTTCCATCTCAGCCCTAAAGGAGTGGTATAAAATCAGTTTCCAGTCATCGTGAAACCAAGGTGTGCTCCAAGCAGCGGTGTTCTCAAATTCTCCAAAACTTATGACAGGCATGGACTGTGTTTCTCCAAGTCCAGACAGGATTGTGGCCACTTTAGAGCCATTTCGTTTGTGTTTAAGGTCCAGTACCTGGCTACTTATCATCTCTTTGAGCTTGGACAGGTTATTCTTTACCTCAGCAGTCTCCAACGTTTTGGCACCAGGGACTGATTTTGTGGAAGACAATTTTTCCATGGGCGGGGGGTTCGGGGGAGATGGTTTCAGGATGGTTCAGGCTCATTACATTCCAGCTCACCTCCTGTTCTGTGGCCCAGGCCTGGACCGGTACCAGTCCATGGCCTGGAGGTTGGGGACCCCTTCTTTACCGGAAGTTCAAATTTTCACCCATAAAATGGGATCTATAGCTGCCTAACACAAGGTGTTTATACAAATCGAGTAAGGTAATGTGTGCGAAAGCTTTTTGCAAATTCTTCAACGTCCAATCACTGTTGGAGGCTGAGGGAGAGGTAGCAGGGAAAATGGAAAGATCATGGGGCTGGAGTCACAAGGCCCTGAGTTCAAATTCCAAATGTTTGTGAGGTTTTGGCCTCAGACAAGTTGGTGAATGTCTCTTAGTCTTGGTTGCATCACCTGTAAGGTGCACCGAAGTAAGCCATGTCAGAGAATTATGAGGATCAGGTAGCATGGTTTTGGTAAGGGTCCAGCATGTGATAAATGTTGCTCCCTTTCCTTTCCTCATGCCCTGTATCTAGCTCTCTGTTCCTATATCTCAGCCTTCCCAGGCCTTCAAGTCAAGGATGGCTCAGAAGACATCATTTGCACACATTTTCAGACTCATTTCCTGAGCCGAAATTCAGCCTGGCGTTTGTGGAACCGCCACCTTGTCTACACCCTCTCCAGGGCCTCCTCTTTGGGCATGTGTCTTCAGCCTTGGGTTCCCTTTTCTGTCAACAACAGGTGCCTGCTGAGGACTACGCGACTGACCAGACCCAGTGCCCCATCCCTGTAGTCATTATGGCATTCCATGGCACTCCACCTCTGCTGGGGACCCGCTGTCCCCAGCCACTGCATCTGCCGAGCAGCAGGCCACTCCATGCCGTCTGCCCAGCCATCCTTGGCAGGAGGCCTCCTTGCCTGGAGTAACCCTCTTCCCTGAGGAGGGGCCCACGCCCTGGCCTGGTCCCTGTGAACCCCTCAGCACTCGCTACCACCGCTGCTTCCCGCCAGTGCTTCCTCTGTGCCGCGGGTGGCCAACCGCCAACCCTCCCTGCCAAGGGCATCTGGGGGCCCTTAGCCACCTAGTTGCCCTTCATGGCTCCCAGCAGGATGGCACCTACGCCATTTGCGTGGGCACATGTCCACGCCCCTGTATGGTCTTGCCTGACCTGCGACCACCCTTGGGGACTGTTAACAATGCAGGTTCCCAGACAGCTCTCTAGACCAACTAAATAGATTCCAGGATGGGCATCCAGAAATCTCCATTTTTAAATGAGCTCCCATGTGATTTTTATACCCTGTAAAGTTTGGAAACCATTTGTGGGACTTTATTTTCTCATTTTTATTGAGGTAGAAGCCATCCAGGGCAGCACCCAGACCCTAAGTGTGCAGCTTGGTGAATTTGTCCCCAGATGTACAACGCCCCCCGCCGTGTTGCTGGGCCCAGACCGAAATGTGGAACCTTCCATCCCCCGAAGACCCCCTCACGCCCCTCTTCCTCAGGAACACCTGAAGAGGTAGCCGCTGTTCAGAGTTCCAGCAACACGGGTTAGCTCTGCCTGTTTTTGACTTCCATGCCGAGTACTTGATTCTTTCACTCAACAGTCTGTCAATGCGGCCTCCTCTTAAAAGCCCAAACAATAATCTTCCATTTCCTGCACTTGACACTCTTCCTCAGTATAGGTAGGTAGGGAGGTCAATAGGAACAAACGTAAGAGAAGAAAGAAATCACGAGTTTCCAGGGCCTCTCCCACCACAAGCCTGTGGGTATCAGGGCTAGTCATCATCCTTCAAGCATCTGTGCTTCCAGAGGGTAGCACCATCACTGTGCTGTCCTGGGGGACCTGGGCCCGTTCCCCTGCCAGTCTCTGCATAGCTGCTGGGTCACTCATTTGTTACGTGTAGATTGCCAGAGAGTCCAAGCACATTTCAGGCGAAATTGGCCAATTTAAGCTACAAATGAAAAGACAAATGAGTTGGAAATTGCACAGAACAAGCCGGCTCCTCAGCAGCAGGTATCAGTCCTGACATGCTGAGCTGGGCAACCCATTTAGGCCTTTCCTGCGGCTGAGGTCAGAAAGGCTTTCCCGGAGATGGGAAACACCAGCTCTTTCACGCCCAGCCAGGCAGAGGAGCAGCCCCAGAGGCTCTGAGGGGAAGCTAGCAGGGGGCTGGGGGTGGGGGTGTGTGTACACACGCAGGAGGGAACAGGCAGAGGACACAAAGCAGATACAGAAACAAAAAGAGGATTCTGTCATCCCCAAAAGAAAGAAGGTATTCCAACCACGTACTATGTGCCAGGGCCTGGGCTAGGTGTTCAGGTTAAAGAGAGACAAGACCTGCCCTTAAGGGAGTCACAGCCCAGGGGAAGAAAAGAGAGAAAGTGAGATGATGGTGATGAGGACAGAAAAGGCAGGGAGAGATGGGGAAACATCTGTAAAAGGCAGAAGGAGCAGCCGGAAGGAAGCGAGCGTGTGTGGGAGACCTGGAGGTGAGCATGCACAGCGGGAAAGGAGGAACGAGAGCCCCACGGGCAAGACCTGGGATGTCATGGAGCGGCAGATACCAGGCAGGAAGGAAGGAACTGGGAGGAGGAGGAGCTGGGCCAGCCCCTCATTCCTGGGCCAGGGCGGGGCAGCCATAAGCACAGCCCAGGAAGAGAGAGCTCACAAATCGGTTCTTGGTGAAGTGTGCAGGTGTGGGGCTGACAGGGAGAGTTCACCAGTCTAATGAATGGGCTGAACCAACCAGCAAAATATTTGGATGGTGGTTTATTCCCTGTTGTGTAAAGAGGAATTGAAGACCCAGGAGTTAATCACTGGGTCTCTAGCTCATCCATTTTCTGAGCTGAGGGAGCTGCAAAGAGGCAGGGAATGCAAATTTGTTTTTATGTGGACCCAAGCTAAATACAACTTTTGTGATAATAATAATAGCAAACACTTATAAAGCACTTACCATGAGCCAGGCTGTTCTAAGCACTTAACATGTATTAATTCATTTGTGCAGTAAAGATGTCAGGGACAAAAAGTACTAATGCATTTCAAAGCCAAACACTAATGACTTTTGACCTACCCCTCTCCTCCTCCCACACACACTCTGAAAGCTGATTATGGACTGTTGACCCCTGAATCAACTCCCCTCACTCTGGTGACTTGGAAGCAGAAGTCCTGGGGGACTGGATTTGGAAGCAGTTCCAGGAGCACCTGAAGGAGGCCAGATTTTGGTGGGCCAGACAGGCTCGTGCTCGCCCTCCTCGCCTTCTGAGCCGCGGTGCTCCAGGCCAGGCCCCTGGTGCTGGGCGCTCAGGGGCGGCCGAGGCTCAGCAGGCACCCTGAAGGGCACGGCTGCTCCTTCTCTCCTTCCCCCTCCCAACCAATAACCCTCCAAGTGGTCTCCATATCTGTGATCCTGTTTCTGTTCTGCTTGTTTGCTTAGCTTGTTTTTTAGATAAATTGTTGATAGTTGGAAATTTATCGCCATTTTAACGTTCATAGTTTTGATATTTGTCTTTTTCTTAAATAAGTCCCTTTAACATTTCATATAATAAGGGCTTGGTGATGATGACCTCCTTTGGTCTTACCGTTTCTGGGAAGCACTCTATCTGTCCTTCCATTTTAGATGATAGTCCCTCTCTCCGGGGACTGCTCTCTGCCCATTAGCAGAACCAGGATCCACGTGTATTGCACCATTGTGGATGTCACTAAACCTGACTGTCAACAGGAAACTAGTTTCCATAGCAACAGAGGTAACTAGACCCTTGACGTTCTCAAGGGATACATCGTAGCCCTTCATGAATCCATGGATTAGAGACTACCTTGTAATTTTCCCCATAAAATGCAGTAAAGTATGACTGAGAAATGGAATGATGGCTAGCGAGGGCAGTCACCTAGCTCTCAGCTTGCCAGGAGCTTTCCCTGAATCACTCTCACAGCACTTGCAAGTCAGCACTGTACACTATTTCATGTCATATCAGGGTTGGTTGTTACAAGAAGCCACTTTATGATAAACCTGAGAATGCCAAGTGTCTGCTGCTTTTCAAACGACAGCAAAGAGATTCTGACTAAGCATGGTAGACTGAACACATCCATGTGTCTCCCCGCTGCCACATTAAAACAAAAGGAAAGAAGTAAAAAGGTTACAAGACTGCAAGGGCAAGGAAGCGGAGATCAAAGTGAGTCGGTGATATCCATACAGTTTGGAACGCTGAGAAGCCAACTGACTTGGCTGCATAGAGAAGGAAAAACCTAGAGACCCCCAAAGAAGGAGCCAGTGAGGAAGGGGCAGTTTCCTGCCATAGAATCACAGAAAGCTCAGACATCGGCGCCATCTGAAGCCAGGGTACAGGGCAGGGCGCACATCAGGAGAGCGATGCCCCAAAGTGATCCCTCACCCCATCTCCCCACAGAACTGCCCCTGCTCTACTCACGCAGCATCTGGGGGAGACTATTCACCAGAGACTGAGTCCAGCATGTGCTGGCCTGGGGACATAGGGATAAGTATGGGTGGAGAGACGCAATATACTGAAAAATGGGTATTTGTGGTAAGTTTGCAAGCCAAATGGGAAGCTCCTTGCCCTTTTTCTCCTGTTGGCTCTGGGGATGCTGGTAGCTGGGCCAACAGTGACATTCGGGCGGCTCCACTGAAACCTCCCGTGGTGAGACCCACCAGGGAGCAAGCTCTGTCCGGGCACCGAGCTTCCACTCAGCTTTTAAACACCTCACTTGTAAATATGAGCCATCAGCCAAGGATTACTAGATTTTTAAGGAAAGCATCCAATATAAAAAAGCATAAGCCAAAATTATAAACAGAAAATAACTTGCAGAAAGCAAACATTATGCAGGGAGTAACATAAAAGCCACTGCTACCTCCACCACAATGGATATTCTTGGAGAGGCAGAGAGGGTTTTATGCCCACACAACAAGAACAGGGGCCTTTTTAAAAATCGAGATATAATTCACCTTTTTAACGTGTGCAGTTTAGTGGGTTTTTAGTATATTCACAAGGTTGTGCAACCATCACCACAGTCAAATTCTTAAAACACTTTCCTCTTCCCAAAATGAAACCTCAGGCCCATAAGCAGTCGCCCCCCCATTCTTTCCTCCCTCGGGCTCTTGCAACCACTAACCTGCTTTCCATCTCTATAGATTTGCCTATTGTGGACATTTCATAAATAGAATCATACCACATGCGGCCTTAGTGTCTGGCTTATTTCACTTCATGCAATGTTTTCAAGGTCCGCCCTTGTAGCAGGGATCAGTGCTCCATTGCTTTCTGTCGGTGAATAGTATTGCATTGTATGACTATTTTACATTTTATTTATCCATTTATCAGTTGATGGACATTTAGGTGATTTTTGCTTTTTAAGGAAAATGTAGAAAACAAGAATGAGCTGTTAGGATTTAAACTATATTCTGTTTCCTCAAATGAAAATGATCACTTTCCAGTTTGCAAGGATCCACTAGGTGCCCAGCACAATTGGCTCGTGAAGACACAACATTTTAAAATTTCAAAATGTCAGGGGTAAAGTGAAGAGTCTACAGATATCTAGAAGAAAAAGACACTTTAGGATAACAGCAGACTTCTCAACAGAACCCTGCAGGCAAGGAGGTAATGGAAAAATGCCCTCAAACCCATGAGGAAAAGTTATTTTGTTCTTTAAAATTTAGAAAATTTTTTTCAATTACAGCTGACATTCAATATTATATGCGTTTCAAGTGTACAGATAGTGATTAGACATGTATATAACTTAAAAAGTGATTCCCCCCAATAAGCTTAGTACCCACCTGACACCATACACAGCTATTGCAATATTATCGCCTACATTCCCACAACTGTACTTTGCATCCCACGACTGTTTGTAACCGCCGATTGTGCTGCTTAATCCCTTCACCTGTTTCACGCAGCCCCCCAGCCCCCTTCCACTTGTCAACCAATCATACGGCATTTGTTGAAGGAAAGTTATTTTCAATCTGAAATTATACTTCCAATCTATCAATTAATTAAGGTCATCAGATAAAGATATTTTCAAATATGCACATTTTTAAGAAACTTACCTCTTTTTCAAAAGGAACTTAATGATGTCCTCTGCCAAAACAAGAAAGATGACATGGAACTCAGGGAGAAAGAGAAACAGAATTTTTACTGCCATAGAAAAAAGCCTGAAAGGATATGCACCAACATAACAGTGGTTAGCATTAGGAGGTGGAAAAGGAGATTGTTTAAATTTTCTCCACACGTTTTTCCATATTTTACAGCTTTTCAATAATAGCAGTGTATCATACCTAGATTACTAGGTATTTGTGGGCAGGTAGCCAGAGACAGGAGAGAGGGACAGGGGAAAGCTGGGGCACCCTGAGGGCCACCGGGCAGCTCTAAGTTCCGTTACCTGGCATGGCTAGTGCTCCCGTCACGTCTCACAGCCCTTGGGCCACATCAGACCTGGGAGTGTCCATCTGCCCTGTGGGGCCGGCAGCTTCCCTAGGACAGGTGGGTCTTGGTCATCTTGTGTATCCCCTGTGCCTAGCAGGGAGCAGGCAGGCAGGGAGTCGATGCTTCAGTGCATGTATAGAGAAAAAGAGCAAGGGAGGAGGAAGAGAGAAAAAGGGAAAAATGATAAAGCCCTCCAAATGCAGACAATAAACAGAATAAGGCCGGGAGCAGAAATGCAGTAACGGTTTTGCAGACCTGGCTAGGAAATCAGGTGCGTTAGTGGTCAAGGAAGTCCGTCAGCCTTGGGGACCCCTCCGGGTCCCCCCACCTGGGGCCAGGGGTGCCTACTCCAGGAGTAAACAATTGCCCAAACCCAGAACTTTGAATTGAGAGGGAAGAGCAGTCGTGCAGCCGGGCACATTCGCCTTGCGGGTCGGAGTCAGGCCAGGGCTGCAGAGTGTGCCCTTGCTCAAGTTGCTTGCCTGCTCGGCACCTCAGTTTCTTCCCCTGAAAAACAAGGAAACAAAATGAGGTGGGTGCATAGGTGCCTTCCAGCTCTGACCTTCTGAGGGTTCACAATGCCCCAGGAGGCTGAGGACCTGCTCACCTTACTCAGGTGTGGAGACTGCGCCAGGCACAGCCAGTGGAGGGAGAGCGCCACCTCCCAGGCCGCTGTTTCTGCCTGTGGAGGCAGGTTCTAAAATGGGTACAAGTACAGGACAGCCTTGGGCCAGCTCTTTTTTTTTTCCCCAAGAGGCAGACTCTGGCCTGGGACAGCAAGTGTGGCCCTGGCTACCTGCATCAGAATCGTCTGCTTGGGAGCTAGTCCACCCCCAGACCTGCCGAATGGGGACCAGGGGACAGGACGGGTATTTGCACGTTGATGAGCACCACCGATGATCCTGGGGCCCACTCTGATTTGAGAAACATTGGATTAAGGGGGCTGGGATTCAGTGCTCATAATTGAAATAGCTACCATTTATCCAGTACCTACTCCATGTGGGGCACTTTTTGACATCTCTAATCTTGACAACAACCACCCTGTAAAGTAGGTATTATTACTCTAATTGTACAGAAGAGAAATCTGAGACCCAGAGCAATTAACTTGCCCAGACATCACAGAGCTAACGAGACAAAGCCAAAAATTTAACTCAGGTCCTTCTTTGCCCTTCCCAGCACACAAGTCCTTGCTTTGGGCTTGCACAGCTGCATCCTGCCTATCTGGCATTTGGAAGTCACCAGCTGACCTGGGACAGGGATGGGCTCATGCAAAGGTGGAGCAGCCATGCCGAGAGGAAGCAGAGAGCATGAGGGGCCCCCTGCCCCTCTGTTTTTCCCTTGCCCTCTGCCTCTCAGGCATTCTTCAGGCTCAAAGGTGCCGTTCTGATAAGAGCATGAAGCCGGCCCCAACCTCTGCCTTCCCTCCTTTCCAGCCTCCTATGGCCTCATTAATTTAAAATGCCTTAAATGACACTCCCTGCTCTGTGCTGCCGGCGGTGCACCAATATCCCACTGGGAAGCCGGCAGCACCTGGTACCTGGCAGTGTGGAGACACTTGGGCCCTGGCAGAGGCCAGCTGGGGAAGGGAGGCAGAGCAGGCAGGGAAGAAAGGAAATGGCCCTGGGGTGGAACAGAGAAGGCAGTGGTCATTCTTAAGCCCCTCGGCTGGGAAGAAGGTCTAGAAGGCTCTAGACAGGAGAGTTCTCACCCATCCCCCACACCTTAGCTAGACTTGCCCAGTCCCCATTCTAAAGAGATTTCTGAGCAAGGTTCCTCAGCAGCCCTGTCACCTGCTCCTGCATCTGACAGCACTTCCTTCAGGAGGCTTTTTGTGGGCGTTTTTCCTGAAAAACAGCACCCCACCACCTTTGCCTGTTCCCTTCGCCTTACAGTGAGCGACCACTTGGTTTGCCCAAGACTGCGGGGTAGTGGGTGGTTGGGGACTCAGGACTGAAGCCTCCTTACCATTCAGGCCTCTGTCCTCAGGGCCTTCCAGGCCACCCAGAGTAATCCCCCTGTTTAGTTCCTGAAGTAGTTTCCTATCGCTGCTGTAACAAATCCCCGCAAACCCAGCTGCTTGGAACAGCACACATTTTCGGTCTCACAGTGCTGGGGGTCAGAAGTCTATCTGGGTTGGCTCAGCTCTCTGCTCCAGTTTCAAAAGGCCAAACTCAAGGTGTCAGCTTTGGAGGTTCTGGGGAGAATGCGGGTCCAAGCTTCTTCAGGTAGCTGGTGGGGTGCCAGTCCTTACGCTCATAGGACTGAGGTATCTGTTTCCTCGCTGGCTTGTCAGCTCCAGAGGCCTCTCTTCAGTCACTGTGCATGATTCCCCGTGTCTCAGGGCCAGCAACAGGACACCAAGCCCTCTCCTGCTTGGAATCCCTCTTCTGCTTCTAGCTCAGAAAGTTCTCTGCTTTTAAGGGCTCGTGTGATTAGAGTTGTCCCACCCAGATCTTTTGGGAACCTCTCCTTAAACTAAAGGTCCATGACCTTGATTGTATCTTCACTGTTCCTTCTGCCATCTAAGGTAGCAGATTAAACAGGTTCCAGGGTTAGGGTGTGGACCTCTTTAAGGGCCATTCTACTTGCCACATACCTCGTTAGCCCTTGTCACCACCCAATGTCTGATCTACTTACATGTTTATTCTCCACCCTTCCCCCCCCTTGCCCATGTAAGCTTCGCAAGAGAAGACATGGTGTCTGTAATGTTCGCTGCAGTGTCCGTAGCCCTCCTTAAACAGTGCTTGGCACACAGCAGGCCCCTGGTGTTGAATGAATGAATGAATGAATGAATGAATGAACGCACACACGCTACAAGGACGGTCAGATGCTCTGTGGAAATGGAAACTCCTGGCAAGTCCAAGGGGGCTTCCCAGAGTCCACCCCTCCCCTGGGTAGATGAGAGGCTGCAGGCTAGAACGCCCCCTCCTGGCAGCTTCACTGCTGGCTTCTGAACAGCTGCACCTTCTAACCAGCGGCTTCCCAGCCCTGCCTCTGCCAATGATCTCCTCTCCTTCCACCTGG
The DNA here is from genome assembly GCF_021234165.1 of Pteronotus mesoamericanus. Classification (NCBI taxonomy): domain Eukaryota; kingdom Metazoa; phylum Chordata; class Mammalia; order Chiroptera; family Mormoopidae; genus Pteronotus; species Pteronotus mesoamericanus. The sequence goes on from NW_026555326.1 coordinate 6,316,434, forward strand.
ATCCTCAGACCTTGGTCTCTCCCTGCCTGAGGAGCCCAAAGACAGAGTCCTGAGGCTGGAGGGCTGGCCTGAGGGGTGCTGAAGAGGTGGAGGCCCAGTCCAGGAGGAAGCAGAAACTGCCTTGCCTCCAAAGCTAATCCACCTGGGACTTGAAACAATTAATTTCCCCAATCTGAAAAATGATCACCTTCTGAGGGAAAACAATTAGCCCACTGCAAATTGTAATTGTCATCTCACTCCTGATTTTAATTTGGTCTAATGAGGGCTAAGTGGTCCAGGCTCCCTACCCCTCCCACTGCCTGGTGGCCTAGCCCTCACCTGCCAGGGGTGCGTAACCCTCAGCTGCCCACCTCCCACCAGAAGCTGAGGGATGTTTTCAGGTTGGCAAGGGGCTGAGTTGGCCAGAGCACAGCAGGTGCCGGCAGGAGGGAGGGAGGCAGAGTGTGCCTCAGGCCCACAGGGAAGCTTGCTGTTTATAGGGCTCCTAGGCAATCAGAGTTTTATTGAATGGAATTGACTACTGGCTCGCTCCTCTGTCACAGCCAGTTACCTCTCGCTGCACAGACTCTGGGGACCCAGCGTCCAGGAGTGTCTGTCTGCCTCTCTTGGGCCAGGGTGCCTCTGCCTGTCCTCGCTCTTTCCCACCCACCCCACAATTCTCTGCAGCGAGGAGGGGGCTGCATGCCCACCATGTGCCCGCCATGGAGGGCAGTGTGGGAAGTGAGCTCAGATCGTTTCATCTAACCCCAACTCCTCCTGAACAAACGGAGGCCCAAAGAAGGCAAGGGCTTGCTCTAGGTCACACAATGGTCTGGGCTCAGCAGGAGCATGCAGCCTCTTGCTTCCTTATTGTTGCTCAATTGTCCCTTCTCTCCTGGGATACTCTCTTGTCCATGGTTTGCATTCAGCACAATGCCTCGTGTATTCAGTGATGCAGGAGAGAAGGAGAAAGCAGAGTCCTGAGTCCCAGTCCCTGTTCCCCTACCACAGCCCTCCCCTCACTTTGCCTCATTTCTGGTTAGTTTGGTTTGATTCATTCATTCACACATCATTCATCTATTCATCACTGCAGCTGTGTGCTGGGAACCACGCAGAGCGCTAGGACACAGAGACAAGTAAGACCAGACCTGTTCTCAAGGACCCCATAGCCTAGTGGTTTCCAAGGGCAAAGCTGTTCAGCCCTAGGTCCCCAACCCCCAGCAGGTCCCTCTTCACTGAGAACCACCCTAAATATTGAGTGGCAGTAGGTAAGGGAATGGATCCTGGCTCCTGGCTTCTGCCTCCAGCTGCAGGGTGACCCTAAGCTCACCCATGTCTCTGTGTTGCCTCTTATGGAGGAGTTTAAGTTTGGAATCAGGAGTCCGGAGTTCTTGTCCTGGCTTTGCCATTGATTCATTCTGTGACCTTCTACAGATCCCTTCACCTGGTCCCTCTGTCCTGAGGCCATGGGGCTGCCGCCTCCATCCCTGCCTTTTGTGACTCTGCCAGGACCTCGTCCCTGCTCCAAGTGCTGCCTCCTCATGTGCTTTGTGGAGGCAGCATGGCTGGTGGGAAGGCCCCTACCCGGTCAGGAGCAGCCTGGGTCCAGGCCGGTCACCACCACCGGTAACTCGAAGGCGCTGAGCCTCCTGTTTCTAATTTGTACAGTGAAGAAGGTGGTGGCCAATTGTGTGCTAGTGAGGCTATGAGGTGAAGGTGTTTGTAAATCAGCAGGCAAGTGCTGAGCCCCTACATGACCCCTTGAATAAACCCTGCATTTGTGCACAGGCGGGTATTTGTATGCCCTCGTCTCTATTACATCTCACCTCTGGTGCCATCCTTCAGTTTTGTGGGAGCACCAGCCAGAGGCCCCTGGGAGTGGGTGGGAAGCACCCGGAATTGGGAATCAAGGAGCAAATGACTTCCCCTCTTAGAGCCTCAGCTTCCTGGGCTGCTGGACTGGGTCACCTCAGGTCCCTTACTCTGACATGCGCGATCCAGCAGCTGAGTCTTACCCAACAGTGAGGGTGGCCACGGGAGAGGCCCAGCATCGTCTGTGTCCTGACCAGACCCCTCTTTCACCATCTCCTGAGAGCGCACACAACTGGCTGCTCCTCTCCAACCTTCTCTTCCCATTTCCCCTATTCTCTGTGCCCCCTCATCCCCACACCCCACCCAGCCCCTTGCATCCCTGTATTGTTTCCCCACTGCTGCCTTGCCTTCCACGGCTTTAGCTGGGCCACCTGCCTGAGTTCCTCCTCTCCCTACCCTGGCCCACACCTGTGTCTGCCCCACCCCCAGGTCTGTCTACCCCTCCTCCTCGGCCTGGCCCGAGGGAAGGGTGTTGGGAAGCTGGGTCCACAGCCTCAGTAGTGCCTGCTCCCCTCAGAGGGGACTTAGAGCTCATCATTGTGTATTGATACTTGCCTCTTGTCACTAAAGAAGAGAAACCAGCCATTCCAGTGCGGCTGGTTCCTCATCACAGGACATTCTCACCACAACCCCGGCTGCTTCCCCAGGTGCCTGGGAACCTTCTTCGGCATATAAGGCCACATGGCTGTCAGAAGTGTGCGGTCATCCCCACTTTCCCTTCCCCTCAGAAAGATTCTTTTTTAAATTATATTTTATTGTTTATGCTATTACAGTTGTCCCAAGTTTTCCTCCTTTGTCCTCCTCCACCTAGCCCGCGCACTCGCTCAGCCAACCCCCACACCATTGTCCATGTCCATGGGTTCTGCATATGTGTTCTTTGGCTACTTCATTTCCTATGCTGCACTTTACATCCCCACGACTTTTCTGTAACTGCCTATTTGTACTTGTTGATTCCTTCACCTTTTTCACCCATCCCCCTGACCTCCTCCCATCTGGCAACCGTCAAAACATTCTCTGTATCTGTGATTCTGTTATGCTTGTTTATTTATTTTGGTTTTTTAGAATCAATTTTTGATAGCCACATGTTTATTGACATTTTATTGTTCGTATTTTTCTTCTTCTTAATGAAGACCCGTTGACATTTCATATAATATTTGCTTGGTGATGATGAACTTCTTTAGTTTTTTCTTGTCTGGGAAGCTCTTTATCTGCCCTTGGATTCTAAATGATTGCTTTGCTAGATAGAATAATCTTCGTTGTAGATCCTTGGTTTTCATCACTTTGAATGTTTCTTGCCAATCCCTTCTAGCCTTTAAAGTTTCTCTTGATAAATCAGCTGACAGTCTTTTGGGGCTCCCTTGTAGGAAACTAACTTCTTTACTCTTGCCGCTTTTAAGATTCTCTCTTTATATTTAACCTTCAACATTTTAATTAGGATGTGTCTTGGAGTGGGCCTCTTTGCATCCATCTTGTTTGGGACTATTTCCTTCACCAAATTAGGGAAGTTTTTTTTTTCATTATTTTTTTCAAATAGGGTTCCAATTTCTTGCTCTTTCTCTTCTCCTTCTGGTACTCCTATGGAGTGAATGTTGGTACTCTTCAAGTTGTCCTAGAGGCTACTTATATGATCCTCATTTTTTTTTTGTTCTTTTTTTCTTCTTGCTGTTCTGATTGGTTTTTGGGGTTTTTTTCCCTTCCTTATATTCCAAATCATTCATTTGATTTTCGGCTTCATCCACTCTACTGTTGTTTCCCTGTAAATTGTTCTTTATTTCAATTAGCATATCCTTCATTTCTGACTGAATCTTTATTATGCTGTTGAAGTCCTCACTAAGTTCCTTGAGCATCCTTATAACCAGTGTTTTGAACTCTGTATCTGGCAGATTGCTTATCTCCATTTTGTTTAGTTCTTTTTCTGGAGTTTCGATCTGTCCTTTCATTTGAGCTGTATTTCTTTGTTTCCTCATTTTGGCAGCCTCCCTGTGTTTGTTTTTTATGTACTAGGTAGAGCTACTACATCTCCCAGGCTTCATAGAGTGGCTTAATGTAGTAGGTGTTCTGTGGGGTCAAGTGGCTCAGCCTCCCCTGTTACCCAAGCTGAGTACTCAAGGTTCACCCACTATGTGGGCTGTGCACAGCTTCCTCTTGAAGTTGAGCCTTGATTGCTCTTGGCACGTCCAAGGTCAGCCACCACCTGTGTTCTGTCTGTGGTCACACAGCATTAGCTACAAAGCAATCTGCAAATGACTGCTACTTGTGCTGGGCTTGAAGGTGCCCAGGAGAGGCCACGCTGTGAACCAAGGTGGGCTGCTGCTAGTGTCAGGCCCAGACAACTTAGCAAGAGGTACGGGGCTCAATAAGCCAGGTGCTGCTTGTTTGAGAGAATTTAGGAAAATCTGAAGCATGGGCCAAGAAAAGCCATTCATATTGAAAAGCCACTGGAAACAGCTTGGGGGAGCCTGAACTTTGGGTGGGGCAGGGACTTAGGGAATCACCTGGGTGGGGAAAACAGTGTGAGCCAGGTTGATCAAGTCTCAGATATGGTGCCCACCTGCTGGCACTGTGGGGCCAGGGCTCAGAAAAGGAACAGTGGCTTCTGCTAGCAATTCTATCTGGGAGGAGCTGCCCCCAGCTCTTGCCCTGATGCTGGAGAATTCAGTTCCTCCCCATATTTCTCTGATGCCTTTCAATCTGCTGCCTCCATGCTGGAGCTCAGAGGGCGTGAGTCCAAGTACACCTGTGTCCAGGCCCTTTAAGAGGAACACCTGGGACTCCAGAAGTTTCTGTCTTCCACAGCCTCAGTCCCCATTGATTTTTACAGCCAGAAGTTATGGAGAATTATCTTCCTGGCACTGGGACCCTGGGCTGGGCGGGCCTAGTGTGAGGCTGGGACCCTTGTTCCTGAGATATCCCTCCCAATTTTTATTCACCACATGTGGCTGTGGGACCAGCCCATTCCACATCTCTGCCCCACTTACCAGTTTCAATATGGTTTCTTCTTTAATTCTCTACTTGTAGGACTTCCATTCAGTTTGATTTCTGATGGTTCTGAATGATGGTTTTTCTATATTTTAGTTGTAATTTTGATGTGATTTTGCAAGGATGCAAGCTGTGTTTACCTACGCTGCCATCTTAACTGGAGTCTCTCATAAAGATTCTTTTTTTAAAAAAATATACTTTATTATGTTATTACAGTTGTCCCAATTTTTCCCCCTTTTCCACCCTCTGCCCGGTACCCCCATTCTCTCCAGCAACCCCCCCTGCTTAGTTCATGTCCCTGGGTAGTGCATATAAGTTCTTTGGCTTCTCCATTTCCTATACTATTCTTAACATCCCCCCTGTCTATTTTGTACCTACCAGTTACGCTTCTTATTCCCTGCGCCCTTTCCCCCTTCTCCCCCTTCCCCTTCCCTGCTGATAACCCTCCAAATGATCTCCCTATCTATGATTTTGTTCCTGTTCTGGTTTGCTTGGTTTGCTTTTTAGATTCAATTGTTGATAGTTGTAAATTTATTGCCATTTTAATGTTCATAGTTTTGATCTTTTTCTTAAGTATGTTTAACATATCATGTAATAATGGCTTGGTGATGATGAATGCCTTTAGCTTTACCTTGTTTGGGAAGCACTTTATCTGCCCTTTGATTCTAAATGATAGCTTTGCTGGATAGAGTAATCTAGATTGTAGGTCCTTGCTTTATGTCACTTTGAAGGCTTCTTGCCTGAAGTTTCTTTTGGGAAATCAACTGACAGTCTTATACGAACTCCTTTGTAGATAACTCTCTGCTTTTCTCTTGTTGCCTTTAAGATTCTCTCTTTATCTTTAACCTTTTTCATTTTAATTATGAAGTATCTTGGCATGGTCCTCTTTGGGCCCAACTTGTTTGGGGCTTTCTGTGCTTCCTGGACTTGTGTGTCTATTTCCTTCACCAAATCAGGGAAGCTTTCTTTCATTATTTTTTCAAATAAGTTTTCAATTTCTTGTTCTTCCTCTTCTCCTTCTGGCATCCCTATGATTCGGATGTTGGTATGTTTGGAGATGTTCCAGAGATTCCTTATACCATGAGTCTCTAAAAACTCTTAAAAAGTGTGTTTTTTTAAAAATTCTTTTTTCTTCTTGCTGTTCTATTGAATGCTTATTTCTTCCTTATGTTCCAAATCGATTTAAATCTTGGCATCCCTTCCATTGTTGTTTCCCTGTAGATTTTTCTTTATTTCACTTAATGTAACCTTCATTTCTTCCTGGGTCTTTTTTATACTGTTGCCATACTCAATGCGTTCTTTGAGCATCTTGATAACCAGTGTTTTGAACTCTGCATCTGTTAGGTTGGCTATCTCCATTTCATCTATCTGTTTTTCTGGGGTTTTGTTCTGTTCTTTCATTTGGGCCGTATTTCTTTGTCTCCTCAATATGGCAGCCTCCCTGTGTTTGTTTCTGTGTATTAGGTAGAGCTGCTTTCACTCCCTGTCTTGGTAGCATGGCCTATTACAGAAAAGGCACCTGTAAATTGTGTGGGGCAGAGCCTTAGGTAATCGCCAGGGTGGAGCAACCTGCTTCACTGCTTTGTGGCTCTGTGTCAGGGAGGGCTCAGAGAGCGGACAAGGCTGCTACCTGACTTCTGGAGGTTTGCCTGGCACTCTCCCTACTTCCAGCCACTTCACTTACTCCGTGTGTGTGACTGGTGCCTTCCAGCCATTGCCCTGTTGCTGAATCCCAGAGTGGGTGAGTCTGTGTAAGTTCTAAGTCCATGCGGGCCCTTTAAGCGGAGCCTCCTGAAAATCCAGCAGTTTCTGGGTGTTATTTGTTTTAAGGTCTGGCTGTAATTTTTTCTGTAGCTGTGCAAGGAGGCATAGCGTGTCTACCTATGCCTCCATCTTGACCAGAAATCTTCTCCTCATGAAGATTCTTCACTTTCTGCCCAAACATTTCATGTTTCCCATGCTGATGGGGCTGATAGAAATAAAGGCTGCTCAGTGGAGAAGTGGATGTTGGGCTAGGGATGGGGAGGTGACAGTCCCTTCCAACCTTGAAGTCACTAGACCAGTCCTCACCTGAGATCTCCATCAGGGGTTATCAGAAATCTCCTCCAGGGTGTGTTTAGCATAAAGTTCCTGGGTCTAACCTCCAAAGAGTTCGATTCCAGAAGTCTGGGGTGGAGTTAAGGAATCTTCATGATTAACAAGTACCCTGCTGAGCGAATCTGGTTCAAGGGAGCCATGGACCACTCTCTGAAACATTGCTTTTCCAGGTCAACCAAGAAGAGCTCTTGTGTCCTGATATTTAAGGCCTTGGCATTTAGGGTCAGAGAGAAAAACCGTCAGGCCTCTCCTGGCCTTGGTCAGAGGCCTTGAGGACTGGCTCACCCTAGGTCTTCAGGTTGCTATCAGCATCGTCTCCCTGCCTTGGTCCTCCTAGTTATCCTGACCTCCATCCCCACTGCGCTGGCCTGGGATGGCGGGAGCCTCTGGGGGGGAAGGGCTTGTTGGGGGCAACAGCCAGGAACAGGGACAAGTTCTGTGGGAAAGATTAATTTTCCCAGGAATCAGATGGTGCTGTGATGCTCCTGGCTAAATGTTTTAAGACCTTCTCCACGTTCTCTAGGCCAAATTTATGATCAAGCACTTTGAATTCCTCACCTGGGCTCACTCAGCTGCTTACAGTGCCAGGCTTTGGACACTAATGATGTAGGGGCTTCAGCACAGCCCCCTGCTGGTTCCAGACCCCAGCCCAGAGAGCGGTGGTGTCTTCGCCATAAGGCACAAGCCCATCATGTCACCTAGGAGGGCAGGAGCACCAATGGTGCACCTTCTCCCATCGGACCAGCACTGCTGTTTGTCCCCTCACCATAATTCAGGTGAGGGAACCAAGGTCCACCAAGGTTAGGTCATTCAGATTAAGGGCCATATAGCTTCTGGGGGAACTCAGAAGTCATCTGACCCATACCCTTCATTTTACAGTTAAGAGAATCGAGTTCTGCAAAGGGGCCATAGGTTCCCAAGTTCTCATAGAAGGCTGACAGAAAAACTAAGCACGGAGCTCATTAGGGATGAGGCCGGGGATGGTTCCCAGGAGTGAGGGGGAGGAAGCGGGGCTGCCTGGCGGTTGCTGACTGTGCGTGTAGCTGCTCTCAGGACAGGTGCTTTCCACGTATCATTTTGTTCAATCCTCACAGAAACCTCCCAAGAACACACCATATTTTCACATTTGTCAAGGTGAGGAAATGGAGGCTTGGAGAGGTTAAGTGACTCAACAGAGAGTCCTTGAGTAAGTGGTGGAGGTGGGATTTGAAACTATGTCTTTCTGATCCACAGTCTGTACGAGCACTGTTCAGTAGAAATGTAATGTAAACCACGTATGTGATTTTAATATTTGAGTAGTCACATTGAAAAAGTAAAAAGAAATAGGTGAAATTAATAACATTATTTAACACAATATATCCAGAATATTGTCATTTCAAATGTAATCAGCATAACAAGTTTATTGATGAGATATTTTGCATTCTTTTTCCATCGTAAATCTTCCCACGCTGGTGTGCCTTTCCATTACAGCGCATCTCAGTTTGGACGGGTGACAGTCCATTCAAACGCTCAGGGGCCGCACGCGGGCTGCCATACTGGACAGCACTGCCTTTCTTCTTGCTGCTGCTCCATCCTGCTGAGTCACTCCCAGAGCCACCTGGCTCCTGCTGCCCCTGACTGCCTGCTCTTCTAGGGAGCCCTTCCCTTCCCTCTCACCTGCCCATTTTCTGGTACATCTCTCTCTCTCCCTCTCCCTTTCGCCCTCCTTAGCACTCTCCTGGAGAAGGCCTTGTTGTCAGACAAGACCCCTTTAAATAAGTGAGACAAAGGTGACAAACGTTCCTCATTTACATTCAGGGTCTGTCAGGCTTTTTTGGCCCTATTGAATGGCACCTCCGTCAAAACATCTCATTTGGAAATGTCAGAGTGGATTTTGATAAGCCATCAGTCACCCTGATGGTGGCTGACAGAGGGGTAACTGGGTGGTGGCACCCAATACACTGTGGAGTGCGTCCTTTGTGATTGTGTAGACTTTTATTTTATCCCGCATGGCATGACATCTCCCCTCAAGGAAAGGAGCTGTTAACCCCAGGCTCCTCAAAGCCTTTTCTCCTTAACTTCCCAGCCTCTTTTTTGCCTCCTTGCTCCTTCCCTACTTAGAGCCAGAATCCGCCTCACTGCAGGCCAGCCTCGGGCACCTCCTCTCCCACTGCGGCCGGACAGGGCAGCCGCCCTCCTGGCACTCGCCCAGGAGGCTGTACCAGCTGCTCCAGAAACACTGCCTGGAAATATAGGTGCTTGGGGTTGCCCCGAAATCTCCCCTGAGGCCTGAAACAGCTCCCACTCGGGGAGAACCGAGCCTTCTTCCCAGCCCTTGTTCCCTTCCAACGTGATTGCTGGCCCTCCCTCCCTCTGCCCTCCCCTCCCCTCCGCGCCCCCCACCCCCAGCTCCCAGCCCTCCAAAGTCTGCTGCTAGCTGCTCTTCCTGAGCGGCTGTACTTCAGGTACGCACCGTCCCTATTTTCTCTCCGTTTCAACAGAAATGAGAGTAGTTTTTCTGGAAACATTTACTAAAAACTAAAGAAAAAGCATTTTTTTAAAACCCAAAAGCATAAAAATAAGTCTCAAATTTTTTCAGGTCATATATTTCTGACCAAAAATAAAGATACTCAAGTGCCTGAGGAAACAGGCCGGTTCAGTCCACCCAGCCTGGCCCCAGCCCCTTGCCCGCATTTCCCCCTTCTGTCTGGAGTCCCCCCACCCCCACTCTTCTCGCCATGGAGGGCTTCCTCATCCCTTCCCCTCACTTTCTCCATCTTCCTCCTCACCCTTTTGGGCTTGAGGCTCTGGCCAAGTAGTGCAAGTTATCACACGTGGTGGGATAAAAACATAGGCAGGATGACGGTGGGAAGACAATCTCTGTCTTCATTGTCAGTGAAGGAGAAGATCACACACACACATACAATCCTTCTGTGAGTCTTTCCCCATTCCTGTCTCCTTTGGGCCCTGTGTTGTCATTTCTGCAGAAGGCAGCATCTCATAGAGAAAAGAAAAGAAAAGAAAAAAAGAACTCTCATTCTACAGGTGGACCACCCAGTCTCCAATTTTTAGCTCTGTGCAACTTCCCCCACGGCTCTGGGCAAATAAGTCATCGCGAAGCCTCAGTGTCCCCATCTGTGGATTGCGGGAAGGATGCCAGCGCCACAGAGCTACACCTAACCCTGCAAGTGCTCACAGTCGTTAATTCCCTTCTTTGTCCCCTCCCCATCCTCTCCCTCCCCCTCACTGGGCAGGTGCAAGGTAGAGAAGGTTCTGGGGTGAGTGGCAGAAGCCCTCAGCCCTAGTCCCATGGCGTGGAGTGGACAGGTGTGGAATCCAGATGGGGTGAGTGTATTAGCCCTTAACCTTACCCACCTGCTCAGCTAGACTAGACAGGGTTGGACCTAACCCTAGCAGGACCCAAGTTAGCCATCCGAAGTGGGTGGACTCCCACCTTTACAAGAAGCCTCTGTTAAAGGAGACTTCACTGCCAGCCATGGTCAGCCATGTTCTTTTACCCCAACCCACATTTACTGAGCACCAACCACATGCCAGACGCTGTGTAAGGCAGAGGGGCAGCCAGGATGGAGCAGGCTCAGCCCTTGCTCTGGGCAAGCTCGGTCTAGGGAGGCAGATGGTCACTCTGTGGCTCCTGCTAAACTAGCATAGGTGCAGTGGGCGCGGGAGGGAGGCAAGGCGTCACAAAGGTGATGACAACTGAACTGACACTTGGAGGATAATTAAAAGCTCCCCAAGCAGAGAATGGCAGCATATTCCAGCACAATCTCAAAGACCTGAAAGTGCCCAAGAGAACAGCCAGTTCCTATACAGGTCAGGGCTAAGAGAAGAGGAGGCAAAGACAAAAGGTGGGCAGGGATGGGGTTGGGATGGGGTTGGGGGTTGGGCTGCTGCCAGAGCAGCCAAGCCATTGAGGGATCAGCTCTTTGATGGAGGTGAGCCAGAGACCCCTCTCATTACAGAGAGAGATGGAGTGGAGCCCGCAGGAGACGGGTGAGGAGAAGCTCCGATGGGAACTGTGGGATGTCGGGAAAGAGCAGCGTAAGGCGCTTCATGGAGGAGGAGGGGTCCCCGGTGAGCCACGAAGGATTGGGAGATTTGGATCACCAGTGTAGGAGAGATGGCTCCTGACTACATTCACATCCTACCAAGCAACTTTTTCTCTGATATTGCAGAGGTGCAGCCCATAGCTAGAGGGGTGCATTTCCCACACACGCTTGCTGAGAAAGGGGACTCATTTATTGAGCTCCTACTGTGTGCCAGCCTGATGCCCGAGCCTCTGTCAGCATGACCTCATTTCACCCTCAGTATGGTCCTGTGAGGTATTCCCATTTTACAGATAGTGTAACTGACACTCAGAGAGGTTACCTGTTTGAGGTCACACAGCTAGTAAGAGACAGAGGCAGGACTGGAACGAGGGTCTTTCATATTCTAAAGGCTTGTTCTTTCCACTCTTCTGTGCAGGGCATTTAGCTCCCAGCTTCCTGAACCAGAACTCTTTCTAGTCCTTTGGCTTCTGGAGGAATTTATGTGACATTGACGCTGCCTTCATCATTAAAAGGCTGTCACCGGGGTGACAGGGAACAGTAGATAGGAGCTCTGACAAAGGGAAAAATGAGGGGAAGAGGAAGGCACTTTATCACCACTTCTGGATTAGAGGCAGCCACAGTTCTGCCTGGCAAGTCTCTGTCATAGATCTGCTTCAGGGTGTCCCCAAGCTTGTCCTAACCCCTCTTTAAGCAGGTGGAATCCAGGCCTCAAAATCCACTGCTGAGTTCTGAAAGATAAAGTCATCTTTTTTTTTAATCCCTATGACTGTTCTATGACTATCAGTTGGGACTTCTTAATTCTTTTTTTAAATTTCCTTTTTCTTTTCTTCTTTTTCTATTTTTTAAAATTTATTTTTTATTGTTCAAGTACAGTTGGATCCATTTTCCTGCCACCACTTTCCCCCGCCCCTCCTACCCCCACCGCCCGCCCCCCACCCTCAATCCTTCCCCACTTTGGCTTTGTCCACGGATCCTTTATACATGTCCCTTGACTTGACCCTTCCCCTTCTTTTCCCCATTACCCTCCTCCCTCTTCCCCTCTGGTTACTGTCGGTTTGTTTTTTCTTTCAACGTTGCTGGTTATATTTTTCTTGCTTGTTTGTTCTGTTGATTAGGTTCTACTTATAGGTGAGATAATTTGGTATTTGTCTGAGGCCCTCTTAATGGAAGGTGACAAGCCATCGTCTTCAGAACTGATTGAGGGATGGAGTCATAGACTCCACTGAAAACTTGATGCAAGCTTTGGGCCTTCTCTTCAGAAAAACACGCCTGTGTGTGCGCGTGCACACACACAAATGTATTTGCGTACAACTGGAAGTATTTCCAGACTCCAGTCCATCTGTGGACTCAAGATTAAGTAGGCTTTCTCTCTGGAGATGCTGGGAGGGTGCGTTTATAATAAACACAGTTCCTGGCCATGTTTCCTCTTCTGACCCCTTCCTTGTCCTGCAGCTGCAGTCATCGCTTTTCAAGAGTGTATGTGAGGAGATTGAAGCCATGAGCCACGTGACAGCCTTGGCTTCTCTGTCCATTTAAATTGCTTAAGGTCCTTCACGTCGGGGTGTGGGTGGGCTGCCCGGAAACCGGGGGTGGACTCTGTGTCTGAAAATCTGTCTGGCTTCAAGCTGCTCAGGGTGCCGGCTCAGCACCTGTGTACCCACCTTACACTGCATTCTCTGGGAAGTGCTTTGGACAAGATGTCATTGCTACAAGGGCCTGCGGTCCTTCACCCTCCTGCCTTGGTCACCTCCCTGTCCCTCCTGATGGGAAGCACGTGCGCTCTTAATAGAGCTGCCTAATCACTTGTTTAAACTAGACAGTTGGTGTGTAATGACTCCCGGCTGGGACCAGAGAAAGCCATCAGCTGTCCTCTGCAGGGACCAGACCTGCCGGACAGACAAGTCCCCTCTGGCTGCAGGAGGTGGGGGAGCCCAGAGGTTGATGGGCAAAGGCAGCTGACACCTCGCCCCCTCCCTTACCTCCTGGGCACAGGGTAATCCCTGAACGTGAGGGGCGATGCAGTGGGAAACAGGAGGAAAAGACCTGGGGTATCTTCCCAGCTCTGCCACTGGCACTCAGAGGGCAGCCCCTGGCACAGGGCAGCCTCGCGTGTGCACCTGCACTTGCCTCCCAGCTGGAGGAGACAGAAAATCTGGCAATTCCTAAGGTTCCCGGGCCCTGGGGTGTGGCCAGAAACCCAGTAGATTTGCTGTTTGCCCAGAGTTTTGAGATCTGGAGAGAGAGGCACTAGAGAACATTAGCTGCAGCCCCGTTGATTATTCTTGTTTTTATCATTATTATAGAGGAGAATGTTTGCCTGTTAATTCCCTGGGAAAATGGCTGTGAAACCAGCTGGCACCACCCAGGCCTTGTGCTCAGGAGAACAAGCACTGGCAAAATACAGTCTCCAAATTCGCTCCCCTCCAAGCTGGTTCACCTGGCCAGGCATGGCGTCTCTCTGCCTGCCACGTCCCCCAACACACTCTCGCACACACACTTACACACAGGTACACACTCACACACGTGCTCATGCACAGATACACACACACTACACATGCATGCTCCTGGACAGATACACACATTTACAAACACACACACACACACACACACACACACACACACACACACACACACGTGCTGACCAAACTGCCACAGCAGAGGGGAGGGAGGGGACAGAGGCCCTGGAGCGCCTGCTTGTTCTTATCTCGGGAAAAACTGGCCAGGCCCCAGCAGGGAACATGGGGGTCTGGGGCAGGTCGCTTAGCCCCACTGGAGCCCTTTTGTACACACATCCCGAAGGCTCCCTCACAGGCCTTCACTGTCATACTATGCGGGACTTTAGTGATGGCTTTCTCACCCGCTTGCTGGGCTACCTCGGGCAAGTTGCGTAACTTCTCTGAGCCTCCATTAAATATAACACTTCTGCTCTTGTAGGGTTGTTACGCAGGGTCATGTGGATTAAACGAGAAAAACACTTTGTGAAAGGCTCAGCACATAGCAAGCAGTGAATGGTACCTATTCATTTTGAAGGCAGATATTCTTATCCTCATCTTACGGATGAGAAGAAACCAGGACTGTGTGAGATTGTCCCTTAGATGCTCAATGGTAGAGCTGAAATTAGAACCTCTGGCTTTCCTCCCAGGCCAGATCTCTTACCACCAGGTCCTTCCACGGCTGCTGTTTCCCTGGGAGACTTACCCGGCAGCAGCGTGGAACTCAGCGTCCCTCGAGTTGGCCCTTTGGCCCTCCCCTGCAGCCAGCTCTGTCCTCCCTGGCTTGCCCCATGCACATGCCCCCTCTGGGGACTTCTCAAAGGGATCGCCTGGAGGGTACCCACAGTGGCTCCATCTCTCCTAGGTGAGGTGAGGCGGGGGGGCCAATAGAACAGACCCCAGGGCAAGGTGGAAGCCTCAGGCTAGGGCGGGAGAGGACAGTGATGGGTGGAGAGCAAGGGTGGGGGGAGGGAGAGAGGACAAGGCCCACGGAGACCTCCTCCGGAGGAGCTGCTGGCTGTGGCTCTGAAGGCCCTTCCAAAAGGATGAGCCCTGTGCTCATGAAACATGTTTGCCCTATCAGATAATCATAACCTGTCCTTAAGTTTGGTGCAAATCCAGCTACTAAGTGTACTTATTAAATGTCATGTGATCGTGAATTTATGGTATATGAATTATACTCCAGAGCTATTATTAATATATAATATGTGTATATGCATGTATACATACGTATGGTTTTTTTATATACATACAGAGAGAGAGAGGATGGGATTGTTAAGAGCACTGGTTCTTGCCCCTTGCTAACTGTCTGACCTTAGACAAGAGGTCCAACTTCTTTTAGCCTCAGTTTCCTCATCTGCACAGTGTAGACAATATAATAGAGTTGTTATGAGGATGGAAAGAGATCATCCGTGGCAAGCCCCTGGCAGAGAATAAGTCCTTCATGAAATCAGCTATTGTTTGCATCTACTTCAGCTATACAAAGCATATGTCATTGCCTTCCTTTAATATTTTCACTGAGGTTTATTCAGTTGACAGCCCTATTTTAGAACTGAGGAAACTGAGCCCAGGAGGACAGTCCCTGGCACAGGTCGGGCGGGCAGGCACCCTGAGTCGCTCACCTGTGAGGCCGTGCACCGAGCAAGGCTCAGTGAACGTCTGCAGAGCGGAGGGCGTTTCGCCCCTCGTGGCGCCGCCCCTGAGCCTGGGCTCTCCCACCAGGCCAGGCTGACCACGAGGGGAGACCACAGAGGCCCTGGTGGCCCAGGAGCAGACTGCAGCCCCAGAGGACGGCGGGCCTCTCCACAACTGTCCGGGGGCTGCTGCGCTGGACTTCCCTGCACTTACTCAGAAAGAAGGGAATCCCAGAGGTAGAAGCCGAGTCTCAGGGTTGTGAAGCCCCAGAGAGTCTTCTCAGCCGGAGGCTGGGAGCTGGGCCTCCCAGAGACCAGCCCAAAGCCCTGCTCCATTGAGGGCAGCTTAGGTGTCAGGAGGTTTCTTGGCAAGTCATGCTTTTTGGTTTCACCCTCTCTTACCCAGGAGGTTGTTCCCTATATCCAGCCACAGCGCCCTATAGTTTTTCATCTGGTTTCCTGACCTTTGGTCCTCAGAGGAGGTGGACTAGGCTTCAAGTCCCAGACAAATACTCTCCTATGGCTGCCAGGAAGAAAGGTCGGGCCCTCTGAATATGTTGGCAAGTTCCTGGGACCTGGCCGTGACTTTCACAAGGTTTTCCTAGCTGGGTGACTCGAGTGGAACCCATTCTGCAAGGTGAAATAAGAGAAGGTCACAAGCCTTAAGAGACAGCAGGGAGTGTGGCTTGAACCATGGCTCTGCAGTCAGCCCATCTGCTACATTCTACCCATGAGATCTTGGACAGGTCACTTCTCGCCTGTAAGCCTCAGCTTCCATATCTATGACATGGAAGTGCCAGGATTCTTACTGCAAGGGTGTGGGAGGATTCAATGAGATCATGCATGGGAAACGCGGAGCTTGGTGCCAACACCACGGAACATGCTGTTGTGAATACTGAAGCTGGGGTCAGAGGCCTGGCCCAGGATAATGGCGCTTTGCGAACCGGAATACGGGGGATCGACGCTGGTGATTAAATCCCCAGACTGCTGCCAAGGCCTAATGCTTGGGCTGGTGGAGCAGGCCATCACAGCTGGGGTCCCCCTGCACTCAGGGAATGCTTTCATGAAGCAGAAGAGAGGCCAGGCAAAGAGGAAAAGAAAATAGAAAACCCCAGCAATTTCTCCTCTGTCCTCCCCAGCTCCTCAGCTCCTGGGGAACTGAGCTGCATAATACAATGGGATTTAATAAAATGCCTTTAACTCACAAAGTTTGTCTGCTGCCAGCTCCTTAATTAAATCGCCTAATGCTGCTTTGCGATGGCAGCACAAACTCCTGTGTTTCAAGAGCGCGGTGTTGCCATGGCGCTCCCCGGCAGGGCCCGCGGGTGTGGAGGAGCATACAGATGAGGTGTGGGGGTGGCCCCTGCCCACGGTGTCCCCACATGCACACACACGCACACACGCACTGCAAACAGCCGGGCTCTGGCCTGGTTTTCCTGGGAAATGATTTAATCCTTGCTAAGACTGCTGAGCTCAGCCTTTAGAACGGGGCGATTCGGGGCGGTGATGGGGTGGGGGGCATTGGAGCAGAGCAGAGCTGGCCGACTTGTAGGGCTTGCGGGTCCTGGGCCCAGCCCTGGGCACTCAGGGCAGCCCTGTGGGGCCTGGGGCGGCAGCGTGTCTCTCGTCTCCCCAGCCCAGGCTCCTGCTGCAAGCAGCCCCCCTCCATTGCCCCAGGTGCACCCCGCAAGCACACTGCGTTCCACCACCTGAGAAGGATGGGGGAGCGCTGGGCGACAGTCTGACCGGTTTGATAGAAAGCGGGTATGTTCTTTCACACATGGAGGGTGGAAGAAAGAGAAATTCACTTGCTTATGGATTTTACCTTCAGATGCAATAATTCTCAGTCCAGGCTTCATGTTAAAATCAGTTGGGAATTTTTTTGCCAATATTTTATCAAAATTTCAAATATATAGCAAAATTGACGGAATTTTACAGTGAGCTACGATACACCCACCATCTACCAGATTCTACCATTAACCTTTTCCTAGACTTGCTTTATCACATCTCTCTCCATCTGTCCCTCAATCCATCTTATTTTGGGTGCATTTCAAAGTAAATTGCAGACATCAGTACACTTTTTCCTAAATTCCTCCGTATGAACAACTATGGACTTTAATTTTGTTTCGCAGGGTTTATTTTCTTTTCATATAAAATCTACATACAAAACAATCCTGGAGAATTGTGTTTTTTCAATACTAAATCCCCATCGATTTGGCTGAATGGGCCTGGAGTTCTCCCGGCCGCACTAAGGGCTGTGCCCGGTGCACCCGTTCAGCCCCACCCCTACCTCCGAGTGCGTCCCCAGTTCGTGCTTTGTTTGGTGGGGACCTCCATGTACGTGCAGATCCTCTTGTTCTCTTGTTAGCATTCAGGAAGGTCTCCTTGTGTCGTGCATGTTTCCCAAGGGCAGAAACCATATCTGTTTCAGATTCTGTACATGTTGCAGCAATGAAGCCATATAAATTTTATTTTGATTATCAGAGTAGTTATGACTAGCACTGTGGCAGTGGAGGGAGAAGATGATGATCCTACCGCAGGGGTTCAGAGTGGTAGGTGGTGATGGCAGCGAGCAAGGGGTCCTGGTGGTCACAACTGCAGACAGTAGCAATGATGGGTCTGGTGACAGAGATGACGGACTGCAGACTGCAGGGGGGGTAACCAGGTGATGGCATTGTGCAAGCGGTTATCATGGCTACACTGCTGATGTCACCCTGTGAGGATGACGTGCTAGGGCGATGTGCAAACAGGTGCTCATTTGCTCCCTGATACCCATCTGGGAAGAATGTTGATTGTCACATAGCAGGAAGGTCAGTCCTCTCACTGGAGAACCCCAGTGCTGCAAGGTGCACCTCCTTCCAAAATTCTGAGACCACCTGGGAGCCTTCTCCCCCTCCCCCGCCCCCGGCCCCGGAGCCCTGGAAGAGGACCAGACTGAGCAGCAGCAGCCCCGTGCCGGCCACCCTGTTCCATTGCACTTTAACAAGACACGGCTCCAGTATTAAGTACGAGTGGATCATTAGGAACGTTTATTTAAAATGAACAGTTCTGGGAGCCAGCTGGACTTGGGATGCCAGCCATCTCAAGATCGATAGAGGCTTTATTTGCTGCCTGTGTGGTTTCCTGCTCCTTCCATGCCTGGTATCCTCTGGAAGGAGGACGGAGGAAAAGTGCTCTTGTTTCCCCTCCCTTAACCCAGGCCATAGGGGACAGAGGGAGCAAAGCCAGTGCTTAGCTGGAGTCCCTCTGAGTTGTTCTGGTCCAGCTACTAGGCTGAGGAGAGAGGTATAAGGATGAGCATGAGGTCTTGTTTTGTTTTGTGTTTTTAGTGTATAAATATTCCCAGAGAATGATGCTGAAAAACATACCTTTAAAATAATGTTGTCCAACTCCTTCATTTTACAGATAAGAAAACTTGGGTGAAGTGGGCAGTACATAAAATCCCTGTTGAGGACAACAATAAAATACCCTTGGTATATGTATCTTTAACAATACAAACACAACTCACACCTGTGACCTCATTGGATTTTAGACCAGACCTGCAAACCATCAGGGAGCTTTCTGCCCACCTGACAGATGGCTCCTGAGTCCCTCACCAGATTCTTTCCAAGAACAGTGAACCCAGGTGATGTTTTTATAGCATGTACAGCTCATGGTGCATATCTCACACTCATGTTTTCATGTGATCTGTGCCACATCTCTGTACAAAAGACTGAAGCTTCTCTGGTTACGCACCTTGCCCAGTTTGCACAGTTGTGCTGTGCAGAGTGGGAACTAGAATCCAGGATCCCTGTGTTAGTTTCCTGGATTATCGTATCAAAGTGCCACAGACCGTGTGGCTTAAACAACAGAAATCTACTGTCTCACAGTTCAGGAGGTCCAGAGTCTGAAGTTAAGGTGTCGCAGGACCACACTTCTCTGAAACCTGCAGGGAAGAATCCTTCCTTGCCTCTCCCAGCTCCTGGCGGTGGCCATCCATCGCTGTCCTTTCTCAGTTTGCAGCTGCAGCACTCCAATCTCTGTCTCCATTATCACATGGAATTCTCCCGGTGCCTCTGTGTCTGAGTCCAAACTTCCGTCCTCTTATAACACCAGTCGTTGGATTAGGGCCCACCATAAACCAGCATGACCTCATCTTCACTTGATCACATCTGCAAAGACCCTATTTCCAAATAAAGGTCACATTCACACATGCTGAGAGTTAGAACTTCAATATACCTGTTGGAGGAGGGAGTCACAGTTCAACCCATGACAGTCCCTAACCTAAGCCAGTAGCCGTCGACACGTGCACTTTGCCTCCTGTGCTCCATCCCATCCATTCTCCTCCCCATCTTTGACTGCCAAGGATGAGGTGCTTCTGTCTCTGCAACGCAGAAAGCTGGGAGCACTTCGCTTCTGCTGCTCTCCCCAAATCACTGCTGCTAAGGTAGAATCATGAAATATAGGTGGGCCTTTTGTCTTTTTATTGCCAGACAGTAAAAAATCATTAAAGCTTGCTCTTAATTAGTTTAATTTTGAAGCTTCTAAGTATTGATTTAACCTCCACTCCTTTGTACTTGCTGCAGTTCCTGAATTATGCCTGTTATTGATCATGGATGGAAGCATTTCCAGCCTCCAGGCTCTGGGGCCCTGGGAGCTGCTGATCCCCTAAGGGTGTGCTGGGCTCAGAAGGCATGGACCAGCTAGTGGGGGAGAGAGAGCCGCGGCCAGACTGGGAAGAGCCTTCCCTTGCAGAAGGGCTGCTCAACTTAGGCTAGGGGCCAGTTTCTTTCTCTTGGGTTGGCCCAGACTCAAGGAAGTTTGAATAAGGGGAAGTCAGCTGGAAATCTCCCAATTCCATTCCAGGCTCGAGGAGAGCTGGGCAGTAGAGGCTGGAGAAGGGTGATATGGGGTCGAGATTTAGAGTACAGGCTTTGGCTCCGGCCACAACCAAGTTGGAGTCCTGGCTGGACCAGCTGAACATTCCTGAGCGTTTCACATCTGTGAAATGGGATAGTCATCCCATATCATAGCATTGTAACGAGCATTCAGTGCAGCCGCTCCTGCCAGGCCCCTAAGCCCAGGGCCTGGCTAACTAGAATGTCCAAATCATTCTGGCCTTGGTGTGCTGCTCCAGCCTCTTCCACACATCACCCACACTCTTGGACCTCAGGGGAGCCACTCTTTAAAATACACTTCATACACTTTTATCCCAGGACCTACTCTTCTGCTGTCCCCAATATGCATACAGTGCCTTCCACCACCTGTGCACCTGCTGACCTACTGATTAAGGCAATGCATCCCTTGTGGTTTTTTATTTTATTTTTAATTATATTTTATTGGTTATACTATTACAGTTGTCCTGATTTTCCTCCTGTGTTCCCCTCCACCCAGCACCCCTGACTCCCTCAGGCAATCCACGCACCATTGTTCATGTCCATGGGTCATGTCTATAGGTTCTTTGGCTACTCCATTTCCTATACCACACTTTATATCCCCACAGCTATTCTGTAACTACCTATTTGTACTTCTTAATCCCCTCACCTCTTCACCCATCTTCCCATACACCCCTCCCATCTGGCAACCATCAAAATGCTCTCTGTATCCATGACTCTGTCTCTGTTCTTGTTTGCTTAGCTCGTTTTTTAGATTCAGTTGTTGACAGATATGTATTTCTTGACATTTTATTGTTCATAGCTTTGATCTTTTTCTTAAATAAGTCCCTTAAACATTTCATGTAATAGTGGTTTGGTGATGATGAACTCCTTCAGCTTTTTCTTGTCTGGGAAGCACTTTATCTGCCCTTTGATTCTAAATGATAGCTTTGCTGGATAGAGCAATCTTGGCTGTAGGTCTCTGCTTTTTATAACTTTGAATATGTCTTGCCAATCCCTTCTAGCCTGCAAAGTTTCTTTTGAGAAATGAGCTGATAGTCTTATGGGAACTCCTCTGTAGGTAACTAACTTCTTTCTACCTGCTGCTTTTGAGCTTCTCTCTTTGTCTTTAGCCTTTGGCATTTTAATTCAGATGTGTCTTGGAGTGGGCCTCTTTGCATTGATCTTGTTTGGGACTCTCTGTGCTTGCTGGCCTTGCATATCTATTTCCTTCACCAAATTAGGGAAGTTTTCTTTCATTATTTTTTCAAATAGAGTTCCAATTTCTTACTCTTTCTCTTCTCCTTCTGGCATCCCTATGATGAGAATGTCAGACCTCTTGAAGTTGTCCCAGAGGCTGCTTATATGATCCTCATTTTGGGGGGTTCTTTTTTCTTCCTGTTGTTCTGACTGGTTGTTTTTTTCCTTCCTTATATTCCAAATCATTGATTTGATTCTCGGCTTCATCCACTCTACTGTTGTTTCCCTGTAAATTGTTCTTTATTTCAATTAGTGTATCCTTCATTTCTGACTGGATCTTTTTTATGCTGTTGAGGTCCTCACTAAGTTCCTTGAGCATCCTTATAACCAGTGTTTTGAACTCTGCATCTAGTAGAGTGATTGTCTCCATTTTGTTTAGTTCTTTTTCTGAAGTTCTAATCTTTTCTTTCATTTAGGCCATGTTTCTTTGCCTCCTTATTTTGACAGGCTCCCTGTGTTTGTTTCTATGCATTGGGTAGAGCCGCTATAACTCCCTGTCTCTGTAGTATGGCCTAATGTAGTAGGTGTCCTGTATGGTCCAGTGGCACAGCCTCCCTTATCACCCAAGATGGATATTCAAGGTACGCCCTTTATGTGGGCTGAGTACACCCTCCTCTTGTAGGTGAGCCTTGGTTGCTGTTGGCAGATCAACGGGAGGAATTTACCCAGGCCAGTCAGCTGCAAGGACTAGCTATGACCACTTACCACCAACCTCTACCCTCTGTGGAGGATCAATTCTGCAGGGGCAGGGTGGTGGTGCTCCAACATGGTCATTACCTGTCCACTGGGTGCACTGGCCCTGGGGTTTCCTGGGTGATGCAGGCCAAGGTCAGCTCCCACCTGTGTTCTGCCCAGGGCCACCCTGCATGAGCTATAAAGCAGCCTGAGATGACTGCTACTTGTGCTGGGCTTGGAGATGCCCAGGAGAAGCCAAACTGTGAATCTAGGCTGGCTGCTGCTAGGGCCAGGTCTGGATCACTCAGCAAGAGGTACAGGATCTGGGGGCTTGCTGAGGTCAACTGTGGCTTGTTTGAAAGGACTTAGGAAGTTATGCAGCATGAGCCAAGTTGAGCCATTCATATGGAAAAGCCACAGTTAACAATTGGGTAGGCCCATAGGTTGTGTGGGACAGAGTCTGAGGGGACCTCCAGGGCAGGGTAAACAGTGTTAGCCAGGTTGATGGAGTCTCAGATACGGCATCCTCCTGCCGGCTTTGCAACTCTGTGAGGGGAGGGCTCAGCAAAGGGACAATGGCCTCTGCCCACCTTTCTAAGAGAAAGCTGTCCCCCAGCTCCTGCCTTGATGCCAGACACTTCACTTCCTCCCTATATGCCTTTCAAGCTTCTACCCTGGTGCTGGAGCTCAGAGGGAGTGAGTCTGAGTAAGTCTGTGTGTATGTACTTTAAGGGCAACTGGTTGGGACCCCAGAAATTTCTTTACCAACTCAATCCCCACAGGTTTATGCAACCATAAGTTATAGGGACTTATATTCCTGGCACTGGAACCCTAGGCTGGGGGGCCTGATACAGGCCTGGGACTCCTCGCTCCCAGAATATGCCTCCCAAAATTTTATCCATCACATGTAGGTGCAGGACCAGCCTGTTCTGTGTCTCTGCCCCTCCTACCAATCTGGATGGATGTGGTTTCTTTAATTCCATAGTTGTCAGACTTTCATTCAACTCAATTTCTGACGGTTCTGAGTGATGGTTGTTCTATATTTCAGTTGTAATTTTGACGTGGTTGTGTGATGAGGTGAGCTGTGTTTACCTAATCTGCCATCTTGACCAAAAGTCCAATCTCTTATGATTTTTTAAACAACTTTATTGAAGTTGTGATTTTGCATTCCATCAAATTCACTCATTTTCAGTGTACAATTCAATGACTTTTAGTAAAGTGACTCTGATGTTTTTTTACCCAACTTCCCACATGAAGCAGAATTGTGTTCTCTCCTCCAGGCTGTGCCCCTATTGCCCTTGGTAAGTGCTTCTGTGACCTTTTACCACACCACGGTAGAGTGTATTTTTTTTTATCTTTGACTTCCTGCCTGCCCTCCCCATAACCTTGTACCCCAGCGCCTCTTGGTGCCGGCATATAGCCATCTCTCTGTGAATGCTAATTGGGTAGAGAGTTTCCTTGTGGCCAAGACAGTAAAGGTGAGCAGGGTCCTGGAAACTCTTCTTAGCTGTCAGGATAACAATAAGAAGTTCATCATATGCATATACATACACATATACATATACAATTCTAATCTCTGTTGGAGGGACTTGACACATTGTCTAGCCCAGGAATTCTAAAATAGGAGCGTTCATCAGAAGCAACTGGAGGGCTTGTGCAGACATGGGCAACTCTGCCCCACCCACAGAGATTCCGAGTGGGGAGGGCTGGGGTAGGCCCGAGAACCTGCATTTCTGACAAGTTTCCACGTGATGCTGATACTGCTAGTCCAGGCGCCACAGTTTTAGAACTGCTCGCTCTCTGGCCCAACCCCCTCATTTCACGGATGAGGAGCCCAAGGCCTAGAGAAATGAGAGGCCATGTTCCAGGGTCTATCCCCAAGCCAGGAATAAACCCAGCCCTGTGTCCTCCACCGCTGGTTCTTGTGCCCTGACCTCTGTCTGCTCCTCTCTCTGGCTTTAGAGAGGCGGGATGTGGGTTGCAGAAGGTCAGAGCTTCTCCACAGGCCTGGCCGCCAGCTTAGGAGGGGCTGCTGAGGGAGAGTAGGGCAGAATTGGAGAGCGGACCAAAGGGAGGGGACCAGGTGAAGGAAGGTCCAGGGCAGGCCTGCAGGAGGTGGAGAGGACTGACAGGCCATTCTCTGCAGTTGGGGGGTGGCGGTGGGGACCCGCTGCAGGCCTCAGCTGCAGCCATTTATCTCACAGGCCTGCCTGAGACAGCTGACAGAGGGAGCAGGCAGTGAGCCCCGCCAGAGACCCAGGCTCCTTCCGCCGAGTGATTTATCTCTCAGCTTCATCTGGCAAACCTGCTGATGAAACGAGTCTCCTTTTCTCTCCGCCTCATCAATTTTCATTCTCATTTCATTTTCCTTTTCCGTTAGAAGAGGTTTGGCCTTTCTCCTTGTTTAACTGTTCTCCCTGTTGGATCCACCGCTCTTTCTCCTCAGCCATCCAGACTCCAGCCCCCTCCCTGGTACCTCCCTGCACCCTCACCCCCATGCCCTGGGGATCCCTCCCTCTGTGCACCAAAACTCCCCCAATTTAGCTCCCCATTCACCTCAAACAAGGCCGGAAGACTTATTGATGCTTCTCTTTAGTTCTGGGGCCACAAAGTCACAGAGCTGTCCTGGAGCAGCTCACGGTCTGAGAAAAGAGATGAACATCATGCTAGATATGGATTCTTAGATAGGAGAAGGGGCAAAGGATTGATTACCAGTAATTGGGGTGGAGGAGGAGATGGCTGTGATAAGGGACAACTTCAGAGAAGTACAGTGTAGGCTGAGACTTCAGAGATGAGAAGACATTCCTAAGATACACAAATGAGAGAAGGAACTTCTGGGCAAGAACCCTGTGTGTGCAAAGGCACTGGGGCAGCAAAGTATATTGCTTGCATCTCTCTGAAGGCTTCCCTCTCCTCCCCCTGCTTTTGTGCCTTGTTTCCAAGGATCCACTGTGTCTAAAGGGATATCTGGGGCCCTGGATTCAGGAGGAGCCTTTCAAGAATACTTTAGGTTCTGCCCAGCACCTCCACTTGATTCTAGAAAGATCAGGGGGGAATTATAGGGAGGGGGGCTGGAGAGGCTTGTGACTCAACAGCTGGGCTTGGCTGCCCCTCTGGCTTGTGACTGTGGCCAGTGTGGAATGCCTGGGCTGCCATCAAGCTGGGACATTTAGAACTCTGCTGGAGGGGGCCGCTCTACCCTTCCAAGGGAGCAAGCTCCTGAGGAAACGAAGAACTGCTCAGCTAAGCCAGGAGGAGCTGGGTTGTTACTGGGTGAGAGCTGTGTCAGACGTCCATGATCTATAAATGAGCTGAGCTGCCCTGAAGACTAGAAATTGGACCCCAGCTGAAGGTCCTCGGAAGTGCTTATATTTGACCCAGAAGAGGGCCGCTGCATCGGGAAGGAATGTCAGCTGCGGCGGAAGGGGTCCAAGGAGAGGCTGCCTGCCTTAGAGCCACATGGCTATCTGGTGCTGAGCTGGTGCAAAGGTGGCCTAGAAGCCAGGAAATGTGCCTCAGACGAATCAAGGCAGGTAAAAAGGGAAGGAGACTCTACTGAGCACCAGGTGCTTTACAGGTGCCCTCCCAAGAGATAAGAGAACCTGAGCGGGGGTGCTCAACGTCACGCAGCCAGCCCCGGGAGTCTGGTACAGAGCGCCTCTCCTGAGCCCTGGGCCTAAGCCTTGAGCCTAAGCCCTCAGGGAGGTGGGCTCAGTCCCCAGGATTTCCAGAGGGGGAGCCTGCAAGAGCTCCAGCAGGGTCAGGATCACCATAGGATCCTGTTGGATCCGGAGGCAGAAACCTGTGTCAGACGGAAGTGCCTTCTCTACCTGAGGGAAGGGCTAAGGTAGCTGGGCAGTGGCCAGGGGCAGGGGAGTAAGGGTGTGTGCCTGAGGAGGACGGATTTTGGAAGCCACGTGGGTCTCTTTCCAGTGGGTGAGAAGGGGGTCATCCTGCCAGACTCTGATCTGCCTGGTCTTCAGGAGTTCTGGAACACCAGCCCCCTTCCTCTCTCCCTGCCCTGCCTTTTGCCCTTCTTTCCTTCCTTCCCCAGATGTCTTCTGAGCACCTACTATGCACCAGACAGTGGGAGGAACTGGCACCTTGGAGCATAGTTCCTCCCCCTGAGGGGCTCACAATCTGGTGGGAGAGAAAGACAGACAAGTAACAGGGAGTTTCTGACGGAGGGCTGCTGGGGCACCAGAGAAGCCCAGGAGAGGGAGGGGTGGGGGATGGTCAGAGAAGCAGAAGCCTGGCAGCACAAGCCGTGGGACTCAGCCTGGCACCGCTCTCCATGCCTGGCAGGCTGGCTCCACTCCCCTGCGGTCCTTTTGGTGCTGCCACCAGCCAGAAACAACGGTGTGTGTTACCTGCCGGCGCCCTCCGCTCCTAGCTGTGAAATAACGAGGCAGGCTTCCTTCTAGGCAGCAGGGCTCTCACACCCTGAGCCTAGGCCAGCTGGGAGCCCTGGGGGTAGAGGTATGCCTGGGGACAAGTCCCTTCCCTTCCAGGCCCAGGAAGGGGTTTATCCGGGAGCACTGGCTCCTATCGCTCCAGAGGGGAGGGGGAGGGAAGGGTGGACACCAGACACCTCCTCTTCTCCCAGGGGATGCCCTCGAGTTTCCTCCCCTGCCCTCCTCCAGGAGCCCCTCCATCGCCCACTCAGAAGTCAGCTTCTGGCACCAGAATCATGGACATGCGAAAGCTCACAAATGAAACACACCTGGGCTCCAATCCTGGCTCTGTCACATTTTGCTGAGGGACCTTGGTCTGATCACTTAGCTCCCCCGAGCTTAGGGTTTCTCAGCTAAAAGAACCTCCTCCTGGGGTTGTCGGGAGGCTGGGACGAGGTATCCAGTGCAGCCAGCAGAGATCCGGGCACAGAGAAGGTGCTCAAGAACATCACATCTTTCCTCTGGGATTTTGGTTATGTCATCTTTCCAGTGGTGTCAGCTGGAGTGGAAGGGACTCACCTTCCTGGGAGAGATGCTGAACAGAAGAGTGGTTGTCAAGCTTTTTTATCTGCAACGAAGGCAAAAAACTCATGACTTTTCCTCATGTGACTGTACACTGTGTGTGTGTGTAAAATAGGGGAAAAATAACTTCTCAAAAGAAGGTTTAGTCTAGCTGCATACAATACACTCTGACACTTTCTATTTTTTTTTCTTTTTTTAAAATGTGGATTGTGATCCACTTTTTAAAATTCTTTAAATTGATTTAGAGAGAGGAAGGGAGAGGGAGGGAGCAGGGAGAGAGTCGGGGAGAGAGAGAAACATCAATTTGTTGCTCCACTTATTTATGCATTCCCTGGTTGACTCTGGCATGCGTCCTGACTGGGGATGGAACCTACAATCTGACATACTGGAATGATGCTTTAACCAACTGAGCTACCGGCCAGGGCTTGTGACCCACTTTAAATTGTTTTCATGACCCACTAATGGGTTGCCCTACACAATTCGCAGCAGTAGAACACCCCCCACCCCTGCAAGTAAATTCTGCACTGCACTAGGCTCTGGGGATACAGAAATCAATAACAAATCATCCTGTCCTTGAGGAGCTCTGTCAGGCAGATGGACCTGCAGCCTGACGGCAGGCAGGTGCTGTGGTGAGGTCAATTTGAAGTCTCTGGGACTGCAAGGGGAGGGGGAGTAGCCGCTCTTCTAGAAGGGATTGGGAAAAGCATCATGGAGGAGGTCGCATTTGGGATGGGTTTCTATGGCTGAAGAGAAGTTCGGTAGTTGAAGCTGCTTCACAGGCAGCATGAGATGCCCAAGGTGTAGCAAGTCTGGGGATGAGAGGGTCACTTAAGGGTGGGGAAGAGAGACCAAAGACTGTGGGGTCAGGGGTGAGGTAGGAGAGAGACAGATCAAGACGGCAGAGGTTTGCAGTCTTACAGACGGGTGGGTGGTGGTCTGCCTGAGAGAGACGGGACTGAAGAAGCAAAAGCAGGCTTGGTGGGAGAAGATGGAGAAGATGTTGAGTTTAGAGCAAGTAGAGTGTGAGGAGCCTTTGAGACAGGCAAGTAGAGAAGTTGGGGGCAGTTAGAAGTGAGTCTGGGCCCCTCCGTCTACCTGTCGCTGTGTCCTCTTGCCTAGCGCCCCAGGACTCTCTCATAAGAAGACCTGGGGGTCTGCAACAGAAAGGGCAGGGAGCAGAGCTGCCGCACGCGGTGGCCAGGGCCCCGCAGGGCTTTGGGGAAGAGAGGCTGGCTGAGAGTCCCAGGGCAGCCGGGAGGCCATCCTGCCACCGCCCTGCCTCGAGGCAGCCTGGCGCTCACAGGCCGGGGGATTCCAGCCGGAGCAGGGCCCTAAAGCGCAGAGCAATCCCTAGACGTGGGAATTATGGAATGAGAAAGAAAACTCAGTCTCCCTTTCTGAAGATGGCTGATTAAGCATGAGACCCTGAGAAGCCTTAGCCCTCAGGAAATAGAAGCATGAATCAGGTGAATTTCAAATCTGAAGTTCTGGCATTCCCTAAAGTTTCCAGAGGCCACGGTTCCAAGCTGTGGTGGAAAAGGAAGCGGAAGTCTGGGTTAAAAAGATGAAACTGATTGATGGTGATAGAAGTCAGGACAGTGGCTAATTCCAGGTCGGGGCTGGCTGTGGACCAGGAAGGAACTTCCCCGAGGACCTTCCAGAGTGCTGGAAACATTTACGTCTTGATCCGAGTGGTGTTCTGCTGGTAGACACAAATGTAGAAATTCACCCAGCTGTACGCTTAGCATTAGTGTTATTTATGTACTCTCCTGTAAAATCTTATACCTCAGTAATATTTTTAAAAGTTTATTACAAAAGGTGAGGGATGAGAAGTAGGTGGTAAGCTGGAGTGAGAGGCAGCATAAAGGGGCAACTGAAGGGGACCAACAAGCCCCGCATCGCCCTTACACCCGCAGCTATTGTGCCGGCCGTGTCTTACCCCGACTCCCCAGCACGGCGGGCACCTGTGGCTCAGAGGGTTGCCCATGTCTCCCAAGGTCACACAGGGAGAGGCAGAGCCAGGCTCAAACTGAGTGCAAAGCCCAGGCGTCTTTGCTCTACCTTTGCATAAGTTATGTATGGAATTCAGGCTCTGGAAGACTAGATAAACACGCAGCCCCTCCGAGGTCTCCTTCAGCACTGAGGTCCTAGTCGTGTGTGATTAAATGAGAGGTGGGTGTGAGGGGCCATGCGCACCTCCCAGAAGGAGCGGAGGCCAGGTGTACAGATGGAGGGCTGGCCTCCCTCCCTCTGCATCCCTTCCACCCAGCGCTTATCTGCTGGTGAGGAGGCCGGAGTTTATCAACGCTACACTCAATTATGCTGCCCATCTATCTCCGCAGCTCTGGGGGACCTGGCACTGAAGCTGCGAGGCCAGGCAATCCATCACCGCCAGCCGGCTCCTCCCTCCAGACCCCCGGCTCCCAGGGGTGGGGTGGAGGCGCCAGGGAGGGGAGAGGAGGGTGGAGGAGGACAGCAGAGGCTGCAGGAGCAGCAATTTAGATGTGGCAGCAGCACTGGGACTGGGCTGGGGGCAGGGCTGGAAAAGGAGGGAAAGGCAGCTCTGGCTCCTGGTAGCAGCTCCTCCAAA
This sequence comes from Pteronotus mesoamericanus, assembly GCF_021234165.1. Lineage (NCBI taxonomy): Eukaryota > Metazoa > Chordata > Mammalia > Chiroptera > Mormoopidae > Pteronotus > Pteronotus mesoamericanus. The sequence goes on from NW_026555326.1 coordinate 6,345,887, forward strand.
TCTCTTCATTTAGGCTTTGCCAAGGGTCTTAGTATAATAATCAGCTCCACATTTTCTCCTAAATCGAGAGCAGCTTCCTGGAGGAGGTGAGTCCAATGGGGCTTACAGAGGCAGTTGTTCCAAGAGAAAACCCGCCCCAGCATGGGTAACATTGCTTCCCTCACTGTGGCCCCTGGGCTTTCCGAGCCCTGTCACTGAAGGCCGTGGCCAGCAGTGCTGGCAGAGAAAGCCGCCCCCAGCCCCCAGTCAGAAGGCAGGCTGGGGTCTGCGTGAGGCCTGCTGGCTCTGTTTGCCCTTGAGGTTCTAGGCCCAGCCACACTCACAGAGGAACAGTGTCTCCCCTTTGCTGTCCCTCCAGTAAGTCACGCTACAGCCTAGGAATGGTGTCTTAGGGGCCTGGCAGGTAGCCAGGGAGGAGGAGCTCAGGGCCCAGGCCATCTCTGAAGGAACTTGCACAGGGGCCTGGCATGCTGGGCCAGCCCTGCACTCTGCTCCTGTAAGGCAGGCCTTGATCCACCAGGTAGCGAGCATTGGCTGGACTGGAAGCTCAGGTTATGGAGTCAAAGACCTGGCTGAATCCTGCCTCCACCACGCAGAAGCTGTGCAACCTCTGACAAGTCACTGAACCTCTCAGAGCCTCAGTTGCTTCTCTGCAAAAGGAGATTAAATCCTTTCTCTGCTGACACGCAGGGTTGTGGGAAAATTACACGTTTCACTATTTGTATCCATTCACAAGTACCCTCTCGTGCACAGTCCTACACACCGCACTATGGGGACACAAGAAGCATGTAAGACGTGGCCCCTGCTGCTAGGAGCTTGAAATCCAGTTGGGGAGAATGCGCACGTGATAGCCTGAACTCCCGCTCACCCCGGGAGATTAGGGATGAAAGACAATTAGCTTTCTCTGAGCTCCCAGAAGAAACTGCTAATCAGCCTGCGTGAGTGGGCTGTGTGCAAGACAACCTTAAATGGTCATGGCAGGTGAGTGGGCAGCTCTGAATTCTACCCCGGGAGGGGCTGAACACTCAGCAATGAGGGGGGAGGACTTGTCCAGGCCTTTGCCAAGTCTTGGGATCAAAGGTGCATGAACATAAGTCATCAAGCCGCTGCCTCTCTCTGGGGGCTGAACCCCAGGCCTGGTCTCCTGGCAAGGGGCAGGAGCATTACCTCAGTCACCCATTCCAGACAGAGGCGGCAAGGAGGAGGGTGCTACCAGTGGTGCAGGGAAAGGCCATTCTCTGGAGGGTTTTAATTAAGTTTTAAATGGTCTCTCCATCAAAAACGTGTTAGAAAAAAGGTGTTGGAGGAGAGATGCCTGGGACTCAGGCAGGGTCCGACATGCTTGGGGACCAACTGAAACCCCTCTCCACCCACTCCAGCCTTGTCTCTGTTTGGGAATGGTTTTAGGTTCTCCTAAGCATGTTGCATTTTGGGTCCTGCCAGAGAGGCATTCTTTTAAGGTGTGACAAACGTATTATCTATTTCTGCTCACAGCTTCCCACTCCACAACCTGGGGAAAACACTGAGCCCACGGTGGGCAGGCTTCATGGATGCTTGTCAAGCTCTAGAATCCAACCTCTCTTCCCCCTAAGAAGTCTTAGTTGGAGGGCCTCCCAACCCCAGGGGATGAGTGGAGCTGGAAGGAAAGTAATATTTATTGAGCTCTTTCTGTGTGCGATACACTCAGTTCCTTTAATCCTGATGACAACTTCATGTATGCATAAGGAACAGACGTTCAAAGAAGTCAATAGCTGTTCCCAGGGTGCTCCAGTAGGAGGCTGTAAGTACGTAATAGTAAGATCTCCTTGCTGATGGGTTCTGCTCTTTTGTGCCAGGTCTAGGCAAGAGGTGGGAACCACTGGTCCTTCCGGAACTCAGCTTGTCCCTGCTGCCTCTCCACCCACATAGTACACCACAGAATTCCCTCCCTTGTTCCCCACTGCCCGTCATGGGCTTGGGTGGCCGGGAATGCACAGGTGCGTGTGTGTGCACATGAGTTCATTTGCCCTGAGTTTTATGCGTCAGTGCCCACACACTCCTACCCAAAACCTCTGTGCATTTTAAATCATGGTTGTTTTTCCCATCTTCAGAAATAGCTACAAAAGAAGGTGGGAGGTAGTCAGATGTAGACAGGCATGCCACTCTCCTGCTCAGGGAGGTACCACGCCTCCAGCTGCTACCCTCCCCGGCCCCAGGGTCCTGGAAGCAGGATGAAGTGGGCAGAGGGCTCCTCTGGCCAGCTGAGAGGTACCTGTCTGTAAGGTGGTAGGAGACACAGCCCCCAGCTTCCCAAAGCTCCCTAATAAGGAGTCATTGCCCCAGGAAACAAGAATGAGTACCCATTCTGCTGCCGGAGCCACCAGTGCACGCCAGGGTGCCTCGGGTGGACTCCGGCCAGACCTGGGAACCAAGAAGCGTGGCATAACCAGCATGAGCTCTGAACTCGTGTAGATTCCCGTCTCCTGTTGCTTACCAGCTGTGTGTCTTGAGTCAAATTCTTCAATCTCTTTCAAACCTCAATTTCTTCATCTGCAAACTGGAGGTATTAATACTTGTCTTATAGATTAGTTATGAAGGTTAAATCAGAAAAAGACATTCAGAGTCTTTGAAGAGTCCTGGCAAATTGCAGGTATTTAGCAAGTGTGCGTGCACTTCGCTAATGCCTGCAGGTGGAAAACTGCCCAAATCAGACCTCCGCAGAGGACTCAGACCAAGCCCAGGAAGCCCCCTGTCTTTCCCCATCTTGGTTCCAGGCCAAGGCTGGACTTGCCTCCAGGGCGATGCAGCCTGGCTGTGGGGTCTGAGAGAACCTGGGTTGGGAAGGAGGGAACAGCAAGACCAATGAGGACATGGTCTCCCCTACATGGGGAAGAATTTCCACGTGATGTGATCAGAGCTGTGACAGGGGGAAGCGTGGGGCCTTGTAAGATCATAACGCAGGGCCCTTAGCCAGCCAGGGGCGGGAGGTTGGGAGGAATTTTCCATACGAGGTGACTGACCTTAAATTGAGTGTTGAAGAGCAACTAGAGGTTGCTTGGGAGACAATGAAAAGGAGACATGAGAAGGGGGACACGTCAGGGCAACTTCAGCCTGAAAGGACTGTGCACAGTGGGTTAGTGGGATGGCAGCAAGAGAAGCCAGAAGTGGCTGGGGCCAGGTCACATAAGGTCTCACCTGCAGGACTAAGGAGCTCAGACCCAGATTTCTTAATCCCAACAACTGGCAGCTCGGCCAGGCTGAAGAGAAAGGGAAAGACCTGCCTCCAGGTAGGGAAGCTGGCCCAAACCCAAGCTGCACTCCACCCCAGGAGAACTTAAACCGACCCCAGGCAGGACCACTCCCCTCCCCAGCCTGCCTTTCATCTTCCACAGTCCTGTGAGCCACCCTGGAATTTGGAAGCTGCACTTGTTTTCACCATTCCCTGCCCATACCTCTCAGAGAGATGTCTGGAAACCATTGCTTTATTTTCCGTTTACTGAGGGAACCAAGGAGACGGGGAGGAGAGATGTAAGCAAGCTTGGAGAATCAACTCCGCATCTCTCTGGGCTCATAAGGACTCAAGATGACAGCAATCACAGCTTTCCCCTCTTCACACACCCACACCTTTCCCTGGTATTCTGGAAGCTTCTCATTCCAATCTCTTCCTCCTTCCATGAAGACTCACAGTACTTACTTCCTGTGTCAGGTCCTAGAAAAGGACACTAGAGCCTAGGGACTGTAGGACGGAACCAGGAGACCCACTGCACTCAGCTCTTTGGCCTCTTGAGTCAGGCAGGGGAGACGGCAGGAGGGACTAGGTTCTGCTTCTCTGCCACCTGCTTAACTCTGCCTTCTCTTCTCCAGGGCTGCCCCGCTGGGGCATGGCGATGAGTGAGCAGGCCCAGTGGACACGGATGGAGAGCCACACCCAGAAGGGCAAGAAGTGATGCCCACCCAGCCCCCATGACTGCCTTAGGAGGGGGGGTCCCCAGGCCTTGGCAGGCTGCTGACCCTCAGCCTACAAACTGCTAGAAGCAGAAGGACTTTAGACTTTTCCTGTGGATGGTCCCCTCCCCTGTGGCTCCACTATGAGGCTCCTCGTGGCACCCTTCTTGCTAGTGTGGGTGGCTGGTGCCACTGCCGCTGTGCCTGTGGTCCCCTGGCGTGTGCCCTGCCCCCCTCAGTGTGCCTGCCAGATCCGGCCCTGGTATACACCCCGCTCATCCTACCGTGAGGCCACTACTGTGGACTGCAATGACTTGTTCCTGACGGCCGTGCCCCCAGCACTGCCTGTGGGCACACAGACCCTGCTACTGCAGAGCAATGGCATTGTTCGCGTGGACCGGAGTGAGCTTGGCTATCTGGCCAACCTCACAGAACTGGACCTGTCCCAGAACAGCTTCTCAGACACGCGAGACTGTGATTTCCATGCCCTGCCCCAGTTGCTGAGCCTGCACCTGGAGGAGAACCAGTTGACCCGGCTGGAGGACCACAGCTTTGCAGGACTGGCCAGCCTGCAGGAGCTCTATCTCAACCACAACCAGCTGCACCGCATCGCCCCCCGGGCCTTCGCTGGTCTTGGCAACCTGCTGCGGCTGCACCTCAACTCCAACCTTCTGAGGGCTGTGGACAGCCGCTGGTTCGAGATGCTGCCCAACCTGGAGATCCTCATGATTGGGGGCAACAAGGTAGATGCCATCCTGGACATGAACTTCCGGCCCCTGGCCAACCTGCGCAGCCTGGTGCTAGCAGGCATGAACCTTCGGGACATCTCTGACTATGCCCTGGAGGGGCTACAAAGCCTGGAGAGCCTCTCCTTCTATGACAACCAGCTGGTCCGGGTGCCCAGGCGGGCACTGGAGCAGGTGCCCGGGCTCAAGTTTCTGGACCTGAACAAGAATCCACTCCAGCAGGTGGGGCCAGGGGACTTTGCCAACATGCTGCACCTCAAGGAGCTGGGGCTGAACAACATGGAGGAGCTGGTTTCCATTGACAAATTTGCCCTGGTCAACCTCCCGGAGCTGACCAAGCTGGACATCACCAACAACCCCCGGCTGTCCTTCATCCACCCCCGCGCCTTCCACCACCTGCCCCAGATGGAGACCCTCATGCTCAACAACAACGCGCTCAGTGCCTTGCACCGGCAGACAGTGGAGTCCCTGCCCAACCTACAGGAGGTGGGTCTTCATGGCAATCCCATCCGCTGTGACTGTGTCATCCGCTGGGCCAATGCCACCAGCACCCGTGTCCGCTTCATCGAACCTCAGTCCACCCTGTGTGCCGAGCCGCCAGACCTCCAGCGCCGCCCAGTCCGAGAGGTACCCTTCCGAGAGATGACAGACCACTGCCTGCCCCTCATCTCCCCCCGCAGCTTCCCCGCTATCCTCCATGTGGCCAGTGGAGAGAGCCTAGTGCTGCATTGCCGGGCACTGGCTGAACCAGAACCTGAGATCTACTGGGTCACTCCAGCCGGGGTTCGACTGACAGCTGCCCGTGCAGGCAGGAGATACCGGGTGTACCCTGAGGGGACCCTGGAGCTGCGAAGGGTGACAGTGGAAGAGGCCGGGCTCTATACCTGTGTGGCCCAGAACCTGGTGGGGGCCGATACTAAGACAGTCAGTGTGGTGGTGGGCCGGGCTCCCCTGCCGCTAGGCAGGGACAAGGGATGGGGGCTAGAGCTCCGGGTGCAGGAGACCCACCCCTATCACATCTTGCTATCTTGGGTCCCCCCACCCAACACCATCTCCACCAACCTCACCTGGTCCAGCGTCTCCTCCCTCCGGGGACAGGGGGCCACTGCTCTGGCCCGCCTTCCGCGGGGCACCCACAGCTACAACATCACCCGCCTGCTTCAGGCCACAGAGTACTGGGCCTGCCTGCAAGTGGCCTTCGCAGATGCCCACACCCAGTTGGCTTGTGTGTGGGCCAGGACTAAAGAGGCCACTCCTTGCCACAGAGCCTTAGGGGACCGACCTGGGCTCATAGCCGTCCTGGCTCTGGCTGTCCTCCTGCTGGCAGCTGGGCTAGCAGCCCACTTTGGCACTGGCCAGCCCACGCAGGGGCTGGGTGGGCGGCCTCTCCTCCCAGCCTGGGCTTTCTGGGGCTGGGGTGCCCCCTCGGTCCGAGTGGTGTCTGCACCCCTTGTCCTGCCCTGGAATCTGGGAAGGAAGCTGTCCACGTCCTTAGAAGGGGAGGCATTGTCACCACCATTGTCTCAAAATTCCTGGAGCTCAGCCTGTTCTCAGCAGTAGAGAAAAAACTAGGACTACTTTTTAACAAAAGGGAAGCAATCTGGGCCAGACGCCCTGCCAAGAAAGTGACATGGATCCACGTGCTTGAGGCCTGACCGCTGGACCAGGACAGACGGGGCTTTGTGGCCCCAGGGGCTGCTCCTGCAGCCTCCAAAACGTGGCCCTCGCCTTGTGGGGGCTCCTCTGCTGCCTTTTTGAGGGGTATCTGCAAGGGACAGAAGGACTCTGGCCAGAGCCTTCCACCTCCCAGTTGTCTACATGCCCAGAGGCTCCTGGGCCACCACCTGGATGTCCCCTGCCTGTGTCCCCAGGCCCTTGGCCCACAGGACATGCCCCCTCCTCTTCTTTTGCTCTGTACAGTCTCAGTTGCTTGCTCTTTCCCTTCCTGGGCAAGGGCAGAAGGCCTGTCCTCCGATCTTGGGGGCTGCTCCTGGAGTGGACCCCAGCCTGCTCTGAGGGACTTTTGGGAAGAGGCCGCCCAGGACCGCCCCGTCTTGGGAGCCCAGTTGGCACTCTGAGGTTGACTTTGTATAGGCAATTTTGTACGTTTGTGGAGAAATGTGTCACCTCCCCGCAACCCAATTCACTCTTTTCTCCTGTTTTATAAAAAAATAAAACTAAATAAGAAAAACATAACAAGGGAGAAAGGAAACAAAAGGAAAATAGTCCTTTGACTACTCAGTATAAACTCAGAGCTCCCTGCTCTGGACCCCTTTAAAGCCTAGAGAGGGTGACTGAGGGAGGGGCTGGGTGGAAGAGGAGGAAGGAAAGGAGGGGAAATGGCAAAGGAAGGCACAGGTTTTCCCTGTAGGTTTGCATGCTGGCCTCTCCCAGACCATCCCTGTAACTGTGAGCTGGGGGGGGAGAGGGGCAAAGGGCAGGGGAGGCTGACGAGAGAGGGAGAAAGCACAGGAGGCAAGGAGAAGGGTGGGGGGAGAAAAAGCCAGAGATGGAGGGAGTGGAAATTTCCATCACCAAACATTGTCACCCCTTCTCATTCTCTGATAAGCAATTAACATGCCAGTGCATAAGAAGCACTTTCCAGGCCTATTTCTAATTAAACAAACCCAAGAGGCAGAGTCATGCAGAGAATTGCAAATCATCAAGACAGCAAGAACTTGGGCTCACTGGGTAGGAGGCAGTGTGGGGCGATAGAGGATTTGGGGAGGGAAGGGCTGTGGGACAAAGAAATCGCCGCATTTATCTTTCCGGTCTATTTCAGTATAATTTGCAATGAGCCTGGTTTGCTTTTACAGTGTTTTTTGTTTTGTTTTGTTTTTTATAAAAAAAAAAAAAAGATTGACTTCCAAGGCCCAAGTGTGGAGGGGACATCTGTTGAAAAGGCAACAGAGGCAAGGGGAGGGCTGCTCTGGCCAGGGAATGGGGCAGCTCCGGGGCAAGAAGCCCCTGGCCACAGAGCTTGTTTCTCAGGCAGGCTTGGGGGAGTCAGAGGCTCCTGAGACTGAAAAGAAGCAACATGTGAGCCCGAGGACCCCTGTTGTACAAGACACATTCAGCAGACTCTAAGCTACCTTTGAGAGTCAGATATATACACTGGTAGAAGCCAGACTAGTAGATGAGCATCAGGCCCCACGGGACCTTGAAAGTGCACACTCACCCAAGCCAGACGTAGTGCCTTTCTCTCATGAGACAGGAGAACAGGGTTCTCTGAAGACTTTTCCAAATACCAGCTTAGAAGCCTTCTGCCTCTTAGGCAGCTCCACCCCATGACTTGCTGAACATGGATGGCTGGGCCCACCCCCAGAGTTTCTGATCTAGATCTAGGCAGGACCTGAGAATTTGCATTTCTAACTAGTCTTCAGGTGATGCTGTTGTTGCTGGTCTGGGGACCACACTCTGGGAACCTCGCAGCTGCAGCCTGTGGTAGCCAGAATGTTTCGTTCCTGCTTCAGGCCCCAGGATAGAGCTGGGGAAGGAGCTGGAGGATGGTCCCTCCACTCCTCCCCACTACACTGGTGGGCTGCTCAGGTCAGCAGGCTCCGTTCACATGTGCTCTTTCCTGTGCTCTTTGTGATGTGTTCTTTGGTGGGCGGGGCTGGCCAAGCAGAGACACTCCCCTTTCCAGCACCCATGGCTGACACTCCTAAAGCCTCCACGTGCTGTTTCCTGATGAACTTCGGGACCTCCACGGCTATGTGCTGGGCAGCTCTGCCAACTGACCAGAGCTGGCCTGGGGATCTAGCCTATTGGCCATCTGTCAGGGTTGGATCCATCCTCTTGTGATTCAGAAGGTCTGTGGAGAAGAGGCAGGCAGGGCCTTTGCAGATCATGGCAAACTAGAGCCAGAAGTCAATGCCTCTCCTTCCCTCTAGGACAATTGGCAGCTGCTGCCTTTCCAGATGGACCCACATGGCACAGAGATTCGAGATGCTGTTCCCTTATATAAGCACCCAGAACCCTAGAAAGCCTGTGGAGCTCCACGGTGCCCTCCCATCAGCACTTCTGCTGCTGCCTCCACAGCCTCCCTGGAGCCCTGGGCCCATCAGAGCAACCTGGAAAGTGAGCAGCGCAGCTAGAGGCTAAGGGCCTCAGATCCCGCAAGCTCAGAACACTCCAAATGTGCCTGGGCTTGGAAGGTGGGAGACCTCTTCACTGCCTGCCTTTCCCTCAGACCCAGCTACAGACAGGAAGCCCTGGGCCAGGTCGGGGTGGGGCCTGGGGAGAAGGGGTGCCATTCTGGCTGCACTGGAGCTCTCAGCTGCTTGAGACCTTGAAAATGAATCCCTTTTTCTGAGGAGAAAAGGCAGTTTTGGTGATTTAACCGTTTCTCAACTGAGTCCCACATCCTCAGCACCTTGGCTACCCTGAGAAGTTAGGTGAGCTGGGGAGAGAATGCAAATGAGTGGCCTTGTTTCTCCTGGAAGGGGATGACATTGCAGGGACACGGCGAATTAGGGAGACGGAGAGAAAGGCACTTTGTGGGTTGCTGTGTCCTAGAATAGCTAGAAACAGAGCCAATGAGAGTGAGCAGCCTCTGCCTGGTACAGAGCTGGGCATGTGGCTCAGGCGCATTCCAAGCAGGCAGAGGACAGTGACACCATGCCTCGTATGGCTATTAACAGGCCTACGTGGCATTTGAAGTCTTAGCTTTCACACTAGACTGAGCGTGTAGGCTAAAAATCCTGCATTGAAAACAAACAAAATAGCAGTTTACCTGGTCTCTTCTGCACATTGACAATTCCTTTTTTTTTTAACCCTAAATAGAAAGCAATATTTATTTCTGTTTAAATTTTAAATTGTTATGTAAGACCTGTCATGTCAGTCTATTCAGACGATTTCCAATCCTGGCCTGACTGTTGAACGGATTAGCTTCCCTCCCTAGAGCATGCTGCTGCTCGGCTCTCCTGCCTTCTGTGTCCTCATCCGTGGCTCAGAGAGATCGTGGAGTAGACGTGGGCAGACACGTTGTGTGGCTCACCGCAACAGCCTCCCCACCTGCCTGACACAGGTCCATCAGTCAACACATCCGGCGTGGCCTCTCTGACAACTGCAAACCACTTAAACATACTGTCCTGCAGCTAACATTTCTGAATCTCCCACAAGGCTGACTTTGTGGGAGTCAGGGTCAAAATGAGGGAATAGTGAGTTTGTGGCATCACTGGGAGCTATCAGTCTAGTCCCTTATCACAGAAGTAAATGAGGTTGGCTAATCCAGTGTAGGACGGCCAATTGAGATGTTCCTGGTCTTAGCACTGGAAGTCCCTTATTTTAGGAACTCTCAGTCTTGGTCAAACTGAGATGGTTGGTCACCCTAGTCTAGTGAACTCTTTTTAAGTGTAGCAAGCCATCTTCCTTCCTCCCTTCCTCCTCCCTCCCAATCACAAATATTTCATGACTATGTAGTAGGTACAGTTCTAGGAAATGAGAATCAGATGAAACTCTCTGAGCCCAACCTTGCATTTTAGTGAGGGTAGCAAGCTGATGAACAGGACCAATAAGTAAGAATATATAGTATGTTGGATGGTAATGAGTGCTATGGAGAAAAAAACAAGTCAGGGGGGAAAGAGGATGAGGGAAGAAATGAGGACTTATGCAGGGTGCTCGGCACGTTGTTGAGAAGGTGACATTTGGGGGAAGAGTGATCGAGGCCAAAAGAATAGCATGGGCGAAGGCCAAGAGCAAGAGACTAGTGTGACCGGAGCAAGAGAGGCGGGGGAAGAGTGGCCATGAGACCTTGGTCAAAGAAGTAGCTGGGCAATTGCATTGAGCTTTGTAGGTCACTGGAAGGACTTGGGTTTTTCTTTCCAATTAAGAGGAAGAGCAACTGGAGGGTGCTGAGCAGACATGGCATGATTTGACTTAAGGAGAACCCTCTGGTTGCTAGACTGAGAACAGCAAGAACAGCATGGGGGTGTGGAGTGGTCAGGGCAGAAGCAGAAAGGCCAGTTAGGAGTCCCCTGCAATAATCATCTCCATTTAAACATTGCTTCTAGAACTTTGCCAGGGATGCATACCAAGTATATCTCGGTATTTTCTGAACTATCCTTTCCCCTATTTTTGAAAATCAAAACACATTTACTCTTTCACAGGCTCCTGACCTCTCTGCCTTTCCCCCATGAATCTTCAAAAGTAGCCCGTGGCCTGTCAGTGCCCTACCCCATAACAGAGAGACTGGAAATCATTCAAGGTAGTGAGGAATGAGCTTCACTGACCATCAATTCCATCTTTGTGTTTGTCATTCAAGGACATCATTCCAAGGGCGAGACAGCAGTGACAGGAGGAGTGTCCATCCTGCCCTTCCTCTGCCACCATTGACAATACTTTGGCTGTGCTGGGCCTGAGGTCTACCTTCCTTCTTGATGATTTTACTAAAAGGACACTTGTATGTTCCTCATGAGTTTCACAAGGATCAGGTCTCCTCTCTTTAACCTTCCTGGTATGGTTCTTACCCATTTGTGCTTTCCTTTTGCAGTTACCCTTCGATCAACACCATCTCCATGTATTTTATTATTAATTTTTTTTTATCCTCACCCAAGGACACTTTTTCATTGCTTCTAGAAAAAGAAGAAGGGGGAGGAAAAGAGAGAAAAATCAGTATGAGGGAGAAACATCGACTGGTTGCCTCTCATAGGCTCCCCAACTGGGAATCAAACCCTCAACCCAGGTATGTGCCCTGACCAGAAATTGAACCTGAGACCTTTTGGAGCACAGGATGATGCTCCAACCAACTGAGCCACACGAGCCAGGGCTCCTTGTATTTTTTATAGACTTGAAATAATGGCTAACACTGAGCATTTACTATGTGCTAAACATTCTAGTACAGATTTCACACTTTCTTTTCATTGACAGCCACCTTATAAAGTAGACACTACCATTATCCCCATTTTACAAATTTAGATATCAGAGCTCAGAAAGGCTAAATGAATTATCCATGGTCACACAGCTAGTTGGTGGCAGAGTCAGGATTCAAATGCTTGTCTGATTCCAAAGGCTGCTTCTTAACCACCCTGCTCCACTAGATTCAAATTCATATGCTTTAAAAGTATGACAATAGTTTTTTGAGAACAGAAGAACTTCTAAAATCTGTGTGCAGATTTTAGCTCCCTGTGTGGCCACTTTTATTTTTAGATGCTGCCTTCTTTTTTTTGTTCAGGATAATTTATGACTTTATTTTCAGGATGGGGTTTTAAAAATTCTTGAACTATATTGTCTTGAGAATCACAGCTTCTGATCCTTCTCTCTGAAGAGTGTGATTTTGAAGTGTGATTTTTAGAAATCTGGGTGCACCTCATTTTGCCCCCCCCGCATCTTCTCCTTCCTTGGATACTATGAACTCTAAAATTCCACAATGGCTTTCTCTGGAGGTTCTGGTCTCTCCCCTCAATAATCAGCTCTTTTTTCTTGGTCAGAATCATGGCCAGACCAGCCTTTGCCCATGGGCTTCCTTTGCCTCTGAGCTCAGACATCAGCTGGCAAGTCAGGACCTCATCAAAGCACGACACTGAGCTCAGCAATGCACCAAGCAATGTCTAGGTGGCAGGAGTACTCAGCACTGCTTCATCTGGCCTCCATGCCCATTTCTCAGCATTGATTAGAAAACACAGTCTCTATGGCCTCCTTCCGGCCACACGGCCCATGTCATTCTCATGCCCCAATGGTGTCCTGAGCCATTCTTCTTTTGTCTTCATCCAAAGCTGGTTCCACCTCTTGTGGCCTTGCATTGCCCAGCTACAGTCAGGAATCAGCATCTCACCCTTGGTCTCCTCCCCACACCCAAATCTTTGTGCCCCTCCAGGTTCCCTTTTCTACAGTCCTGAGCAAGGAACTCAGAGCTCTCTTCTGCCTTGTTTGTAGAAATTTCCAGTTGCCACAGCCCTTCACCCCCATCTGCAGCACCACTGTATGCAAAGGGGCCTACTGGCCTTGCTCGTGGATGTCTGAGAACTCAGAAGAGCCACTGTTGGAAAATGGCAGCTCCCTTGGCAACAAGAGAACACAGTGGGTTGAAGGAGTGCTAAGGAGCTATTCCTCATTCCCTCATTGCCACCTCAGGAATCAAAAAGGGCCAGGCCGTCAGTCTATGAGGAGGGAAGAAGGAACGCAGGCTCAACCTACATGCTGTGAATAACATGCAGTACTTTGTGGCACATGACTGGGCTCACTGATACCAACTTTCTCATTTGCTCTTAGTAATAACATACTGAGTTAAGCAACACAGAAATGGTTGTAATCCCCATTTTACAGGCAAGGAGGCTGAGGCTTGAAAATTTTATAGAACTTACCTAAGGTCACACAACCAATAACGGTAGAGCTGGAGTTTGAACCTGGGTCTCCTAATTTGAATCCCCATACTCAATTCACCCACCCACACTAAAACACCTTCTACCTGAAAACAAGGACCTGAGGGCAGAGCACCTCTCTTAGGGGTGTGCAATGCTAGCCAGAAACAATCAGGTGCTAACTAACTATAGAGGATCAGGGGGAGACAGTTATCACTTGCACCAACAAGGATTGTAGGAGCTGGGTGTGTGGTGGGTGGGTCCCAGGACTTGTGGGGCCAGAGCTGACTGAAGTCAAGGAGCCCTCGGGAGACGAGTGCACGGCTCCCCCGCTTAAAGGTCACTGCTCAGTAAAATCCCTCGCAGCTGAATTCTGCTGTGAAGAATCATCTGGTTCAGACCCCTGCCTTCTAATGGCCTCGATATCATTATCTCCATTCATTTTACAGTGAGGGTGGAGGGGAACGAGATCCCAGCCTCTTGGCTCAGGGCAGGGCTGGACTGAGGACCCCTGGTCATAATCCTCAGTGGTTCAAAACAAACTTGGAGAGTCAATGGACCTCTGGGAATTGTTGCCAAAATTTTCTGCTTATATGCATATGTGAAATTTTCTGGAGAGAGGCCACCCTGGATTTGATAAGATTCTTAAATGGGCCCAAAACCTAGAAAAATCAAGTATTGCTGTTTTAGAAGGTCTGTGAGTCACACCCACGGCTACCGGACTCCAGACTAAAGTTGGAAATTGCCAAAGGAAACAGCCACCCACAACTTGGGGGTCTGTCAGGATTAGATGGATGAACATCCACCATCTCTGCACGTAAATTGGATTCAGATACATGTATATAGACTTTTCCTTTAAAATAAGGAAAATGAAGTGAATTCCCAGTGTTTTCATTTACAAAACAAGGGTTCCTGTGTATGCCCCTAAACTTCAATCAAAGCTTCAAGCTTGCAGCCCATCAAAACCCACAAGCTTCCTGGAACTCCACTGTATCCACCTCCCCTGTCAGCTCTGTGGACCCCTAACCCTGGGAGCCATACTAGAGCTCACTGAGCCAGTCAACAGCACCTGACAGCCCTGTGACCAGGGAGGGCACAGGGCTCGCCCAAGTGCCTTGGGAAACACAGTCTCAAGTCCTCCTTCTTTTCAGCCTGGGGTAGATTAGAATCACCCATCCTGTTCTAGTTCTCCTTTACGCCCCTTCCCCAATTCCTCAACTTCCCTGACCGCCCCCCCCGACCATGCACACATGTGATGAGTTTGCACGTGCTTGTACATGTGCTTGCACAAACACGCACAACTTTGTAAATGTCATTTGCAGCTCTGCTCCAGTCCTCATTCTACATACCATCTGCCAGGAGCTATTTTAAGCACCTAATAAAACTGTTTTAGAATGAATCCTGGGGTGTTCTGCCCTTTGTTTCTCTAGGGCAAGAGCATTTGAGCCCCAGATGGAGCTACATGTTGGCACCAAGTGAAGAGAAGGAGGAAGAATGAGCCCAAGGCTAGCAAGAAACCCCAGTCACCTCCCGCAAGCAATGCGGTGCACCTCGGCTGTGACAGAAACCATAGGCAAAGAAGGAGGACATTCCAGTCTGGACAGAGAGATATACCTGGATTCAAATCCCTGCTGAGACGTTGGGCTACTAACCACACCTGTCTGCTGCACCTGTGAATAAAGGCTGCCAGTACTCAACTCTGTGGTTCTCAAACAGGAGCATGCAGCAGAATCACCTGGGCTGGTGTTGAGGGTCGGGGGGGACACAGATCCCTGGCTCAACCCGGGAGAGGGGCTTGAAAATTTTTATTTCTCACACAAGTTCCCAAAGTGATGCCTCTGGTTCGGGACAACGCTCCGAGAAGTCATGCATGACTCATGAGTTATTGCGAGCACTAAAATGAGAACATGTATGTAAAGCATCTAGCACTTAATAAGACAGTGGTTCTCAAACTTGGTTCCTCATTAGAATCACCTGGGGAATTTTAAAAACTCCTGATGCCCAGCACCGCAGGCCAATTAAATCAGAGGCTGATACAGACATTACAACTTTTTTAAAAAGCTTCCCAGGGACTTAAATGTACAGTCAAGGTTGACAGCCACTATAGTAGGAGCTCAAGACATTTAAAGCACCCTTTACGAGCTACCCAGCTACCCCTCTTTTCAGACCTGTCTCCTTTCTTTCCCCTGGGTCCCATCTCTCACTCTGGTTCCCATGGGAAGGACTGTCAGGAAGCTTAACCTTGGCTTTGGCTTCTGGAGTGGCCAGGTGCTGAAGACCACGTGGAAGATGAGAGCTGGTTCACTCATGCCATGGCTTATCCACCCAGTCAGACACTCATTCACTCATTAATCATCAACCAAGCTGCTGTCACTGGGTTTAGGCGGTATTTGGGGGATGAGTAAAATCTAGTCCTGTCCTCAAGAGTTTGTTTTGTATCATAGCACAAAAGATGTAGAATAATCAAAGCTAGGATTTGGAAGAGGCCTTCTGCCCCACCCCCGCCCACCACGGGCAGTTGTGGTTCTCTCTCCACAACTGCCCGATCACCTCCTCCCAGATTTAATTCTGTAAGTGAAAGAGAGCTCTTTACCTCAGGAGGCAGCCCAGCCAGTTCATCAATTCTACTTGTTAAAAGTTCTTCCTGAAAAACAGGAAGTTGAAACTTTTTGTAGATAGTCATTTTGTTTATTCGTTCAGCCCTGTTGCAGGCCTCAATCAACTCTTTATAAGGTGCTGGAAGCACCCTCTGCTAAGGTTAAGTTGCTAACAATTGCATACCGAATGCAGCTGCAATGACCAGACAGGAAGAACCAGGATAGAGTTACTTTCGGACCTATTTCTAAATATGCTTTTCAAAGCAATCTGGAATTCTGGCACATCGACCACTTCTAAATTTAAAGTTTTCACTGTAAACCTCTTGTACCAGTCTGTCCTCACCTGTCACAGTCTCTAAGATGGGACACATTGTTCTAATATATGATAAAATATGGAAATGGAAGTATTTGTGCCGGTGCTCTGAAGTCTCAGTGTTGTGTCCAGACTGCGTACTTAAGTTTTTCCACAATGTGGAATGGTACATATGAGGATTATTTAAGAAAATTAAGTCTTTTTACAAAGTTCTTCCTTAGACTGAAGTGAAACCATGGCCCTGGGACTCCCACTCACTAGCTCTAAACTCAGGAAGCAGCTCACCAGGCTTCCCCTCCTCCATGACAGAACTGCAGCTCTGTGCTCACATGCTCCTGCCAGCGCAGGAGAAAACTACAACTTGCAAATTGAGAGGATATTCTTAACTACCATCTAAGTGTCAGAAAGGCAATGTTTTCTGAATATTAATTCTCCAGCTCTCACAGGTTATGCCAAGACTCAAAAGTCAACATAACACAAAAATATTCACTAGTGAACTGACCACATTCTAATCTTAACCCCTCACTCAATAGTTCTTTCCCATTTAACCACAACCTCAGCCTGACCCTACTCAAGGTCAAAGGTCTTTCTTGGGCTCTGTTGCTTATGCGTGGTTATCAGGACACAAACAAATATGATATGAACACGTTGCAAAGTGAAATTAATATCTTGTCCCCCAAAATTCAGAATTTAGTGAGGTTGATGAAATCAATGTTAGAAAATGTATATAAATCATCCACAAAGCCACCAAAAACAATAAAGCTCATACCAGGAACTTCCAGTCAAGATGGCTGCATAGGCAGACATGGCTCACCTCTTTGCACAACCACATCAAAATTACAACTAAAATATAGAACAACCATCACTCAGAACCATTAGAAATTGAGTTGAATGGAAGTCTGAAAACTATGGAATTAAAGAAACTACATCCATCTAGACTGGTAGGAGGGGCACAGATGCAGAATGGGCTGGTCCCACACCACGTGTGGTGGATAAAAATTCAGGAGGAATATCTTGAGAGCGAGGAGTACCAGCCCCACAC
The DNA here is from genome assembly GCF_021234165.1 of Pteronotus mesoamericanus. Classification (NCBI taxonomy): domain Eukaryota; kingdom Metazoa; phylum Chordata; class Mammalia; order Chiroptera; family Mormoopidae; genus Pteronotus; species Pteronotus mesoamericanus. Next base: position 6,362,809 of record NW_026555326.1, read on the forward strand.
CAGGCCCCTGAGCCCAGGGTTCCAGTGCCAGGAAGTTAAGTCCTCACAACTTCTGGCTGCAAAAACCAGCAGGGATTGAGTTTGTAGAAGAAACTTCTGGAGCCCCAAGCAGTTCCTCTTATATAACCCACACATAGATTCACCTTATACAGACTCACTCCCTCTGAGCCCCAGCACCAAGGTAACAGCTTAAAAGGCACCAGTGGTATACAGAGAGGAACTGAAATGTCTGGCATCAAGGTGAACAGAGGCCATTGTCCCTTCTCTAAACATCCCACCACAGAGCCACAGAGCCAGCAAGCTCGTGCCATGTCTGAGACTCCATCAACATGACTAACACTGTTTGACCCACCTTGGAGATCCCCAAAGACTCCACCCCACCCAAGTTACTAGCCCACCCAAGCTGCTTTTCCATAGGAATGGCTGGTCTTGGCTCATGCTGCACAACTTCATAAATCCTCTCAATCAAGCAATAACTGACTTCAGTGAGCCCCATGCCCAACACTAGTAGCAATCAGCCTAGATTCACAGCTTGGTTTCTCCTGGGAATCTCCAAGGCCAGCACAAGTAGCAGCCATCTCAGGCTGCTTTATAGGTCAGGCAGAGTGGCCCCAGGCAGAACACAGGTGGGAGCTGACCTTGGCCTGCATCATCCAGGAAACCCTAGAGCCAGTGCACCCAGTGGACAGGTAATGACCATGTTGGAGCACCACCACCCTGCCCCTGCAGAACTGATCCTCCACAGAGAGTAGAGGTTGGTGGTAAGTGGTCATAGCTAGTCCTTGCAGCTGACTGGCCTGGGTAAATTCCTCCCGTTGATCTGCCAACAGCAACCAAGGCTCACCTACAAGAGGAGGGTGTACTCAGCCCACATGAAGAGTGCACCTCAACTACTCATCTTGGCTGATAGGGGAGAGCTGTGCCACTGGCTCCTATAGGACACCTAGTATATTAGGCCACATTAGCAGGACACAGAAGCAAGTGACTCTCCCTAATACATAGAAACAAACATAGGGAGCTTGTCAAAACAAGGAGACAAAGAAATATGGTGCAAGTGAAAGAACAGATCAAAACTCCAGAAAAGCAAAACGGAGATAAGCAATCTATCAGATGCAGAGTTCAAAACACTGGTTATAAGGATGCTCAAGGAACTTAGTGAGGACCTCAACAGCATAAAAAAGATCCAGTCAGAAATGAAGGATACACTAATTGAAATAAAGAACAATTTACAGGAAAACAACAGTAGAATGGATGAAGCCGAGAATCAAATCAATAATTTGGAACATAAGGAAGGAAAAAAACAACCAGTCAGAACAACAGGAAGAAAAAAGAACCCCCCAAAATGAGGATCATATAAGCAGCCTCTGGGACAAGTTCAAAAGGTCCAACATTCTCATCATACGGGTGCGAGAAGGAGAAGAGAAAGAGTAAGAAATTGGAAATCTATTTGAAAAAATAATGAAAGAAAACTTCCCTAATTTGGTGAAAGAAAGAGACATGCAAGTCCAGGAAGCACAGAGAGTCCCAAACAAGATCGATGCAAAGAGGCCTACTCCAAGACACATCTGAATTAAAATGCCAAAGGCTAAAGACAAAGAGAGAAGCTGAAAAGCAGCAGGTAGAAAGAAGTTAGTTACCTACAGGAGAGTTCCCATAAGACTGTCAGCTGATTTCTCAAAGAAAACTTTGCAGGCCAGAAGGGATTGGCAAGAAATATTCAAAGTTATGAAAAGCAGAGACCTATAGCCAAGATTGCTCTACCCAGCAAAGTTATCATTTAGAATCAAAGGGCATATAACATGCTTCCCAGACAAGAAAAAGCTAAAGGAGTTCATCATCACCAAACCATTGTTACATGAAATGTTTAAGGGTCTTATTTAAGAAAAAGAAGAAGAATAACAAAGCTATGAACACTAACATGACAAGAAATACATATCTATCAACAATTGAATCTAAAAAATGAGCTAAGCAAACAAGAAGAACAGAGACAGAGTCATGGATACAGAGAGCATTTTGATGGTTGCCAGATCAGAGGGAGTTATGGGAGAATGGGTGAAGAGGTGAGGGAATTAAGAAGTACAAATAGGTAGTTACAGAATAGCCATGAGGATGTAAAGTACAGTATAGGAAATGGAGTAGCCAAAGAACCCATAGACATGACCCATGGACATGAACAATGGTGGGGGTATTGCCTGAGGGAGTGGTTGGTGCTGGGTGGAGGAGTCAAAGGGGGAAACCTCAGGACAACTGTAAGATAGCTTAATCAATAAAACACAATTTTAAAAAGCTCTTGGGAAGATCAATTAACAGCTGAAGAACAGAAAATTAACAGGATAACATAATACTCACCTCAAAAGCAAATGACTTGAATATTAACATCAACAAGAAAATAAGTAACAAGAAAAATGATTTGGATATCAAAATCAACAAGAAAACAAGCAGCAAGAAAAAGTAAGTGATTTGGATATCAAAAATTTAAGAGAGTCCCATGGGAAATGGATGGAGCACTACGATATTTTTGCCAAACAAAGACCCTATTTAAGATCCTGACTCAAAAGGCAAACAAGAAATGAAGACCTTTTCCCCAGGAGTCTACTATTTGTCTAAGGGGTTAAGTCTTACCCAATAAAAGAATTTCTACATTATGCCAATAATACAAGACAACAATGATTAAGACTTAGATTAAGGGGAACATGGATTAAGAGTTTTTAAAAAAGGAGAACCAATGAAGATAGGAAAGGCCAATGAAGGCTTTGCCAAGACAGTCTTGTTTTCTTAAGAAAGATATATACATACTGTTACTACCATTTGTCTTCCTTCCTGTCTCATCTGTGGAACTAACCACATCCTAGTTAAGCAAGGCCTAACTCAGGCTGGGTAGCTCAGCTGGTTGGAGCATTGTCCAGTACATCAAAAATGTTGTGGGTTCGATTCCAGGTTGCAGGTATAGAGGAGGCAACTCATTGATGTTTCTTTCATATCAGTGTTTCTCTCTCTTTCTCTCCTCCTCTATCTCTAAAATCTATAAACATATCCCCAGGTGAGGATTTAAAAAAGAGAGAGACCTAAAAGCTTCGGAAAACCTACCCAGCACACTGATGAATTCAACTGCGGTGTTCATAGTCAAGGTCCTGGGAACTTGGGCATACAATGGACCACGCCAAATGGCAGAAGAAGGCCGAGGACTGGAGTAATCCCCTGAGGTGTTGGAGAAGGGCATGTCTGACCTCAGTCAAGCCCAGCTGGGTGTGCCCTTGCCTAGGACCCCCAGTGGCTCTGGCTGCTTTAGACAGAGGGGGCAACATCAGATTTGAGCAAGAGGGAAATCAATGGTGGTCTTCGCCTCCAGGCTGACTTCTCCTCTTATGGGCAAAAGGGGCTTCCCAACTATCACTCCATCCACCCGTGCCTCCAGCTGAACCTCAGCTACAGTTTTCTGTAGAAAGGAAACAGGTAGGACAAATAGGATGGCAGAGACACCTCTACATGAATGTCTACATAGTATTTCTCACCTCTCAGCCTCCCCACTATGTTCACAGAGAAGAAATAGGCTAAGACTAATATCGAGGGGAAAGTAAGTTGTAAATATGTGTTCAGCGGGAACAGTGCTGTTAGGGAAAATGGCAGCTGTGATCCTTGGCTGTTTGGGTACAGGCTAAATGTTCAGGACTTCTCCTCCTTCTGCCTATCCAGCTGTCTCTTGGTCCTCACCAGTCCCCAGTAAGGGCAAGGGGATGACCTTACCTGGGGCAGCTCAGGTGAGGGGAGTCAGAACCTGGGTTGACCTCTCATTTCCTCCTGCCCTGGGAAAGGAAGAAATGCTAATACCCTCCTCCACCACCCTTTGACCTTCCTTTGCTGCATTTTTTTTAATTTAAATAATCTGTTCTTTTTAATTTTAATTGTAGTTAAAGACATATAATAAAAAATATACCATCTTAACCATTTCTAAGCGTATGGCTCAGTTGTATTTAGTACATTCACATTGTTGTGTAACCAGTGTGCAGAACTTTTTTATTTTGTAAAACTGAACCTCTATACTCCTTAAGCAATATCCCTTCCTCCCCCAGCCCCTGGCAACCACCATTCTACTTTGTTTCTATGAATTTGACTACTTAGATACTCAAAAAAGTGGAGTTATACAGTAATTGTCTTTTTGTGTTCGGCTTATTTCACTTAGCATAATGGCCTTAAGATTCATCCATGATGTAGTATGTGTTGGAATTTATTTCCTTGTTAAGGCTGAATAATATTCCATTATATGTACAGCACATTTTGTTAACCGATTTATCCATTGATGGACACTTGCATTGATTCCACCTCTTGGTTATTGTGAATAATGCTGCCATGAACTGGGTGCGCAATATCTCTTTGAGACCCTGCTTTCAATTCTTTTGGATATATAGCCACAGGTTGAATTACTGGATTATGTGGTAATTCTATGTTTAATTTTTTTACCATGCTGTTTTCCACAGCAGCTGCTCCATTTTACATTCCCACAAGCAGTGTACAAGGGTTCCAATTTCTCTACCCTGCTCTGGTTTCAAGGAGTCATTGAGAATGGGGGGTTCCCTAGCACCTCTGGGCTTGAAATGAGAACCCAGGACCTCTCTCCAGTTTGGAATGACCGCAGTCCTGCTCTGTTCTGCCTTTAGCTCAGAGCCCCCACATCCATTTCTGGTGGAGTCTCATGGCCATTACTCGGTCCCTGAGGAGTCCTGCCCTCCAGCAGGCCGGGGAGCAACAAAACACACAAGAACTCCCAAGGCCACGAGTAAAGTGAATACCCAAGAGCCTTGGTGGTCCTCCCACTGCAGGAGTGCTCAGCAGTGAAGCAGATTTGGGGCAAGGAGAACAGCAGGCTACATCCCCTCCTGAGTTGTGCAGGGCCAGTGGTCAGAACACAGGGCAAGGGTGTGGGGGGCCAGGGAAGCTGAGGGGAGCAGGCGTGAAAGTCCAGGCCATTGCCACCTCTTCACCATGACAGCCTCCAACCTGGCTTCCCTGCCCCCCTCCTTTTGTGCAGGGGGATCAGCAACCAGAGAGCTCATTCTAAAGTTCAAATTGGGTCCTACCACTTCCCTGCTGAAAACGTTTCATGGCTCCCCACTGCCCTCAGACTCTGCCCTCCCCCTCTGAGGTCCAGCCACACCGGTGTGCTTCCATTGCTAGAACATACCACACTCGCTGTCTCTGTTGGGCCTTCGTACACAATGTTCTCTTAGCTTGGAACATGCTCCCCTACAACACCCACCTTCTTCCCTTCAACTAACTAGTTCTAGTTGACCTTTGGGGCTCATCCTAGATATCACTTCTTCCAGGAAGCCTTCCATGGCCTCCCCAGTTCTGAGCCAGGGCTTCTTCTCAGTATTACCATGAGATCACCATGGACTCTCACTCTGGGTGTGTCCCTGGTGACTCACCTGTGTTTCTAAAATACTAGTGTCTGCCAGCAGAGCAGGGTCTTCACTTTTTATCCCTAGCACCTAGAACACAGCCAGGCTCAATGGAGCTGTTCACTACAAGTTTTGTGATGAATGAATGTATGAGTGAATGCATGAAGATCTGAATCAGGAGGCTGATGAGACACAGGAGGCGTGGAGGGGCAAGCCGACTCCACCTTCTCTCCCCTCCGCGCAACCAGAAAGCGCTCTAATGTGCAGCCACAAATGTCACGTTAAAACTGAGCCAGACCATTCAGCTTTCCTTCCTTCCTTCCTTCCTACCTTCCCTGCTTCCTCTCTCCCTTCCTTCCTTCCTTTTCTTTTCTTCTTTTTCTTTCTTTGTTGTTGTTGTTGTTGTTGTCCGGTTGTCAGATGATCTTAAATTGAAATATTTTCCTTTGTGGTTTTTAACCAGCTGGGCATCCCACTGCCCCGCTACTGATGTCATCTATGATGGCCTGAGGGTAGTGGCCACTGGCATCGCAGCGCACGAACTGTGCAGTCCCCAGGATCCCTTTAATGGTTTCAGAGAGTGCCCTAGCTAAAGATCAGAGCTGCATCTCTTGGTCAATGTTGACCGTCTCATCAAAACTGACATTTTCACTATGCTTAATGGTGTTTTGCTTTTTTTCTGTCTCTTGGTTGTTCTGTGAGGGCTTTGATGATCGGGGTAGAGGCAGAAGATGCTACCTCATTCTGGGCCTGTTCTGAATGGTCGGTTTCACTGTGATCTTTAGACCCTTCCAATCACCAGTTGCTTTGGCAATGTCATCACCATCCTTTTTAGAGACAGACCCAGGGAGCCGATCTTGGGGGCCAGAGCAGACATGGCAAGGTCTTTCCCACGCGCAGCACGGTTCAGGTGGCTGGTGTCAGATGAATCCACATTCAGAAGAAAGTTGCACCCAAGCCTCCTCCCAGCCAAAAGCCCAAAGAAGTCAGCTCCTTTCTTGTCTTCTGACCTTCAGTGTCTCCCCAAAGTTAAAGGGGAAATGAAGGTAGGGGGGAAAGGGGTGAAGCCGTGCAAGTGAAACACAATCCCTGCCGTTCCTTCCTCCTTTGGGAGTGGTTCCAAAACTCTGGATTACTGTCATATTTGAGTTGATGTGGCCATCCCTTGCCCTGTGACGCTGAGTGGTGAAGAGTGTACAGTTTCTTCAAGCCCTCCCTGTCTTCCTAGCTTCTATCCAATGGCCCACCTGCCCCCTCCGGGCCTCCCCACCTTTGCTAGGAGATGGCTGTGGCCCATGGCCTTTACCCAGGAGCCAGCCAAGCTGGGGGCCCCAGGAGCCAGGGGCAACAGTGATGCATCTCCGGGAGCTGGGCTCTAATTGGCCATTCCCCTTGGAGCATAGAGACTCAGGGAGACAAAAAATCTCCCCTCCAGCATCCTCAATCTTTTTCCTGCAGCTAGGGAACGAGCAGGAAAGGATAAATAGCAAGTTCCTGAGCTGGGGACATTCAGAAGAACAATGTTTCCAGGGGAGGAGCACAGAAAGGGATGCGCCAGAACTGCCAGCACACTCCCTGGAGCCCTCAGAAGCTGCACATTGTGGAAACACAAAGTATTAGGGAATTTTATGTAAACACTGCCGTTCTTATCACTCTAGCTTACAACAGCCTGCAGGACCCCCCAAAAACTGCCATATCCATTAGCCCTGTCTCTCCGTGCCATCCAGAGAGGGTGGGAGGGGCAGTCAGGGTCTCCTTACAATAGTCACTACTGTTCTTTATTAAGTGTCCCCTGTGAGACAGGTGTTTTGTACACATGATCTTCAACCCTCTCAGCAATCCCAGGAGGTGGAGAGTATTAACCTCATTTAAAAGATAAAGAAACTGGGGTCTAGAAAGCTTATGTGACTTATCCAATACCAGGCCCAAAATTCAAACCCAAGTGTGCTGGGTTCCAGCACTCACACCTTCTCTGCTCCCCAGTGTCTGCCTCATCCAGCCAGGGTGCGGCCCTTCCTCGCACAGCTAGCACAGGGTGATGTCAGGATGAAAGCCAGGCTGTGGTTGGGGAGGGAGAGCAGGACCAACCCACCCTCTCCCCTCGCACATCTGGGGACTCGGGAAGGTCAGAGTATCCAAGACCTCTCATCGTCATCCTCTTCTGTGCATCAGAAGCCACTCTACATCTTAAGAGGAAGTCCAGGGAAAGTAGGGGTCACGTGCAAGGGTGAGCAACAGCCACCGCACACATGCAGGGGCCTGAGAGGACCCTGCCCAGGCTCGGGTGAAGTGCACAGACGGATTCCTTGCAGCCGCGGCACAGGTTACCAGAACTGAACTTTTGGATCTCCTGGGTTTCCACACAAGCGAAGCCTCCTTAGTTATCTCTTCGCGCCAGGGCTGGAGGGATGTGGGGAAGATCCAGAGGCCAGCTCATGGGCAGAGCTCAGCTTAGTCTGGGAGGCTATTTTTCTAGTAAAACAAGATGCAGTTATACCCAAAGTGAGGGTGAGAACTCACATAGATGAGGCTGAGACACTCACCAGCTGCTAGACACACCCGTGCACACCCGTGTGTGTGGTTGATGGAGAAGAGTCCCTGCTACATCACCCACACACGGATGTGCACGCATGTGGACACACACACACACCCCCCTCACAGCTCCACTCCGACAGAAGCAGTTGTTAAGCATCATCGCACAAACCAGGAGCACTTCCCCCAGCTCCTGTGCAGCCTCCCCGCCCTCCCTCTCCACTCAATACTTAGACCCAGAAACCAGAATCCCAGATGACTAAGGCCAGACCCAGGGGAGCTTGTTGTTCTTGCCCTGTCATATTATTTCCTGCTTTGCGCTTAGTCTCACACTAATTCAACCAACCAGGCCAGGGCCATGGAAGACTTTCTCTTACCAATAAATTGTGTGTGGTGAGGTGGCATTAATAACGTATGGTGTCTAGACGGGAGGCAATGATCCCCAAACTTCCTGTACTAGTCAGACTGCACCTTGCTCAACCTGAGAGCAAATGTTAAGAGCCTTGGGAAACTTGAACCGAGTCAGAGGCCTTCCCACACTTGCAGCCAATGAGATGATCTCAGACAGCTGTGGGACGCTTGTGTGGGAGCAGAGCGGCTCTCAAAAGTTTCAGAAATGACACCCAGACAGCGTGCATGGAGTCATGAGGAGGCAGGTTTCAACTCAGCGTAAAAAAACTTTCCAACAACTAAGCTGGCTAATGAGAGCACAAATTATCTCGTAAGGTGGTGAGAACTCTGTCACAATATGTATTCCAACAATACATCACGGTGTTCACGAGCTTAGGCTGTGGAGTCAGATACATCTGGCTTCCATTCCTGACTCTGTCATCTACTAATTGTGTGACTTTGAGGAAGTTACTTGAAACCATTTCTTCATCGGTACCTAAGCATAATAATTACCCCCTTGGGTTTAGAGGCATGTAAGAGGTTAATGTGTATAAAGTAGAATGGTAAGCCCTTGATGCATTTTAGCTAGAACCATTATTCTATGTAAGAACGAAGTCTCACAGTGGCTGGGGATGGGACTAGATCATCTCTGCGATCTCGTCCAACCCCAAAGATTTGCAGACACACTCATTCATTTTTTTTTCTTTTTTCTCTTTCAACAAATGAAGCTACCTGGTGACAGAAACTATGTTACACCCTGAATAAACAAGGGATCAGAGACTGCCTCACACTCTCGCCTTCTGTCTGAGGCCTCTTTAATCATCCCTTGCCTTAAAGCCCTTACAGCTGATCAGAAAGATGAGAACTGGCATACAACACACACGCATACATGCTGCTGAGCTGCCATGCCCTTGTCAACCTGACAGTTACTGAGCCCTGAGTTAAGCATGGACGTTTCCAGACGCAGCTATTTATTCATCTCCGTGGCCATCTCTGGCTCTTGTGCTACCTCATAGGCTCTATCCAGACCCTCTTAATGACCTGTTCATGGCAGCCAGCTCTGTCTGCCACTGACAGGTTCTATTCCAGTATCTATTCCTTGGACAAACAAACTTCATCTTCACATAAGGGACCCTGTTGGCAAGGACCCTCATTCTACTAGAACAGGGTTATATTCTGGGAGAATGAATGATAATCCCTCTGTGCATGGAATCTGAAATAATCAACCTGGCCCAACGCAGCTGGCTGGTGGCCCCCTAAGTTATGGCACCAAGTCAGGGTTTGTTTCTGCTTTGGGGATGTTGGATATTTAATAATGGCAGTAATCAGGTTACTCTTGCTGAGCCTATGTAATTGAGCCTATGCCAAGCCTTCAACTTAGCCACTCTGTTCATAAGGCCACTGAGCAAACCCTGGGATCCCTGAGGGAAAATTGTAACTAACACGCACAAAGGGGACCGCCTTGTCGGCCTGATTACTAGTAAGAGCTTGGTAGATACGCACACAGAAGACAAATATTCACATGTTCTGTACCCATCCCCAAAAGCCCATTATATATCTTTTTTTGGGGAGGTGGTAAAAAGAGAGGGAGAGAAACATCAGGGTGAAAGACAAACATCAATCAGTTGCTTCTAGCATGCACCCCAACTAGGGACAGAATCTGCAACCTAGGCATGTGACCTGACCAGTATTCAAACTAGTGACCTTTTGCTTTACAGGATGAACCCCAACCAACTAAGCCACACTGATCAGAGCATATATCTTTTTTCTAAATTTTCTTGTCACCTGTTCTTGAATTTACACCCTTCAAATTCTTGACCATCTAGCCAAATCATTAGCAAACATATGAATTAGTGAGAACCTTACCTTAAGCTATCTCTCCTTTCAAGCAAAGTAGTCAATATTGTAATGCTCCACGTACTCCCACTGAGAGAATTTCTGTTTTCTACTTTTGGTGAACTCCTGAATGGAGCTATAATGCTAAAATAGTTTACTTTGGGTGGATACCAACATATCATAAATTGTTTTGCAAAGTAGTCTTGAGTATCCTCAGTCAACTTGCACGAGGCCATGGGTGTAGGTTGAGGAGGAGGGGGAGAGCAGCAGGTACACTGAGAGAGTGGCTGACTTGCCCCTACAACTTAGGGGAGCCATTGGCGTCTGCTTGGTCCAGGCCCACTGACCTCACTTGCTCTTGATTATGGAGTGCTGCTTGGGCAGGCCTGAATTTATGGATTAGTCAATCCTGATGAGTAGCTTTGGTTGCATGCTCATGTGGTGTCAAGTGGGCATGGATTTAGTCTATTAGGCCAGCAATAAGCTAAATTATTTCTCTAAATAACAGTGATTTAGCAAAGAGAGCATCTGTTTGCTCCCAAAGTCTGAGGACCTCCTGGGATTCTCCCACTGAGTTTGCCACAGGTTGCCAGTAGCATCTCAAGAGCGGTCTCCAAAATCCAAAGAGAGTGGTTTTCAGCCAAAATGGAATATAAAAGAGACAGGATTTACCGTTCCATTTAAAACAACCAAAAACCACACAAAATATATGAAACAATTATTTATTAGACAATGATTATTTATAAGACATTTACAAGACCAGGCAATGAAGGCCAAGGATCCCTTTGAAATGGGAAATAAATAAGGTCATCCCTCTGATTGCCCAGCTTACTACCTTAAGAAGTTTCCAGGTTACAGGTAGGAAGGGAATCCCAGGTGAAGCCTGGTGAACTCCCGGAGTTAAGGAGACAGTGTTGAGAGTACAAGGCAGGTAGAATTTATGGGAACGAAAAGTAGAGAGAAAGGAGTTACACAGAGAGAGAGCTCTGCAGATCTAAAGTGAATCCCGCTCAAGTATTCAGCTGTGAACTGGTCAGCACATGCACAGGAAGAATCTGTGAGGCTGAGGGGAGAGTAATTTGAATAGATTAAAGGATAAAGGAAACAGTGCTCAACACTCACAGAAGCTGGGAATAGTACCTGTTCTTACAGGCCAGACTGAAAAAGTCCACCATTCATGGGAAGTTGAATACATGAAGTGAAAGATGATAGAATTGCAAGGAGAAATTGACACATCCATAATTATAGTCAGAGATTTTGTTACCCTCTCTCAATAATTGATAGAGCAAGTTGTCAGAGTATTTTGATACAGAATGTTTGAACACCACTATCAACCAACTTGATCGAGTCAACATTTATAGAACCCTCTACCCAACAACAGCAGAGAATACAATTTTTCAAATAAACATGAAATTTTATCAAGAGAGATCGTCTTCTGAGCCATAAATAAAGCTCAATAAATTTAAAATGATTTAAGTCATACCAAGTATCTTCTCTGACCACAATGGGGAAAAAAATTAGAAATCAATACAAAAAGATAACTAGGAAATCCCTAAATATTTGGAAGCTAAACACTTCTAAATAATCCATGGGCTAAAGAGAAATTAGGAAGTACTGTGAATAAAAATAAAAACATGAATCAAGATCATTGGGTGCTGCTAAAACAGTACTTAAGGGGGAATTTATAACCCTCATCACACAGTTAGGGAAGAAGAAAGGCTTCCAATCACACTCCGGGCTTGCTTCTGCCGCTGCCCTGCTGCCAGCTCTGCTTGCATCTCCCGACAAGAGCGACAGCGTTCCCAGCGGTGCCTGCGTGTCTCGTCCATCTTGGGTCTGCCAAACAGGACACAAGGCCGGGTCCGCCACAGGCCTCCAGAAACACCACTTAAGTTAACCCGAATTCCACCCTCCTGGTTTCCCTGTCCCAGAAGCTAGGAGAATGCCCTCTGGACCTGGGCCTTCTATTTTATTCCATTTGGAATAAACAAAAATCTGGGCCCATAGTGTGGTCCTAACTGTGAGGCGAGACAGAACCAGCCTCCTAACTTTTGCACTTCCTGTTCCACGTGCAGCTCTTCACGGACCCGGCTCCTTCTCAGCATTTGGGTTCAGCTCGGACACGCTCAGAAAGGCCTTCTGCGTCCTCTTCGCCTGATGCTGCAGCCTGCCCGTTGCCTACAGCCCTTCTGGTTCCAACACTCCGAGTTGCTTTGGATAACTTCCCCTCCCCCAATAGAGCCAGTTCTGGCAAAACTGTCAGTCAAGGAGCCCTGGTCTCCCCTGGCCAAAGAGTGAGAAACTTTTGTCCCTGGATTGTGACTCCTGGGCAGAGTGTCAAAGAAACAGAACACTGTTGGGAGACATTTGTCCCAAAGGCCACACCCCCTGCAGCAAAATAATCCTTACTGCGCATTCTTATGTTCTTTTTCTCTTGTATTCTTTCCCTTCATCTATGAACTTCCCTTATCCTTCTAGAAACTTCTTCTTAGTTAGGTTTTCCTGAGTCAGTTTCTATTGCTTGTAATAAAGAACATTGATGCTAATATCCCATCTTCAGTCATTATCTGTTTATTCCCTTTATAGCATTTTTCAAATTCCAAAATTATTTTTTAAAATGCATTGCCATGTTTATTGTCTGTCTCCACCACTAAAATGTAAGCTTCACATCAACGTCAACAGGGACCTTTTCTGTCTTGCTCCCTCTCATCCCGCAGCCCAAGGCTGGCAGGCAGTGGGGCTCCAGCAGAAGGCAGGCCCACACTGGGGCCTGTATCTCACTTGCTGGAAACTGTGTGAAAGAGGGAAAAGGAGGCAGCCACGGGAACCAGTGGGTGAGCGTCCGCCTTTCTGGGGAGAGGGCAGACTCCAGATTAGGATCCCAGGCATCAGTTTCCAAGAACAGATCTCTCCTCTCCTCCCGCTTTGATTTCTACCAATCCTTCCTAAATTTCGAGTAGTGTCTTATAAATCTTTAATTATTAAAAAAAATACAACCCAACCAGCAAATACATGAACAGTGTTGATAAATATTTAAAATTGCTACAGCAGCAGATCTGAAGGGATTAAGAAAAGATATATTGGAGTGACAGTTATTAAACACTAAATCCCAGTAACTGTTACAGAGCAGATAAATAATGCAAACTCCTGACAGCCGCTCTGTTGCTGACAAGACAGGAGCGACATCTGCTCGGGGACATGACACTGGGGGAGGGAGCGGGCCCTCACAGTCTGTGGCAGGGACGTCAGGAGAGAGGACAGCCATGGCCTGAGCTTTCAGCTCCTGGAGGCATGCCCTGCCTCACACTGCCTCGGCCCCACTGCGGAAGAGGGGTGGGGGCAACGGTGGCCACAAGGAAGGAGCAGTCTCCAGAAGGGTTTGTATTTGGAGGGCTCTGGCAGCTGAACTTGCCCTCCTGGCTATCCCTCAAGCTGTCCCAGCCCTAGCTCTTCCCAGGGCCCCACAGCTGGGCTGTTTGGGCTGCTACCACCGCACATCCCTTTGGAAGGAAGGAAACCATCACTCCTTCATTCATTTGATTCTCTACTCATCCACTTACTCACATATTTGCTAGTTAATGCATTCTTTCATGCATTTATTCCATTACTTATGCATGCACTAATATACTTATTAGTTACTCACTGGTGAAACAATTAGCGAACACTCCTTACAGCTGGGGAGCTAAAAGCCGAGCAAGACCCAGTCCTCACCTTCATAATCTGAGAGCCTACTGGAGGGTGCAGACCGGAGAGATATAAATACTACAATACAGCAGACTCTTGGCATTTACAGATGCCATATTTGCAGTTTGAGTATTCAATAAACAACCACAAAAGTCTGTGACTGTCAGAGATGTGCGCCATGGTTGAAATACAGATTTGAATGACATGCGCACCAAGGCTGGTGTGTGGGAATGAAAAGGGCACCTGACATGGTCTGGAGAAGGCAGGGAAGGCTTCCTGTAGGAGGTGATATCTGAATACCATCTATTTGCCAGGCATTATGCTCTATAACTATTTAACCAGGCCCATTTTAAAGATTAGGAAATAAGAGATCAGCTTGTCCAAGATCACAACGAAAGTGGCAGAACAGAATTAGGACCAGAGGCTGTCTAACTCCAAAGCTGCTCACCGTTTCCTGGAGGCCCAGCCAGCCGCTTCTCCACAGTGAAAAAGAGCAGGAAAATCTCTTCCCCAAGAACAGCAAGAAAAGGTCATTTTGCTTATTTATATGAGATACAGTTTACGTTCAGTAAAATGCACAGATCTTAAGTGTGAAGTTCAACAAGCTTAGACAAATGGATACACCTGTGAAACCAACATCTAAATCAGGATCTAGAATATTGCCATCACCCCAGACAGGGCCCACCGGAGGCCATCACTGCTCTCATTTCTATCACCATAGGTTTGTTTTGCCAGTTCTTGAAATTCATGTAAATGGACTTACACATATAAATGGCTTCTTTCTCTTAACATAATAAGAGAAGCTTTTAAGAAGGGACTTCTGTAAGGCGATAAGGGTAATACTTATCACAATACAGAAATATCTAACATAACGAAGTGATATAATCACCATGTTCTGACTGAACTACAGGCAAGAGTAGACTGGTCATCACTGCCCAGGCCACCCAAGTCCCTAAGCTGCATTGCTTGCCCTAACCTTCAGGGAGGTGGGTGTCAACCACAGGAGCTCAGGTGTCAGGCCCCCAACATTCTGGGTCTGGGGAGCCTTTGACCCTCTTGAACCTGTCCTCTTACCTCTGCTCGTGGTGTAAGCACATGGGGTGCCCTTGGGCTGCGGTAGCCACACGTTCTTCTTTTGCCCCAGGCCTCAGAAGTCACCCCGGCCTCCTGGGTAAGGAAGACTCATGCTCTCTGGCCTCCAGATCCACCGCTGTGATTCTTGCTGTCCTGTACTTGCCTGGCACAACGTTCTCACATCTCCAGAAGCAGGGACCCTGGTTCAAGGAAGCCTGTTCTCCCTGTGGAGGCCCGGGCCACCATCTCTGTCTGGTCTCCTAGGAGCTCATAGCCTCTACGGCTAACGCAGTTACTTCAGGGGCTTTCTGGCTTCACGTCAGCTTCTCTGTGCCTCATGCCTCCTTGTCTCTGTCAAAGCTGTGTTCCCTCTAGCGACCCACCAAGTCCTTATTTGTCACATGAAAAGTGCCTCTTGTCTCCTGGAAAGAGCAGGCACCACAGAAATGACTTGACTCCCAGGATGAACAAGTTAGCTCAGGGTCCCAGGTCTGTTGATTGAGAATGTCACACCCAGGTGTTCCCCAGGGAGGACCAGAGCATTCCCCAATGCTGCTCAATTATATTTCCACCATCTGGGAAAATTACTTTTATCCATGAAAACTGGGTAGCAACATTTCCTGAATCTACAACAGAGGCCCCCAGTGTGGCCATGGATGGGGTCAGAAGCAGGAACGGAGCCATGACCTTGGGACTCTCTGTATATTCCATGTCTCCCCTTAAAATGGCTGTGGTTGGGCCAGAGTTGCAGGGATGACTGTTTGAATCTTTTAAATTGATGTCCTGGACATCTCAGCAGTAATTATCCATGGCTCAGGCTGCCTCTACCCGAGGCGGCTCAGTACTAATGTGCCCTGGGCATCCTTCCAACATGCCCCTCAAAATGAACTTGGGTTTTGTCCCACTAATTATCTATCTGTGCTACTCATCCCAGAAGGAAGGAGGCACTGGGGCAGGAGTGTCCCTATTCCAGAGTCTGTCTATCAGTCAGTCAACAATACTTAAGGAGTCCTTCTGAGTCAAATGCCTATTTGATTCACTCCAATCTTTAACCACCTCATACTATTTTCTAATTGTCTCTATCTCTGTCTTTCTCTCCAATGTAGTCACTCATTCAACAAAGATATAGGGAGCTTGAGAGGCAACTCAGTATGCTAAACACTGACTCTGGAGCCAGATCTTCGGGGTTTGCACCCAGCTACTCCACTTACTAGCTCTGTCATCTTGGGCAAACTGTATCTCTGATACCTCATCTGTGAACTGGAAATAATCAGATACTCACAGAGTGATTGCAGAGAGCAGATGAGTTCAATATGTCGCCTGCTTTGGAGGGTTTCTGGCACGTAGCACTGTAGATGTGTGTATTTGCTATTAAAATAATTATTTTTCTAAAGATAAACAGTGACCAACATAGGAATCCCAGTTGCCTTCATGGACCTTACATCTTAGCAGGGAGCCTCATCTTACAATCATGACTAGTGGAAAGAAGTAGGAGCAGAGGGACTGGAAGAGATGTCATGGGGCAGGGGGCACCTGGGCTGGACCGAGACACCGGGAAAGGCTCCTTTAAGGAACCAGCTTTGAGGCGAGTTCCAAAGGATGGGTGGGAGTTGGCAGAGCAGACAGTTAGGGGAGAAAGGCCATCAGGTGAGTTCACAGAGATCCTCTAAGTGAAGGCAGGGAGGGCAGGAGATGACCTAGGGAGTCAGGGGGCTTTTGGTGTGGTCCAGGTAAAAGTAGATACAACACCAAAGGCTCAATCCGTGAAAGAAATAATTGATAAGCCGGAGTTCATTAAACACTTCTGCTCTGAGAAAGACAATTCAAGACGATGAGAAGACAAGCTACTGACTGGGAGAAAATATTTGCAAAAGATATATCAGATAAAGCACTGTTATCGGAAATATGCAAAGAAGTCTTAAAATTCAAAATAAGAAAACAAACAACCTGATTAAAAAATTGGCAAATGACCTGAGCAGGCATCTTACCAAAGAAGATATACAGATGGCGAATAAGCGTATGAAAAGATGCTCCACATTACATGTTGTCAGGGAAATGCAAATTAAAACAAGAGATACCACCATACACCTATTAGAATGGCCAAAACCCAGAGCACCGACAACACCAAATGCTGTCAAGAATGTGGAGCAACAGGAACTCTCATTCATTGCTGGTGGGAATGCAAAATGGTACATGGTATAGCCACTTGAAAGACAGTTTGGCAGTTCCTTACAAAAATAAATACATTCTACCATGCAATCAACCATACGACTTGATATTTATGCAAAGGAGTAAAAACCTACATTTATACAACAACCTGCACATGAACGTTTATAGCAGCTTTATTCATATTTGCCAAAACTTGCTAGCAAACAAGATTTCCTTCTGTAGATAAACAGATAAATTGTGGTACATTCAGACAATGGAATAATATTTGGTGCTAAAAAGAAATGAGCTGTCAAATCGTAAAAAGACATAGCGGCATATTAAGTGCAAATTACTAAGTGAAAGAAAGCAATCTGGAAAGGAGACCTACTGTATGACTGTAACTCTATGACATTCTGGAAAATGCAGAACTATGGGGACAGTAAAAGTATCAGTGGTTGCCAAGGGTGGGTGCACAGAGGGTTTTAGGGCAGGGAAACTATTCTGTACGATACCATAAAGGTGGATATATGTCGTTATACGGTTGTCAAAACCCATAGGATGTACCACGCCAAGGGTCAGCCCTAATGTAAACTAGGGACTTCAGGCAATAACGATGCACCAGGGCAGGCCCATCACTGTAACAGATGTGCCACTCCGGTGGGGGACATAGACAGCAGGGGAAGCTGTGCGTGTGGGGAGCGGGGGGTGCGCAGGACCGCTGTGCTTTCTGTTCGGTTGTTCTGGGAACCTAAAACTGCCCTAAAAATTGTCTATTTTTAAAATATTTTATTATTTATTTATTACTTTTAGAGATAGGGGAAGGGAAGGAGAAAGAGAGGGAGAGAAACATCGATGTAGGAGAGCAACACCCATCAGTTGTCTCTCATATGCACCCCAGCCAGGGACCAAACCTGCAACCCAGGCATGCGCCCCAAATGGGAATTGAACCAGCGACCTTTCACTGTGCAGGGTGACACCCAACCCACTGAGCCACACTGGTCAGGGCAAATAACATCTGTTTTGGAGAAGGAGAAGGAGAAGGAGGAGGAGGAGGAGGAGGAGGAGGAGGAGGAGGAGGAGGAGGAGAGAAGACAACGAAGAGTGGGGGGAGGGGAGGGGGACAGGAGGGGGAGGGGAGGGAGGAGGAGAAAGGCAGGGGAGGGGGAGGGGAGGGGAGGGGGAGAAGAAGAAGAAGGGGAAAATCAACCAAGGCAGCAATGGTGGGGAAGGGAGGGAGGCAAGGCACACACATGGTGAATGATGAACTGGGGATAAGGGAGAAAGGAGGGCTGAGGGTGTCTCCCTCGCCTGGCCCCAGGCCCTGCCTGGGTTTGGTGTAACTCACGGAGGGTCTACTGGAGGAGGAGCAGGCCTGGGCCTGTGAGGAGACCATTTCTGCTTTAGACAACTGGGTCTGGGAAGCACAGGGCAACACTCAGGTGGGAGTGTCCAACAGGCATTTAAATTCATGGCTAAAGTTCAAGACGATCTGGGAGGTATTCACATCTAAAAGACAGGTTAGGCTTGGAGAGTGGACAGACTGCCCAGGACAACAGGGAGAGGCAGAAGAATAGTGCCCGGTCTCTGCAAGGATTGCACATGGCCCTTCCTGTGCTCCACTCGTGCCCTCCCAGCCCCCCACCCCCCGAATCCCAGTGTTGTGCCTCCTTACCAATCCCCTTCAAAATGAAGGCAGGCGGGGCTTCCCCTTGGGAAAAGAATCGTTGGTCAGACTTCAGAGCTCACAGTCTAGGTGGGGATGGGTTTGGCAGACTGAGAGTGGGGATGGAGAGAGGGAAGATGCTTGAGTGTTGGGAAAATTTTCAAGGCGCACTGGAACCAACCTCCAAAGGAGGACGGGGCTGAGAGACCGAAGAAAGAGCCTGACAACTCCAGAATCAAACCAGGGGTTTATTAAGAAGCAGAGTCTTGGGCAGCAGAGAGAAATTGGATCTCCATGCTGGAAAGGGAGTGGGGGCTTGATATATAGTCTCCAGGAACACATGGGGCTTATAGCCACAAGGCACATGCTGGTTAAGAGCTGGGTATTCCAACATAGTAAACAACTTAACAGGCCCCCTTATCTATCTGTAAGAACACTCCTTTCAGGTGATATGGGCCCACCGCTCCCAGGGTGAACTGGTGATCAGTGAGAGCAACTTACTTCTTAAGATGCTGTCAGTCACATCGGGCACAAGAAACCACTTTGCCCAACTTTGACAAGGGAAATATGGAAGAACCTGAGGGGAAGAGGAGGAGAACAAATAGGGAGGGAAAGAGGCGGATGAAGGAAAGCAGAGGAGAGGAGTAAGGTGAGAGGAAGGAAAACTGACCCAGCACGAATATCGCCGACTTTATTTTTCAAC
Organism: Pteronotus mesoamericanus; assembly: GCF_021234165.1. Classification (NCBI taxonomy): domain Eukaryota; kingdom Metazoa; phylum Chordata; class Mammalia; order Chiroptera; family Mormoopidae; genus Pteronotus; species Pteronotus mesoamericanus. The sequence goes on from NW_026555326.1 coordinate 6,382,235, forward strand.
TTCCAGAAGCTGGCCTTCACCTGCAGTGGGAAAGGGAGCTTCTTAAGAAACATATGAGCATGTGCGAGCGGAGGCGTGGCCACGGATGGTGAGAGCGACAAGGAAACGGTGCCGATGCGGCTGGAAGAGAAGACGGAGACATGTGGACGCACGAGTCTTTTTTCTTAATAAAGTTTATTTGTATTATTATTTTTATTTTTTAAACCTCACCCAATGATATCTTTATTGATTTCAGAGAGAGAGGGAGAGAGAGGGAGAGAGAAACATGGATATGAGAGATCAGCTGCTCCTGCCCTGAATGGAGTTTGAATTTGTGACCCAGGCATGTGCCCTGACCAGGGAATGAACCCACAACCTTTTCGTGTACGGGACGACGCTCCGACCGAGCCACTGGGCCAGGGCAATGGCCACACATCTCGATATGAAAAACAGAAACAGGAAAAAGTTCTAAAAATAAGCAAACCACACTTGTACCACCCTAACAAGTCTGTTTTCACTTCCTTGTTATACCCTCCTTAACCATATACACGTGTGCATATGATTTTACCTCACTATAATCTTAACGAGGACAGAATTCTATATTCTACCTTCCCGCCCCACCCCCCTACACATGCTTCAGAGACGAGCCACTCTGTAGTCCCTACCTCGGCAGCCAAGTCCTAGACCACAGCCAGCAAAGGCCTCACTAGTCATGTCCCTCCTGGCAATTCCCCCTCCTTCCACACCCCCCACCTCTCCACCCTTCCCACTCCCACCCCACCACACCCCCCGCCCAGACCCGTTCTTTGCACTTGTCCTCACCTCTGCTTTGCATTTCCCAACGCTGGTCCTCTGAGGGCCTCACTGTCCCTGTTCCTGTCTGGTCTAGTCACGGACTCCTCAGCTCTGAGAGCAGCCTCCTCCCAGGATACTGTATCCCCACCTTCTCTAAGAAGTGTCCCCTCATCTCCCCTTGGGCCCAGCTGGCTGGCAGGGCTCCACCTGGCTGACAGGTCCTGTGCACTCCCTGCTGTTCCCATCTGATCTGAGGGGCTGGGAAAGCTGGGGGCCAGCATCTCTACGTGAACCACGTAAGTACTTTTCCACGTCTGTGTGGTATCGGCTTGACCGACTATATTATAACCCATCCACAAGATGTCCTCTACCTAACCACCGCCTAGGTTTGAAACTGTGGGGCAATTACTTTAAAGCAGGGCGGGGGCCTCCTCCCACCTGAAAGTGCTCCTCTGAGTCTGAGGGGTGCAGGCCCCCTGACCCTGGGCAGTTAAATCCTAGGACTGCCTGCTCTGGGGAGAGCCTGGGACTGCGCTGTGTCCTGGACCTGCCTTGCCTGTCCCACCTCTCTGAAGCCCCAGGGAAGCATGGGAAGGGTCCCAATACCAGGGCAGATGAGTCACTGTCATTGGATTTGCCATGTTGCTTTATAACCTGCCATGGGTGCCTATCCCACTCCTGGTAACCCACAAGTACCCTAAGGGCTGGGTCATGCTCTTGCCACCTCTCTGCTAGCACTTGGCATAACACCTGGCACGTTGTGGTGTGAGTAAGCAGAGCAAGCAGTGAGGGAGCACTGGCCCCTGCCAGGCACAGTGCTTTACATGTATTAATAACCTAAGAGGTCAACGCCACAAGTGTTCCAGTTTTACAGGGGCTGAGCCTGAAGCCCAGAAAGGTTAAGTAACATGCCCGCGGTCATACAGGTAAGAGAGACTCCATTCACTTTCAAGCTCCTGGGTTTGCTTCTAGATGAAACATCCTCGAAATGCTCATATAGCAGCAGAAGCCTGGAACCAGCTCCAGGTCTGGGAGGGATGACTCAGAAGAAACATCGCCCCTGGCTCTGCTCTGTTGAGCAATAGGTCGCCTCAAAGGATTTAGAGATTTTTTTCTCCCCAGAGGTGGAATAATGATCATAAGTACCTGTATTACCATCAGACTTGCACTGCTTTTACATGAAATTTTGAAAGCACTTTCCTAGCAAATACCCTTTTAGGGAAAGTGCCATTCCTATTTCTGATAAAGGAACTGACTCTGAGAGAAAAGACTTGTCCAAGGTCACCAAGTGGTGAGGGCAGAACAGGATAGAGCTTGTCTTTCCTATGTTCGGGGACAGCCTTCCTCTGCACCCCCCAGTAGCTCAAGGCCATGGGTGGACTGGTCTCTGTGCCCCGGGGCTGCCGCACACCCACCTGCTCCCTTCTGGGAGGCAGAGGCCGAACTGCGCGCATGCGGTGTGCAGGCAGGGCGGCACAGGCCCCTCGGCCTCAGCGCTGTGCACTCTGAAGCCGGCTTTATGATGGAGGCCCAGCAGTTATTTCCCACATAAAACAGCTTTATGGACTTGCAAATGCCGGACTCTAACGTGGGCTCGCTCAGGTGGACCTGCCTCCGTAAGCCACGTCAGTCAGTCACAGAAGCTGGCCCCTCCACCCATCAAGTCCCCTAAACCAAAGCCTGAGTGGCCCAGCAGGCTTTTCATGCCACGCCTGTAAATCCAGGTGAGCTGGGAGGGCCATTGGCTATCCCTGACCCTCAGGCAAAGTGTGCAGCTGGGACGTCTGCACAGCTGTGCATGCGCACACTTGGCAAACCTCCCTGAGCTGTACAGCCATGCAGGGCCCTCCGAGAACATCGGCTTCCCAGACCCTTTCCAGGAATTGCACAACCACATGGTACAAGCAAGACTCCTAGGGCTTTCTCCTCCCCCCACAGCCACACAGTTGGACCAGAAGCAACCTAAGCTGGGCCATCAGATTTCTTCCTTCAGGGTATGGATTTGGAATCAAGAGATTCCAGTGAGGTCTGGCTTTCTCATAAGCAAGATGAACGGACACTTCGGAAATGTTAGCGGTGGCCATTTCTTCCCTGGAGGCAGGATAGAGAGGAAGCCAGTCTGCAGCAAGCGAAAAGAATGGGTCAGACCTGGAAAGAGAGGGCCCAGTGGCATCTCGGCCCTTGGGTTTCATGATTCCTAGGAGTCTTCTAATAAAGTTTCCATTTTTGGTTAGAGTTGGTTCTGTTACTTGCAACTAATAAAGAGTTAATCCAGTGTAACTCAGCTGTTCTCAACCAGGTGACATTTTGTTTCCCAGGGGACCTTTGGCAATGTCTGGAGACATTTCTGGTTAGAGCTGAGGGGCGGGGAATGCTACTGGCATTTAGTGGATAGAGCCCCCAGAGCTGCTGCTAACCCTCCTACAACGCACAGGACAGCGCCCACCCCGCCCGAACCACCCAGGCCAAACGTCGATAGCGCCAAAGTAGAGAAACCCTGGCATAACTGGGTATACCACGCTTGTCTAAGGCAGGAACACCATCATATAAAAGTAGGTTCTGTGGTCTCCATTTAGCAAAGATTATTTTATGTAAAATGATAATAATCTGGTGGAGAGAATTCTTACACTTTGGTAGTAGGAGGAATGTCAATAAGTGCAACCTCTCTGAAAAATTATTTAACAATGGGGACTTCAAATGTTCACTCTTAGATCTAGTAATTGACTTTGTAGAATTTATTCCTGGTAGAACAATCTTAATTTGGAGATATACACATTGTTCATTGCAGCTTTATTTATAATGGTAAAAAATGGAAACAACTTAAATATCTAACCATTCATTGTCTATTGGTTATATAAATGATGATAATTCATATTATAGAATAATATACATAGCACTTAAAATTATGTCTGTGAAGAAAGATAAGAGTATAAAATTTTTTAAATGTATGTAAGTACAAAAAAAAAGGCTGAAGAGAAACATATCAAAATTTTAACTGTGGCCCTGATTGATGTGGCTCAGTTGGTTGGGCATTGTCCCAAAAAGTGAAAGGTCACCAGTTTAATTCCCAGTTGGGACACATGCCTAGGTTGCGGGCTCAGTTCTTGGTCAGTCGGGTTGCATACAAGCGGCAACCAACCGATGCTTCTCTCCCTTTCCTTCTCCTTCCCTTCCCCTCTCTCAAATAAATAAATAAATAAATAAATAAATAAATAAATTTTAACTGTGGCTATCTCTAGAGAGTAGGATCACAGCTAGATTTGTTCCCCTAGTTTTAAAAAGTATTTTCCAATTTTCCTATAATAAAACATGTATTACTCTTATAATTAGAAAAAAGTCGTACCAAAAAGTAACCCTAAAATCAGAACTGAGGACACTGTAGGTTTGTTCATTCATCCAAAAATAAATATACACGTATCTATCAAGTGCCTCCATGCACCAGACATTGTGAACAAAGTTCCCTGCCCTCATCGAGTCATGGAAGGAGAAACGCTATAAAGTTACCAACCAATTTCAAATTCATTATCATAGAAATCTTTTGAAAAGGCTTTATTATTAATAGTTTAATAACTACCACTTGCTGAAAGCTTATTGTGCAAGTACTAAATGTCTTACAATTTGGATGTCATAACTGCGCAACAACCCCAAGAAAGATGGTCAAGGTCACATGGCTGCTGGCAGTGGCCAGGACTCAAACCGTATCTATTAACCCCCAGAACCAAGTACCTGTCTACTCTGATCTCTGCCTCAGTGACTGAGGATTTGTGAGCATGAGAAGCAGGTAGACAGGGGTCACTCCAGACCACGTGACGCGGCAAGCAGAGGTCGCTAAGGAATATTTTAGGGTTGAGAGAGCCGGGTAGTGGAAGGGAATGTGCTGGGGGCAAAGTAGGCCACAGACTGGGCATGTGGCTAGAGGGCCAAGGTGAAGTCACTTGCAGAGTCAGGGAAGGTAGTGGGCCAGGGGCAGTGCTCTGAGCTCCCCAGGGGGAGGAGGGACCAGAGAGGAGAGGCAGAGAGGGGAAGGTAAAACCGTTTCAGGAACTGGAGATTAGACAGGAGAGTGCTTCGATGCAGGTCTGAACGGCTGCAGCTTGGGCCAGAAATGAACACGTGCCTCCCCAGAGGGAAGTCCATTAGAGAAGGTTCAAAAAGCCAGCGGCAAGTACAGAGGAGCCTGTGTTCATGCTGCAGACCACAGCTCGGGCGGACAGGCGAGACCAGGGACCTCAGGGCTCGTGCAGGGGAAACCGGCAGAAAGCCCCCTGCTGCCGTGGGGAGGGGGAGCCAGGCCAGGGGGGAGCGGAGGAATGGGCATCCCCGAAAGCGGCACTGGAACCTGTTAGGGACTTGGGATAGCTGGCTGACGGTGCAGACTGAATGAGGTGACAAGACTGGAGGCCAGGAGTGGAATATGAGGGCAGTTCGTGCCCAGGAGACAGGGGGTGGGCTTGGCACTTCCGGCAGCGGCTGACCAAGTGAAATGCTCCAC